>NC_056751.1:465767951-465829062 GCF_019279795.1 Protopterus annectens
TAACTTACCACAAATTAAAGCATTATTTTCTATCTTCTTAACAGTTATACCTACTTATTGTAATGACTGCTTCCATTTCAAAATAGCTAAAATGTAGGCATAGTTTTAAGCAGAAATACTCTCAGCTTTTTTAAATTGTCATACTCTAGTATTCTGTTTGGCAGCCAATATCATTAAACTTACAGATAGTATGATTAATCACAGTGGTAAAAAAGCAGGTTACAGTCTGCCTGAAATCTTATTTATATGCAAAAATGACCCATTGTTAATTCATATATTCAGAAAATGACCATACCTTTTGAATGTGATGAACTATGGTCAAATATCATAACTGGATCTCTGAGACATGTCAGACAATTTAACTCAGCACAAATCATAAAAATGATAAAAATCATATTTTGAAATTTGCTATAGCTATCATTAATTGCCTAATATCATTACTGGAACTGCTAAGTATAATCACATCCTAATTATTTCAGTTTAATCTATGTAACATAGCTCAGCATGACTCACATTCACACTCTGTTAGAACTGTTACTAAAAACCTTTCTTCATTACTAAAAGTGTAGCAAAAAGTGACACATTAAGAAAAAGTATTAAATCAGTCCAATACTTTCAAGTAAGAATATTAATATATGTCATTGACTAACAACCACATTCATCACAATCTTATACCTAATGGTCCTTAAATGCCCATCGAGAAAACTAAGCATGTTATTGTCATTTCTTATTATCACTGTGAGTAAAGACAAAAATAAATCACTTTATTGCAACTCAAGTCAATTATTCTTAGCATATTAATAATCACACCTACTTGCTATAAAGTCTATTTGCAATCCAAACTAAAGAAACATGTAAGAATAATGCTGATGAAGTCTTACAGTGTTTGAAGAGATTGCTGGTCTTGATTATTCATTCTGCATATGTGATTAATTTGTTTAAAAAGATTGCCGGTCTCCACTGTTCCTTCTGCATATGAGGTTAAAGTATTATTTTGGTGATTAAGAATTAATTTCAACATGAGAGATAATGATTAAGATTGCAATAATCATACAGTATTGATGATGTCTGAAAAGATGGAAATTATATTTAATTTAATAAGAATGAAAGATTGAATGTATGTATGTAGATAGTTGCAGATGATGTCCTGCTTTCACAACAGTGTTTCAGAGATGTTAAATGACAGTTCACTTGAACCTTAAGAAATTAAGACTAAGTTCTGAAGTATATTTTAAAATGTGGCACATGCTTGGTCTCTTGCTTGAATATATTAGGAAATGGGGAATGTTTGAAATTAGCAAATCTGAGTGTTTTACAGAATCAGTGAATCACAATGACAACTATTCAAAAGCAGGCGGTGGAAGTGTGAAGTGACAGTGAAAATGTTGACTCTCACATGGAATATATGCAACTAAACTTGGCCACAATGGAAGATAAGGAATGAAGAAAGATACTGACATTGAGTAGAGTACTGAATGAGGAACATGGTTTTGATTTGGATGCGTATGTGAAAGCCAAGATGGCACTATGGCTTGGCTTGTGAAGTCATTTTTGGGGACTAAGAAGGTGATCATCATCTTGCCAACATCAGTACCGGAGAGGTCATATAGGGAGACTTTGCTGCTACAGATGAAAAAAAATAAGCATTGTGGCAGATATAGCAATTGGAAAAAAATGTTTGGCAGCAAGTCAAGAGATGCATGTGAATCATGAATTTTCAGAAGTGACTTTTCAGAAGAGTCTATGGTTTATGGGTAGAATACAAAGTTAAAATACAAACTCTCTTTTCCAGATAGCTATGTTGAAAATGTCTTTTTTCTCTAAATAATGTCTTCACCACTACAAGATAAATGTGTTGTCACTGCAATAACAACTAGAAGTAATGGGGACTCCTTCAACACAACTGACACAGAGTAGGAATGGGAAGAACAGAATGATTGGAACTGAAGAATATGAATATTTTGGAGCAAGCCACCTGGTTAGTGGTGGTATGAGAGAGGTCAGTTAGCAGAGTAAGTATTCATATAGAGAGCTATATTTATCAAACAATCTGAGACTGAATTTTCCAGTAAGGAAGCATTTCTGTTTATGCTAAACTGAAGGTTTATAAAATATAAGGATACAATACAATCTGAAACTGAAGACTGAAATATTAAGTACATAATTTTGAAGTGGTGATCCCATAAAATTGTTATTTTTTTAAGCTGTCTAATAATAGGACAGACACACTTTTTCTTTCGTTAAAAAGAAATAATTCATCTGATGGGTACACCTATCTGGGAGTTACAAAGGATCATTCTAGAATTCCTTAAATTTGGATATTGATGCATCCATGAAGATTAATAGCACAGGAATATGTCTTTCTGTGTCTTACTTAATTATATATGTAAGTAGCACTCATAACTATGTTGATGAATAATAGACTAATATAAAAAAACAGACTTTCCCCAGATTTCAATAAACTTCATGTAGGCTTCATGCAAACCCTACATGCAGTGTAACTGGTTCTGGGACGGTGCTCATCTCATCGCATTGCAATGCATATTAATGAGGCACAGTGCATCTAAGCAAGGGTTCACAGCTTGCTGCAATGTTGCTGGCCATGAAACTTTGCAAGCAAATGCGGATGGCAATTCCATGGAAGTCAAAGCAACAACAGTCTGCAGAGTTACATGAAATGCCACAATGACCACCAGGGCTACACAGATAGTATAGATTATGCACATTTTTTCCACAAAGGCCAACATAATACAAGGATACATGAACAGAAATAGGGACACAAAATGTCAAAACTAGAAAAATCTGAAAGAAAAAAAGTGCCCAAAAATAAAACCAACTAAACCAGTAGAAAAGGCACCCAGGAAAGACAACCGCCACTCAAAGAGGAAATAAAATGAATTTATTAATCCAGTAACAGGCCCAAGTCAAAAATAACAATAGCATAAATGCTCAGTGTTCTCACTGCATTTTTGTCTTAAAAAAGACTTCATCAGCTGTACGCTACTCAAAAACACATTGCTTAAATACCCTAATTAATTAAACCAATTAGATGGCAACTAATGAGACAAAGCTCCAAATAAACCCATTAAAAAAAGAAATATATGTATGAGGCCAAACAACATATACATGCTCATACATTTAAGCCAGTAAAAAACACTGGAAAAAATGCATAAAACTGCATAAAAATACATATCATATTATAAGAAAAAAAAACACAAAATATTTTAATATATTTAAAACATAACTAATATATATATATATATATATATATATATATATATATATATGTATGTATGTGTGCAAAAAAAAACTCTTAAGACAATTTTATTCAACTTACTAAAATAGCATGTCCTGAAACTCCATCTAGTGGACAAAAAATATAACTATCAGAGCCTAACAGCTGTGACTTTTAAGACAGGAGCTATGGATAAAGTGTCATTCATACAAGGGAATTTATTGACGTCAAGTAAAATCTGCCAGTACAATTCCCTGTACTTAATATTCAGTTCCCATGGCCCCCCTCTTTTGTCCAAGGGCACCACTTCCAATACAATAAATGAAAAAGTAGCTGTTTGGCATGTCATACTATGTTTGTATAAAGCGTTGTTGAGGTTCCTGTTTTTATTTTCATACTCATGTTCATATATCCTTTTACGAAGCTTCCTATTTGGTCTTACCCACGTAAAACCCATTACAGGCCTCACACAATGCTATATAAATCACCCCACTAGAATCACGTGTTGCATCCCTTTATATCCAATATTCGTGTTTCTTGCAACCAAATAAATGCTTTCACCTTGAAGCACATATGGGCACTGGGAACAGAAATCACATTTATAGGTACCCTTCCTAACATGACAATACAAATTGATAACTTCACCCTTCTTTTCCTTTAAGTTCTTAATATTCGTATGTTTTCTAAAAATGCATTTAAAAGGTTTATTAAAAATTCTCAGGTCAGATATACTGGCAAATTCTGACCATTCTTTATCCATAATGTCCCTAATTACACAAGCATCCTCATTATAATTAGTCACAAATGCATGTTCATAAATGGTGTTATCTGTACTAGTCTCACCAAACCTCATAGTAGCCACATAATCCTTCCCCAATAAGGGGGCAAATTTTGGTCTCCCTTTAATAACCTCCTCCCATACCTCCCGCAGAAGTTAACATGGGTAACCTTGGTCAAGGAACATTTTTTTTTCTAAAAACCAGCATTCTATTAAAAAGTCCTCATCCGCAGAGGACATCCTACTACCCCTCCAAATTGACCCTTAACCAAACTTTGTTTTTTTTTACTGTAAGGATGTGCACTTGTAAAAACAGGCAAGAATTGGAGAAGGTCTCCCTCCTAAACACAGTGGATTTAAACCTTCCATGATATTTCTGAATGGTAAGGTCCAAATAATTCATACTATTATATTGTATGTTGTAGGTGAACCATAAGAATCGAGTGGTGCTGGAAATATAATTATATAGTTCGATAAACTTCTCTTCGTGTCAATCCAGAAGAGGCAAATATCATCAAGGTAACATCTATACAGATTCCAGCAACCCACATATTCAGAATTGAAAATATATTTCCGCTCCCAAGTAGACAGAATGATATTGGCATATGTGGGCACCCATTGCCACCGATTTGATTTGCTGGAAAAATTCCACTCGAAATGGATGAAATTGTTTTTCAAAACAAGATCTATCAGTGTTAAACAGGTACAAAAATCATTATTCGACAGACACCCCCCCATTCCACCGTAGCCTCTTCCAACAAACTCATTTCCTGTTCATGGTGAATAGAGGAAAAAGGTCCAATATATCTATGGTAATGAACAACATGTTTTCATTGTATAAACCAGGCTTGATCTGTTTAAGCAAATCCCCAGTATCCTTTAAGGGTATCCCTACATCCCAGCGATAGGGTTTTCAACTTCACATCAAGAAACTTGGCCAAGAGTGTTGTTCATACCTCTCAACCTAGAAATATCAAAAATCTGGACAAGGCCCATGAAAAATAGGTACAAATCTGTATGCTGATTAACATAACATGTGCATACATAATTACGTAACCTCATCCACTCCAATGGAATTGTGGGATACTAACTTTCAAATGCAAACTGAAGAACAAACAACCAAAATATGACAGCAGAGTCCCCCTGCAGCCATTCCAATGGCCCATTAACTGGCTATTTCCTCCCATTTACCATAAACACTAATGTGCATACTGCTTTACTTCTACAATGATTATTTGGATTTTATTCTTACATCTTATAGCACAATGCACAAACACTAATAGACATCTGCTAAAAAAGCAATACTGTCTCACAATGAAAATAAACTTAGCATTAAAACTTCTCTGCCCTTGAAACTCACATTCATTGAAACAGCATTGAAACCCACACCACATCCAAAGAAAATGCATCTGGTGGCCAGTGGTGGATAAAGATGACCTTTGGGCTGTTTTCAAATCATAGGCCCCATGCACACAAAACAAGAATGTGTACTTTGATACATCTTCCTGACTTTATTAAATTATATTCCTTGTATAATACAGTATACTTGTTAGACATAGCATTTTAAATGTATTGTTTGAACATTTTTCTAGCAGCTGGACTAATTTAAAAATCATTAACCTTTCTGATTTAATTGTAAGTAATGATGCCGAAGCATTGTTATTGAAGGGAAAAAATGTTACAACGTTTTTTCCAAGTCTAGCAGACATTTTCATTGAAGTATGTCATTTTTGTAGAAAATTACATTTAAAAGTATTTTTTCAGAAGTGTATACTGGGAGTCAATAATAATGCTGGGGTTAATGATGAGAATGATGTTAACAATTCAAGTGTCTGGTCTGATGAGTCACTTCTTAATGTGTCAACATATGAAAATTAATTTTGTGATATTATGGTTGACTCTTTTCAGTGGGAAGTAGAAGGTGATATTGGAAGCCATGATAGGGTTATTTGCACAGGTTATGGTAGGTTAAGGGTACCATCACTTCCACATCATAGCAGTTTTTTTTTCCACCCAAATTTTCAGCAATGGTATGACAGTTTGAAAATGTCTTGTACAGACAAATAGAATTGGAGTATGAAAAATTCAGAAAAAGATGTAGAACATAGCTTTGGCAATGGCAACTATGTTTATACCCAGGCAACTAAGGTGGGAACTGGGTGATTTTACCGCATTCTAAAATTATTGAAGAAATTTCTGAAGAATTTAGGACCATTAGATTTACACAATGGTCTCGGATGAATGGGATGTCTGTTAAATCATTTGGTGAATTGTTGGAGCATTTGTAATGTTATGGATGTGATTGTTGGGAAATTGAGGGTGATAATGGAGGTGGATAGTATGAACTTCCTTATGGTTAGGATTCCTTATCAGATAAAGTCATCTTGGTTTATCATATCCACCAAGTAGGGATTTTAAATTTCTTTTAGGTCTTTTTGCAAAATTTATTTTTGATGAGCAATAATAGGATTCTGTAAATCATATTATAGCACCCAAAAGTTTTAGCTCAATGCATCTCTGGTAAAAATCTGTAAATATTGTGGTAGTAAGTAAGTCAGGTAACAAGAATACTGAGAGCTAAAATTATAGTGTTATTGATAAAGCTTGGGGTACCAAGTTTGGCAATGTTTGGGGTTTGGGTCCAGTTAGCAATTTAATAGGCAATTATTAGAGAGCAGCTTTTTTTCACTTGTGTTTATAAAAATTTCCAAATTTTTTGAGGCACTGGAAGGCAAAAATATGGGGATTCATATGCCTCACTGAGATCATAATTTCCTATGCCCTTCATAATTTTTACAATTTTATGAAATTTGATTTTCATATTGTTATCATAAATTCAAATATATACATATTATTATCTATTTATCTGTTATCATATAGATGATTTTCAGTTTATCTACGGGAGTAACATAACACAGTTTCAATAGTGACCTACCCTAATAGACTGATAGGGTTGGGGGATCCAATACAAGACTGATAGGGAAAGGATAACAGGCAATGAAGAGATATTTTGTAAGCCTTTTTTTCAAAGAAACTGCTGTCAATAATTTTAAAGAAACTGCAGCAAATAATTTTTTACATTAATGGCTTCATGCATTTATGGTGAATAAAATCATATTTTAATTAATAATATAATCATCATAATAATAATGCATATGACCCAGATCATGTATGAAGCAATTTCGAAAGTGTTAGAAAAATTGATCATTTGAGGTTATGTTTCAAGCTGAAATTTGGGAATTCAATTACAATGGGAAGTAGTCTTAAAAATAATGTAGTCTAATTAATAATATATTAGTAAAGATTTAAAGGAAGAGTAGTGAGTCACAGAAAGGAAGATCTCCCTTTGTTTCTAAATTTTCCCTTTCTAGTAATTTAAAGTTTTTTAAAGAGAGTTGTTCTCACCCATGGTAGTTAATGATCCCACCATGGTGATCCATTTGTTCTAAAAAGAATAACATTTTCATACAGAAGATTTTCAAACTTAAGGAATTTTAAAAAAATGAAAATGGTAGTAAAAAATCATGTACAAACAGGTTGGTGGACATTGTAAGGTAACAACAGATATTTAAATTTAGAGATGGTTTACATTAATGGTTAAAAAAGTTAGGGGCCATGATTTTGCTTAAAATTGCTGGTTGTAGGGTAGTTTATATCATAGGTGGTGTAAACCACACCCAGTAAAGCATTGGACAAACCAAGAGAATGTCAAAAAAATCACATAATGGAACATCTGGGTCATTTCATATAGGTTGGAAGGTCACAAAGAAATTTATAGAAATTGGGTGGTTTTTCAATATTAATTTATATGTTTATATTAATTTTTATTTTGTTTTTACGGCGTCAAATTTTTGTGTTTTGTGTGTTGGGTGTTACACAAAGATTTGTTGATAAAGGATGTGTATGCAGTTATAAGTAAATTGTGTAATTTGCAATGCAATAATTACAATCAAATTAGCCTGGCTATTCATGTCTCTGTTTGTGTTTTGTTTGTTTTTGTAAATCATTCCCTTGAAGGCTTTTGAGCTTTACAAAGTAAAGCAAAAGATTTCAGATACCATTCCTGTGAGCAATTTCATTTTTTCAGCTTGAAGATCCAGTTTTTGTATGTTTTTTATTTGGTGCTTTGACAGTTTTTTGTTGTTCATACCTCTCAACCTGGAAATAAAAAAAAAGGGGACAAGCCATGACAAATAAATAGGTACAAATCTGTATGCTGATTAACATAGACTTTGCATACATAATTATGTAACCCCCACCCATTCCAATGGAATTGTGGGATACCAAACTTCAAATGCAAACTGAAGAACAAACAACCAAAACAGTGGATAAAGATTACCTCTGGGCTGTTTTCAAATCATAGGCCCCTTGCACACAAAACAAGAATGTGTTCTTTGATACACCTTCCTGACTTTATTAAATTATATTCCTTGTATAATACAGCACACTTGTTAGACTTAGAGAGCATTTTAAATTTATTGTTTGAACATTTTTCCAGTAGGCAATGAAACAAAATGTATGAACCAATAATGACAAAACTGCCCAATTCAGAATATTTCCATTATAAAAGTCTACTTGCACGCGCACACACACACACACACACACACACACACACACACACACACACACACACACACACACACACACACACACACACACACACACACACACACACACACACACACACACAAAGAAATGACACTACAAAGTTCAGCAAACATTCTCTTTTTGTAGGAGTGCTTTTCACCCAGCAGTGTGGGGGCTTTTCCAACACACCCCTAATTTCTAAATATTCTAATATTCTAATTTCAAGGGAGCATAAACTCAGGAAAAGAGAAAGGGTAAGAGAGGATTATAAAACTTGCATTTTTCCTCTTCTCTGAGTCTCTTGATGCACAACATAATGTGGCATCACAAGTTATGACTTACTGAAACATTAATTGCCAGCACACACAATCTTTCTTCTGTGATGTTTTGTGACATGACTGTTATATGCACTATGACTGCAGTCCTCCTGCTGAGGCTATCCTCTCGCTTTGTATAATGCTGCACCAGTAGAAGACATAATACTGGATAAAAATGCTTCATAACTTTGTCTTAGCCACTTGGAAATAATCATTTTAACAGTAATACCATTGATAGGCCATCTGTGAGCCCTGATGGAGAAGGCAGGCCTGCCATTAGTGGCAGAATGCAGTCTCAGTGAAAAAAGAGAGTATTTTGCCATATAGCACCTGATTACACCTTCTCTTATTAAAATATTTGCTACTTTTCATAACAAAAGGTAAACTGACTCTTCCTGGATCGAGCAGTATTATTTTCATATGACTAGTACAATATCAGCAGAACCACAAAGCTTTAAGCAGTGCAGCACAAAATTGGCAGAAGAACAAGTAGCAATCTTGTGCATGAATGTCTGCTACAATTGTCTCAGAAAGTGTTTAATCACAATTTGGGCCTGGGGCTAAACTACATGTAAAGCCTCGCTGTTGTCTTTGAAGGTGCTGATTTTAATTGATGATACAAGTGCCTGCTTTTATGGTAATTTATTCCAGAATTGTAAACATTTTATTAAAAGTTACTTTGCAGCTCCTGTCCCTGCTATTAAATTATAACTGGCACATTACTGTTTGTTGGCAGCACTAAAAGGCTTTAATTTTTTAACGCAATGTTAACGGGTAATCACATTAACAGGAATGATTTCTTTATGTGGTCACTTTACTTTAAAAGTAGTACCTTAAGAAATAAATGACAGTCATAAGTTCAAATGTCAATGGATAGAACTAAAACAATTATTCAAACACAGCAGTGGGATGAAATTGAGAATTTCCTGCAAACATTTGCTTCAGAGTTACTTGTAAAATTATCAGCAATGGAGGATAGATAACTGCTATGCTAAGAATATGAAGGAAATAAAATGACGACAATCATCTATGTGGCAAATGAACCAAAGTAAGCCTGCAGTAATAGTCCAGCATTATTGCCACAAACATATTATCTCCAGACTGTCATGCTGTGCAACATGTAAGATGAAAGCAGGAAATAAAGAGCAACTGAAATGTAAGGGAAAGTAGGAAAGAAAAATCAGTTTAAGTGTTGCACTTGTTGAAATAGAAATCACTGACGTGTTAAGTTGTCTGTATACATTTATCTGAAAAAGTTATGGAAGGTACCAGGATGAAAGCTCTAGGATCTTCTTTTATTTAATGATACTTTTTTGTTGTTTTTAAATGTGAGTTTGCTAATAAGCCTTTTAAAGGAACATTTATCCATGCTGGACTTACTACTACTTTTTCTGCTGGTCGTTCACCATTTTATTGGATTACTGGTTTGTCTTTTGTGTTTCTGGGTGGTTTTGAAATTTTCCTCAGGTAAACAGCAAATGTTGGGGGTGTGATGAGGAAGAAAGAGATGACTGGGAACATGTTTCCAGGGAGTGTAATGAGTTGGTACACTTTAAAGATGTCCTGCAGACTGCTCTGCTGGAGATAATGGGTGATCAAATTGGTGTAACTAAGGAAATGATTTGTTGAGGTCTGATGCAGAATCAGAATTGCATAGACATAGTAAGGCTTTGCTGAGTCTAATAATGAAGCCTGCAAAAAAAGCAGTTACTAGAACATGGAAATCAAAGTCTAAACCAACTAAAAGTAGCAAAGATACTAACAGAGATAAAACAACTGGAATTGGGATCTTTAGAAAAGGGTAGGAGCAAGTTACATATTAAAAAATGTGAATTGTGGGATCAATATATGCAGATGAGGAATGAGGTTTAAAAGAAGGCAGGATTTGAATGAGCTGTGTAATAGTTGACTGACAGTGACTGGATATATTATAAGTGATGTATAATATTTGCAGCTACAGTTGTGTCTGCATGGTTTGTAATGTATAATACTTGCAACTGAGATTATGTCTGTATTGTTTATTTTCATTTATATACATGTAAGATTGTCTATATCATATGGGATAATTTAACAACCATGTTTCTTGTTTACAAATATACTAGTACCTTGTAATTGTGAAGTGAAGACCTTGACCATATACCAAACCCAGTCTGTGAGGAAGGGTTATACGGCTGTATTAATGAAGAAGATTTTTGAAGCCAGTTGACCTTATGTGCCATGAATTCAAAATACAATTGAACAATGGCCTAGAACAAGGAATAGAATAAAATTGAATAGATAAAGCATAGTTTACCAGTTAGTTTGTCAGATGAGCAGGTTAAGTGAAATAGCTGACAGTTGCTGGGCCATGGTTTGCTGGTAGTATAAAATGGTAGAATTTGGTAAAATTAAAGAAGCCTGTCTGTTGTCTGTGAAATGTGTATAGTCAGTGAAGCATGGTCCATTTTTTCCCTGCTTACTAAAAGGTGAATAGGAAAAAAGGCCATAAAATAAATGATATATATACTGAAATGAATATGTTCTAAATTATATAGGAAGTAATGTACCTTGGAGTTTGGAGTGAAAGAGGAGATGTGGAAGGATTTGAAGAATTTATTGTATTTGACAGAAACTGTAGAGGAATATACCTTTTTATGAATATGTGGTCATCTTTAACAAGTTGAAAATTCATGATCTGGGGGAAAGTGACAGGAGATTACTAAATTCTTTAAAGAAATATTCTGGGAAAGGTTTTGTTGAGCCACATTGAATGGCACTTGTAGAGGAGGTATCGTGAGTAAGTTTTCTTCCAGTAAGAAGGCTGACTTCTTTCTAAAAGTGTTTGTGGGAAATGTAAGAGAGTGATTTGTTTCATTGGAGATTGCTTTTGTGCCTTCATATGGACTGCTGACTAGGTGATATAAGGCTATAAAGGTGGCTCGGTTTTCAGTTGTGGGGGTTGTTTCCATTTTTGCCATGATTCATCCCTTAGAGTGAGATTATGTTGCAGTTCAGTGAATAGCCATTCAGCTTTTCTGAGTTTATAAATCCTGTGGATAAGTGAAAAGAATGTTTCTTGTAGCTGGAGAAGAAAGTTAGGCTGCTGTATATGTTCATCCAAGAGAATATATGTTTCCATTTATGGGCTGTGAAAAAAAAATAAGTTTATTAAGAATTCAGTTGTTAGAAAATCCTAAATGTTCATTTGTAAAAAAAAAATCCATAGAAAAGCCTGTAATCCTTGTGAAATTTCTAATTTTGTTAGTTGTTTTGTGTCGGGTAAAATACCAGGGTTGTCTGGATTTATACTGCGATTTTTATAAGGTTTAAAGCACATTTAGTCAATCCACTATGTAATTTCTTCTGAATGACAGAAGATAATATGAAACTTTTCACCTAGAAGTAATGAAGGCAAAAGCTATCAAGTTCTCAAAATAGTACAGACAGTAGACCCTCCTTACTTCAGTCCTGCCTCCTTTTTATAGAGTTTGAAAGGTATTCTTGCTAGGATCATACCCAGTAACAACCAGCAGTTTATAAAAGGTTGATTTGGTGCACTAGATTCTGTTTGGCCATGGCTCAGTATCCAGAAATGGGCCAAATGTTCTAAGTTGAAAATCTTAACATTCCTTATAGAGTTTCAGAAAGCCTTTGATATGATCTGTCCACAGTATATCTAGATGTTCATAGAGCATGTGAGCTCCTTTAAGCCTTTTATTAGAAAACTCAAATTATTATATACCAACTCTACTAGGATTGTTGATGTCAGTGGTCTTCTTTCACCCCGATTTAAATTTATCAGGGACATAAAACAAGGGACCCCATCCCCTTTTCTTCTCTATATTTTGGTCATCCACTCTTTGGATCAAGTACAACTCTTGTAGCATTTAAATAATAGTATCAATACTCCTGGCTCACCTGCACTGTTCACATTGAAGATGACATTATGCATGCACATGAAGGAGTTAGTCAAGTGCTAAATTGTATAAATAGGTGTTTGAGATGATCTGGTCTATATGTGAACATAAGTTGAGTAACTTCTGATTCATGAAAGAGACAGAAGAGAAAGTAGACCATACTGGAGACCCTCCCCCTTGATTTGATGAATATGTGTAATTACTTCTAAAATTAAGCTCTCATCCAACATGGCTCACAATAGTGAGTTAAATACTAAACCATTACTAGCAGTAATTAGGCAAAAGTTATCAACCAGGAAATTCATTTGTTTATCATTACTTAGTAAGATAAAAGTTATAAAAACACTATTATCTTACCTAAAGCTGTCTTCTTCTTCTTTAGGCATCTTCCCCAGGTAGATATCACTAATACTAGTTTAAACATTCAAAAATTTGTTTCAGGCTTTTATTAGAATAGACAAAAACTCAGAATAAGTAGAGGTAGTGGCCAAAAGTAAAATGGGGAGGTAGGGCTGTCATTACACCCATGCCGCTTTGGGATTGCAGTACACAAGAACCAGAAAAGGAGAAACTCATTTGATTTAAAACAGATTTTAATAATATTCACAACCAGTATTCCAGGCCAATGTCAGATTCATACAAGGTGTGGGTTGATAAGCGGATGAATAAGGCAGTAAGGCAGTGACTGGGACAGGACAAGATCCAGTCAAAAATCTGGGAATCTTTGTCAGCTCTAGATTATGGGTCAACATAAAAATTCTGCAAACTATAATAATTCCCAACAGTGTGTGTATTAATGTGTAATTAACAACCGCCCTGGAGTGTTATGAGGCCTGACACTGCACCAAAATAACATTTAAAAAATAACCAGGTATTTATTTTTTGGTCCCTTACTCCTAAATTGTTTGGTTAGCAGTCATTGGAGACTGAAATTACTAAATAATGACATAACATTTCAGCTTTAGACTTTTATTTTCTTCAGGAAAATGCATGATAACCTAAATCCTTTACTTAAGCAGCTTTGTAATTTTATGAGTAATAATTAAAACCTGTTTCTATTTTAGAGCCTTTGTTCCCCCTTTATTTTAGGCTTTATCCAGATTTCTTCAGCTTACAGGTACAGAGGTATGCAAACCTCTTTAGTGCTGCTGCTGCTAGTAGTCATCTCTCACACACACACACACACACACACACACACACACACACACACACACACACACACACACACACACACACACACACACACATCTCTGCTTCAGAAAAAATGCATACTGACAAAAACTTTGTTATTTTAGCAACTGTTTAAGTTTAAGAGCAATATTTAAAATCTGTCCCTATTTTTAGCTCTTTGTTTCCTCATTATTTGTTGCTCTATTCAGATTTCTTGTGCCGAGAGGTATGATAGAGAGGTATGCAAAGCTCTTATGTGATGCAGCCAGGGATCTCTCGATTGCTCACACTCTCACACACTCTCTCTCTCTATGCACACACACACACACACACACACACACACACACACACACACACACACACACACACACACACACACACACACACACACTCTCTCTCTCTCTCTCTCTCTCTCTGTTCTGCTTTCTTGCACACATTCACTCACACACACACACACACACACACACACACACACACACACACACAGACAGTAACATAAACACACACACACACACACACACACACACACACACACACACACACACACACACACACACACACTTTTTTGATTAGTTTTCAATCGTCTCTCTCTTACATTCATACATGCATGCACTTTCACACACACACACACACACACACACACACACACACACACACACACACACACTTTTTATTTTACACTCTCTAAACAGCAGAAGTGCTGCTTAGCGAGTGTAAAACAATAGCGCAACCATTCTCTTTCACACTCATACATACATACATTCTCAGACACAGACATAAACACATACGTACACACACATTTTTTAATTTTACTTTACTTTTTTTACATTTTACACTCACTAAATTGCAGAAGTGCTGCTTAGCGAGTGTAAAACAATAGCGGACGGTCCTTTTTCTCAGTCCGAGCTCCATGGCACCTTGATATGCTGTCATGAAGTGGCAGGCTCATTTTTCAGTGGGTATTACTTTTACATTAATACCCTGCTGGAGAACACTCATTCTCCAGTCAGGGTACTGATGTACAGTAAGTCCATTATCTAAAATATAATAAACCATGATTATTTGGAGTTATTTAACTTTTGCACTAATGTGCTTTATTTCAACATCTGAAATGACAGTATCACTCATTCATTTCAGCAGCTTCAAGACTGTTGAGAATCTTGCACAAAAGCTCATTTGATTGCCATGTCTTCAAATTGTACCTGTTTCAGGAAAGAGGGCCTATGACACTTAAAAAATGATATGGTAGTAATTGGGCCAGTGAATGATTTACCAAAAAAGACTTACCCCCAGATTTAATAAACGCCATGTAGGAATAGTGCAAGCCCTACACAGAGTCTACCCTGGCCATGTCTGCAGTCCCCTCTCAGTGGCACACCTTGCATATTAATGAAGGCATGTTACTAATGGAGAGCCATGTACTTGGTTACTGAATCAGTGTAGGGCATGTATTACAGTGTTCGGAGATGTGTAACACACCCTCTGCACTGTCAAAGTGCTGTACGGCACTAAAATATTAAAAATGTAAGTGTCCCGGCCAGTTGTAAAATATAAATGTAGAGGGTGTGTTACAGTTTCTATAACACACCCCCTGTACTGTCGTATGGCTCTAAAATATTAAATTAAATATGTTTCTGTAGGGGGGGTGTTACAGTGTCCGTAACATACCTCCTGTACTGTCAAAGGGCCATATGGCAGTAAAATTAAATGTGAAAATGCATTGTCCCTTTTATTTTTATTTTTTATTTTTGTATGTTAGCGTGGTGCAGCATGGCACTTAGCAATAAACATGTGCCAGACATCTAAAAATAGAAACCGGATGCTTTTAATTATATTAGAAAAGATTAAGTTTAGGCATAGCTGAGCGGGCTTGCATGACGTAGTGTTCAGCAGTGCTTAAACAAAACTAAGAAGTATATAAAACAATCTTTCACCATATCCTTGCTAGCTAAATGGTTAGAGTGATGGCCTTCTCTGTAGTAGGTTCACGGTTCGAATCCAGGACATTTAGCTTTTTACATGCAATAGGGAAATGCAAATTATTTTATGTATACATTGAAATTTGCTAACTGGGTAGTCCAGCTTGACTACAAGTCCATTTTCAGTGGAGACCTGAGTATAAAAGCTCCAGTTACACACAAGTGTCCAATACATTAAAGTTGCACTACCAGATAACGTAGTGAAATGTGTATGTTTAGGGGATATAAAGTAAAATAGATAGACATAATAATAAATTATCTTTAATTATCAAATAGTTTCAGGGGCGGCCACGGTGGTGCAGTGGTTAGCATTGCCACCTCACAGCAAGAGGTTCTCCGGTTCAATCCTCAGCTGGGGTGCCTTCTGTGCAGAGTCTGCATGTCCCCCCTGTGGTCACATGGGTTTCCTCCAGGTGCTCCAGTTTCCTCCCACATCCCAAAGACATGCTGTAGGTGGATTGGATACTCTAAAATTGGCCCTAGGCATGAGTGTGTGCATGTGTGTGCCTTCTGTGGAAGGTTGGGTGCTGGGCTGGCAACTCAACACCGTAAAATTCCACTGCCAATCATGAGTGGACAGATGATCTTATGGTGCCTGGCTAGGTTGCACCGAGAGTTTGCTGAGTACAGATATATCTTGCAATATTTAGTAATTAAAAAAGAGTACAGTAGTAACTACCAGTAGGTATATTCTGTTTTGAGTGTACTGCAGTGAGTGTGTTCATAGACCATGAAGTGATATACGTGAGTATTGCCAGGTACAGTTCAATATAGATGAAAACAGGAAACATGGTAATTTTAAGGAAAGAAAGTTGATGCTGCAGTAATAAAGTGTTTAGGACTACCATGTGTATACTGTATTAATAATACATGTTCTGCTAATAATGTACACTGGCATGAAAAATTTGTAGAGAATAAATTAACTGCATTATTAATGTACAGCAAATACAGTGCAAATGCAGTTAGAATTGTGAATGAAATAAACTGTTACAAATGCGTACACTGTGCAATAACATTTGTCTTTCAATGCCTGCATTATTTTAATCGCTGTCACTGTGTCATGTCACCCTCAATAAAGTTTTATTTTTCTGCCAAATGTTGTGTGTAGTCTGGGCTGTTGTTCAAGAAATATAATATTACAGGTGCTGTTACATAAGCATGAGTATAATACCATGAAGTGATTGAAGGTTGGCCAATAAAGAACAGTTTTGTTAAAGTGTAGATGTGCAGCTGTACTACAAGATATAATGCAATATGAAATTTGTTCTGCACTAAGATCTGAACCTAGAGTAGTACTGTCTAAGGTATTATAGTGTGTTTCTCCCAGGATTGTCTTGTGTTAGCCTTTGCATTTCAGCTATATGCATTCCTCAATGTAGGTACACTGATGCAGGCAAGTATGAAACTGTTATAGCTGTAGAGTGCAAATATACCAACTGCAACTGTATATGGGTCAGGTTGTCAACCCAGCACCCCAGTATGGTCTGTACAGATCACACATATTCCTATCCACTTGTGATTAAATGTGTACACCTACATTCCTACTATTAATACACATTTCACCTATTATCTTTGTCATGCATGAATCTCAAGTATGTATGTTCAGCTGTCACTGCAGTTTTGTATGACACTCAACCTATATTACCAGGTCAGACTTTGTCAACAGGTGACCTTTAAGCACATATCAGTCAATCAACACACAGTAGTGGCCCATTACCTCAGTGTGATAAGCAATATATCTGTTGATCATTTTGACATACACTAACCAGGGTTTGAATCCAGGGACAGGTACTAAGAATTATTTATAGTAAGATAGAAGTAGTACTGACTATTTATAGAAACAGTTATGTATTAACTGAAATTCTCTCCACAGGACTCACAAGTAAATAAATGTTTGTATTAGCTGTGTGAAGTGTATACTAATGTCTGTGTCCAGATGTACTAGTGCATAAACATCTTTGCTCAGCAAGGTGATAAAAATTAATTAAATAAAACATTCAGACATACAGTAGTATTCCAACTTAATAAGACAAATAAAACTGTTTATTGGTGTTACGGCTGAAGAAGAAGAGGAGGGGAAGGCATGCCCGAAGGCAGGAAGAGAGGAGGAAGGTTAGGAGTGTAGTACTGAGGGTAGGAACTTTGAATGTTGGCAGTATGACTGGTATAGGGAGAGAGCTAGCTGATATGATGGAGAGAAGGAAGGTTGATATAGTGTGCGTGCAAGAGACCAGATGGAAGGGAAGTAAGGCCAAGTGTCTAGGAGGCGGGTTCAAATTGTTCTATCATGGTGTGAATGACAGAAGAAATGGGGTAGGGGTTATCCTAACAGAACAGTATGCCAAGAGTGTTTTGGAGGTGAAGAGAGTGTCTGATAGAGTGATGTTTATGAAGCTTGAAATTGATGGTGTAATGATGAATGTTGTTAGTGCATATGCTCCACAAGTTGGGTGTGCGATGGATGAGGAAGAAACATTTTGGAGTGAGTTGGATGAAGTGGTGGTGAGTGTACCCAAGGGTGAGAGACTAGTGATTGGAGTGGACTTCAATGGGCATGTTGGTGAAGTGAACAGAGGGGGTGAGGAAGTGATGGGTAGGTATGGTGTTAAGGAGAGGAATGCAGAAGGTCAGATGATTGTGGATTTTGTGAAAAGGATGGACATGGCTGTGGTGAATACGTATTTAAGAAGAGGGAGGAGCATAGGGTGACGTACAAGAGTGGAGGAAGATGCACACAGGTGGATTATATCCTATGTAGGAGGGCCAGTCTGAAGGAGATTGGAGACTGTAAAGTGGTGACTGGGGAAAGTGTAGTTAAGCAGCATAGAATGGTGGTCTGCAGGATGATGTTGGTGATCAAGAAGCAGAGCAGGAGTGTGAAAGCAGTGCCAAGGATTAAATGCTGGAAGTTAAAAAAGGGTGATTGTGAGGTGGAGTTCAAGGAAGAGTTAAGACAGGCACTAGGAGGCAATGAAGAGTTACCAAATATCTGGGTAACTACAGCAGAGCTAGTAAGGGAGACTGCTAGGAAGGTGCTTGGTGTGAAATCTGGACAGAGAAAGGAGGACAAGGAGACATGGTGGTGGAATGAGGAAGTACAGGAGAGTATACAGAGGAAGAGGCTGGCGAAGAAGAAGTGGGATTGTCAAAGAGATGAAGAAAGTAGACATGAGTATAAGGAGATGAGGCGCATGGCAAAGAGAGAGGTGGCGAAGGCTAAGGATAAGGCATATAGAGAGCTGTATGAGAGATTGGACACTAAAGAGGGAGAAAAGGACCTGTACCGATTGGCTAGACAGAGGGACAGAGCTGGGAAAGATGTGCATCAGGTAAGGGTGATAAAGGACAGTGAGGGAAATGTACTCACAAGTGAGGAAAGTGTGTTGAGTAGATGGAAAGAGTACTTTGAAGGGCTGATGAATGAAGAGAATGAGAGAGAGAGAAGGTTCGATGATGTGGGGATAGTGAATCAGGAAGTGAAGCGGATTAGCAAGGAGGAAGTAAGGACAGCTATGAAGAGGATGAAGAATGGAAAGGCTGTTGGCCCAGATGACTTACCAGTGGAAGCATGGAGGTGCTTAGGAGAAATGGCAGTGGAATTTTTAACCAGATTGTTTAATGAAATTTTGGAAAGTCAGAGGATGCCTGAGGAGTGGAGAAAAAGTGTTTTGGTACCTATCTTTAAGAATAAGGGTGATGTGCAGAGCTGCAGTAATTACAGAGGGATAAAACTGATCAGTCACAGCTTGAAGTTATGGGAAAGAGTAGTGGAAGCTAGGTTAAGAAGGGAGGTGATGATTACTGATCAGCAGTATGGTTTCATGCCAGGAAAGAGCACTACAGATGCAATATTTGCTCTGAGAGTGTTGCTGGAGAAATACAGAGAAGGTCAGAAGGAGTTGCATTGTGTCTTTGTGGACTTAGAGAAAGCATATGACAGGGTGCCTAGAGAGGAGTTGTGGTATTGTATGAGGAAGTTAGGAGTGGTAGAGAAGTATGTAAGAGTGGTACAGGATAAGTACAAGGGTAGTGTGACATTGGTGAGGACTGTGGTGGGAGTGAGAGATACATTTAAGGTGGAGGTGTGATTACATCAAGGATCATCTCTGAGCCCTTTCTTATTTGCAGTTGTGATGGACAGGTTGACAGATGAGATTAGATAGGAGGCCCCGTGGACTATGATGTTTGCAGATGACATTGTGATATGTAGTGAGAGTAGGGACCAGGTTGAGGAGACCCTGGAGAGGTGGAGATATGCTTTAGAGAGGAGAGGAATGAAGGTCAGCAGGGCTAAAACAGAATATATGTGTGTAAATGAGAGGAAGGGTAGAGGAATGGTGAGGATGCAGGGAGTAGAGTTGGTAAAGGTGGATGAGTTTAAGTACTTAGGATCAACAGTTCAGAGTAATGGTGAGTGCGGAAGAGAGGTGAAGAAGAGAGTACAGGCAGTGTGGAATGGGTGGAGAAGAGTGTCAGGAGTGATTTGTGACAGACGGGTACCAATATGCATATGGGGAGGATGGCCTAATGGTTAAGGTGTTTGCCTTAGAAACACAAGATGTAGGGTTTGAGTCTCACAAGGGATAACTGGCTACGCTTAAAATAGCTCACAAGGGCAGTTAGCTTAGTACTAACCTATGAACCCTATGAACCTATGAACCCTATAAGAGTGAAAGGGAAGATCTACAAGAGGTTAGTGAGACCAGCTATGTTATATGGGTTGGAGAAGCTAGCATTGTCGAAAAGGCAGGAGTCAGAGCTGGATGTGGCAGAGTTAAAGATGTTAAGATTTGCACTGGGTATGACTAGGATGGACAGGATTAGATTCAGTATATTAGAGGGTCAGCCCAGGTTGGACAGTTTGGAGACAAAGCAAGAGAGGCGAGATTGCATTGGTTTGGACATGTGCTGAGGACGGATGCTGGGTATATTGGGAAAAGGATGCTAAGGATGGAGCTGACAGGTAAGAGGAAAAGAGGAAGGCCTAAGATGAGGTTTATGGATGTGGTGAGAGAGAACATGCAGGCGGTTGGTGTGAAAGAGCATGATGCAGAGGACAGGAAGAAATGAAAACAGATGATCTGCTGTGGCGACCCCTAACAGGAACAGCCAAAAGAATATGATGATGACTGGTGTTATGGCTGTATTACTGGTATGTATGTGAATGTCTGCTGATAATGTAACCCCATGCCTGCCAATGACAGATGGGTAAATGTAAACTCTCTGTACTGTACATGATACATGTCAATCAAGTGTCACACTATTAGGGATAGTGATCACTTTTGCCAAAATCATTGGACACACATATAAACTCCAGTTGAAGTATGCCAGTAGCACACTCACACAACATCAGTGCACAGTTCACCTTCATAGCCATATATGTTTCCCTGACATGTAATAGTCTCCAGTAGTTTAGTACCTGTAGGTGTTACAGATTGGCCCATACTGTCCCATGTGGATAGCTTGAGAGGTATGTACATGCTACAGAAGTGCTAGGGCACTTTTAGACATAAAGTAAGGATAGATTTGTAGAGTATAGAGCAGTACAGTTGTGAAAATTATAGCCTATACAGTTGGTAATGGAATGCCTCTCTCCCCCCACCCATTATCTCCATCTCAAATTATTATTGTTATGCTACTGGTATGTTTTCATTTCCACATATGTTGATGGCCAAACCTAATGTTGGGCCTTGTGTTGTATTATTTTGTTTATATATTACATTGGTTGCATACTAACATACCTTGTTGAAATACCAATGTTGTTGGTCTTTTGCCGTAACTGTTACTCGCATGCTGTTACAATACTGACCATTATTCCATTTATGCCTGTGTTCTGTATGCTATGCAATGTTATTGTTCTGGGTTACTTATAACAGGCATGCATGCTGTTATAACTACATTGAAATGTTCTGTTCATGACTAACCAATACACTTTGAAAAAACCTCAACACCACAGCACAACTGGGTAGGCCGGTTCCAGCGGATCCACCCATCCCACCTCATCTGGCCATGGCACCAGATTCCAGCAAGTCTGGAACCTAACCTGAAGCTGCCCCCTCCACTGTTCCTGCACCAGCCATGGGTGAAACTGCCTCAGGAGACAGGGCCTGTCCCCCCAGGTGCAGGCACAGAAGGGAACCTGTCACACAACATCAGTTTTCAGGGCTGGTGTGCAGGGTCATCCAACATGATTTGGATGACTGACTGAGGCAGATCGAGGGTGAATTGGCACACCTGGGAGAAAGCCACTCCTGATGCTCAGCACCCAGCACAGCCACCTTCTGGGACATGAAGGGGCAGTGGTGACTGCCCATAGGTGGGGATCTCAGTCCCCTTGTTGCCATCTGGTGGCACTTAGTCCTCTGATTCTGAACAACCCTCCACGTACAAGGTGTTTACCCCCTCATGTGTCTTATGCCACCCCTGTCTGCTGTCTTGTCTGTCTGCAAAAGCAACCTCTCCAACCCAACTTACCTCCCCAAATGTTCCTACAACCCTTCCCCAACATCTCACTCTCACCTTAGAAAAAACTGGGCATCTGTCCCCCAAAAGCTTTTTTGCCCCATATACCTCTCCATTTCTCCCACACATACACTGCCATCAATCATCCCATCAATTAATCAACAAAATTATGTCGTCCACACTTCTCCGTGTGTGGTGTGAGGCTCCAAATACTAAATCGTCCACATCATGCACAGTTGTTGCTGTCCAAGAAATGGAGAGATATGGTCCTTTTGTACTCCCATCCTGCACATCCCTACATGCCTTTCATATTGTTTTTCCCTCTGCTTGCCCCCATTTCTCCACTTTCCTATCACCCCCTTTTTCTTTTCTTGGAAGAAGTGTGGGTTTAAGCAGGACTAAGCACTGCTTAGCATTGTGGCATGTCACACAAGCCCACTTAAAACTGCTTTAATCACCTCATCTGATTCTGACACTGCTACCCACATCAATAAAATGATCACCTCTTCCAGGTCTCAGACACAAGACCCTGTGATCCACAGCATAGTGTATTAGTCTACTAGGCCAACTCAGCTCTGGAGAATAACTGGTGTTTCTATAAATATATCATGCATTACAGTGATGTGACATAAACAAAACTTTACACCCTTGTCAATTATTGAACCCAGGACCTTGTCAACTACAGCAGTGTATTGGCCTATTAGGCCAACTGAGCTCTGGAAAATGGCTTGTCTTTTTACAAACATATCTTGATTGTCAGTTACATATTACTCCTACATATAATAGGAGTAAATGACACTGTAGTTGGGCCTGTCATGCAGACACCAAACCAGTACACAGACAAGTAAATGCTGATGGATGTACAGGAGGCCTATGATATCAAGTAGAGCTGACAGCTGCACAGACTGTTGCAGAATGTCCACAGTTGTGCCCCCTACTTATGGCAGGGTATCATAAAACCTATTCTGTGCTGAAGTACTGGCAAGTCAGTGCATATTGATGTTACAAAATCATGACATAAAGGTCAGTGACACATGTTATACCCATCCAAACACACATGTCCATGCCAATCCTGTATAAGACACTGTATGCGTTTGCATATGTCTTGGAAATACTCCTGCCATATTACTGACTCAGTAGCTGTATCTGTTACATTCCTAGCATGTGTCACATCTGGACACCCACCATCCTGGCCAATAGTCCAGTCTGTTGCATGACAACTACATGCATGTCAATACAACATAGAAATAACTGAGCCCTGCAACATCCAGCAAAAACTGGTTGTTGCTACCACAGTCAATGCCACCCACAGTAGCATGTGAAAGGCCTGGAGGGTGGGACACATGTCATAAATATGAATATGTGTCTTAAATGTCACCTACCACTCTCTAGATGGCACTGTTACTTAACATATGTACCAGAGGCATATGCCTCACCTGGACTGTTATGGGTACCCTCACTCTGGCCATGCTGTGACACAAGAGCTGACACTGCTCCTTCACTGACATTAACAACTTGCTGTCCCCCAATGTCTTTACAATCCCTAGTATGACTCCTGGCCTGAATGCAGCAGCTGCAGCCTGCTACACATGCAGCAGTATGTTCAGCAACCTGCTGCAGACCTACCATACCTCCCAAACACCTAGAAGAGGGCATCCACATAACACCCGTACATAAAGGGTTGAGGAGGAATGCTCAGGTGAAAGGGACATGTGACACAGTCACCCCCTACAAGCATACACAGCAGGTAGACCAGCATCATAGGTTCATAGGTTCATAGGTAGATACTAGGCTATCTGCCCTAGGGCATTTATAAGCCTAGCCCGAATGTATTTGGCTTTCGCCTCCCTATTAGAATAGCCTACTGTGCTTCTGTATAGTAGGTCACAGAAGGTAGCCCTTTAAGATTAGTTTACTGTGCCTCTGTCGAGCAGGGACACAGAAAAGATCCCAGGGGTGAATTTGCGATTTCCCATCCAAGCATCCAGATTTCACTTGAAGAGGGTCAGCGAGGGGCTATGTCTAACATGAATTGGTATTCTATTCCAGAGTGAGGGGAGCCTCTGGGAAATGAATCTGTCCCTCCAGCATGTCCTATATATTTTTGTGCTGAGGTTTAAGTCCCTGGAGCGTGTAGCTCTAAGGGATTTGGATTTTTTGAGGTGGAGCATGTCCATTAATTCTGGGTTAGACATGGCTTTGTACGTCAGGCATAGATCGCCTCTGAGTAGGCGGTAAGCAACTGAGTAGAGCTGGAGTTTCTTTAGTCGAGCAGAATAGGACATCTGTTTGTAGCCCATGATCCTCTTGGTGAGGTACTTTTGGGGTCTCTCCATTTGCTGCAGGTGTCAGGTAAGGTACATCCCAAAAGGGGCATTGTATTCAATTATGGGCCTGATGAGTGACGAGTAGAGGGGCACAATGACCTCTCTTGATCTAGATGCAAACCCTTTCGTGATAAGGTGGGCTATATAGAAGGTCTTTCTAACCACTTTGGCAACGTGATTATCAAAGGAGAGATTAATATCTACGTTGGTCCCCAAATCTCTAATTACTTCTTCCATACTTAATGGATTACCACCTATGTGGTAATTTGTGGGCACTTTGTTTTTCCCAAAGGGGATGACTATGCACTTTTTAGCATTTAGCTTGAGGCTGTGGTTGTGGCACCAAGCATCTGTCTCCGTGAGACCCTTTTGGAGGATGCTTGTGTCAGCTGGAGAGTCGATTATGGCTCCCAGTTTGCAGTCATCTGCGAAATTTGTCAGCCATAGTCCTCCCCGTGTTAGCCTGAACTTCAGAGAAGTATATATCGAATAAAAGAGGTCCCAGAACTGAGCCTTGTGGGATGCCACTTGTAACTGGTTTGGATTCGGATGTGGCACCTGTGATTCTGACCATGTGGGTTCTATCCCTGAGCCAGTTTGCAACCCATCTTGTGATATAGGGGTTGATATTTAAGCTGGTAAGCTTATTTATGATGCTCTAAGTGGGGTATTGTGTTGAAGGCTTTTGCGAGGTCCAGGTAGGCTGTGTGGACTACCTTGCCCTCATCTATGGCTTTGGTAACTGTTTCAAAGAAATCAACTAGGTTTAAGAGGCAAGATCTGCCCTTAACAAAGCCGAATTGGGTAGGGTCCAGTGTCTGGAGGCTCCCAATGTCTTTGTTTATGAGTTCCATGATAATACGCTCCATAGCTTTACAGACCAGACTAGTCAGATAGTTCCCGGGGTCCGTTGTGGTGCCACCTTTGTGGAGTGGGACCACTGTAGCTGTACACCATTCTTTGGGTACATATCCTGTAGTAAGGCTAAGTTTGAACAGTGACTTAATGTGAGGCTTCAGATCTTCTTGGAGCTCATGTAAGACACAGCCTGGGATACCGCCCGGTCCCATAGATGCTGTGTTTTTTGCTTTGGAGAGGGCAGCTTTCACCTGTGCATCTGTGATGTCAGGGAGGTTACATTCAGTTGGGATAGGCATTTGCTCCTTTGAGGGGGGAAGGGGGGAGAAGTTAGCACTGAATCTGTCTGCCAGGATGTTGGCTATGTCTGTAGGTTCAGTATATTTTGTACCATTATGC
The DNA here is from genome assembly GCF_019279795.1 of Protopterus annectens. Taxonomy (NCBI): domain Eukaryota; kingdom Metazoa; phylum Chordata; order Ceratodontiformes; family Protopteridae; genus Protopterus; species Protopterus annectens. The sequence goes on from NC_056751.1 coordinate 465,793,960, forward strand.
AACAATTCAGAGCATATCTGGGAGTTTCCACCCATATTCCTGACATAACTAAAGAAGGCCTTGTGATTATCTTTAGTGTCTAGGGCAATTTTTCTTTCGAAACTGGCCTTTGATGATGTTATGAGGGATCGTAGTTTCTTGCTAATACTGATCAGAGATGCTTTCCCTTTTTGGGATTTTTCTCTGTCATGTAGTAGCTTCCTCCTTCTGTTGCATAGCTTATTTATGGCCGGGATCCACCAGATAGGTCTCCTGTTTTTGGAGGAGTGAGTCTTGGTTTTATTTGGGATAGCACGACCCATGCATTCCTGCAGGTGCTCATAGAATGCAATTGTAAAGGATTCTGCGTATTGGGCTGTATTATCCTCTGGCCCAGAGGCTTTGAAGGATTCCACCTCAGTCTTGAGATGTGCGAAGTTAGCTTTTGAGAAATTCTTTACAGCGATTTCCTTGGCTGGGGGTGGGGACGGGATATGGATGTCCAGGGAAATTAGTTTATGGTCTGATCTTACCAATGAGGGGTTTACCTCTGGTGTGGAACATAGAGTCCCCATGTTGGTGATGACCAGGTCCAATATGTTGTTCCCTCTTGTGGGAGTGGTGACCAGTTGTTCCATTGCGTTAGAGTTTATAAATTCAAGGAACTGTTGGGCGTGGGTGTTTGGGCTTGAGTAGTTTTCCCAGTCAATGTTTGGGTAGTTGAAGTCACCCAATAACATAGTGTTTGGAGAGACCTTCATATTCTCCAGTGTTCTCAGGAATGCCAAGTGGGGTGATCTGTAGCAGGCTACAAACTGAAAGGCAGTTTTGCCCATTGTTAGTAGCACATGGATGGTTTCTGATGCTTCGTGCAGTGCCACTAACCTGGAGGTGTAGGTATCTTTGATGAATATAGATACTCCCCCTCCTTTTGTGCTTCGGTCCGAGTTTTGGGACTGAAAAGCATGGTATGAGTTATAACCTGGTAGTGCTGGGGTGCTCTCAGGAGCCTTGAACCAGGTTTCTGTTACTGCACAGACATCAATTTTCTCCATACTGGGGAGAGCCTCAAGTGAGTGCATCTTGAGGTTTAGACTTCTGGCATTGAGTAGCATTACCTTTAGTTTTTTTATCCTTAGGTTGTCTATGGAGGTGGGTTTGTCCTTTGAGCCTTGCCTAAAAAAGGCACTATGGGGGTGGCAAGAGCCTTGGCCAGTATACGAGAGTCTAAGGATGACAGGTGCAAGCCGTCCTTAGCAAAGCAACGTGGCTTGTTGAGCATGTCATCCCAGGCTGACAGACACTGGATCCCCTTTGAATGACACCAATACTTTAGCCAATTGTTGAAACTGCTCATTTTGTCTTTATACTGTGGCATCATTCTTGGTGAGAGCAAGATGCTACTCAAGGTCAGGGTCATACCAGCCTGGGCTACATGATCAGAGAGCTCCTCTATGTCTCTTTTCATGTAGTCCAGGGAGGTACATCTCAGGTCATTCGCACCAGCATGGACAATGACAGAGTCATATTTGTACTTGCTTTGGAGTGAACTGAGTGCTTGCATTATGTGGCAGATCCTGGCACCCGACAGGCAGTTTACAGTGACCTTCTCCTTGTTCAGTCTGGTGAGTGGGACATCAGTGTGCTGGACAATAGAGTCCCCTATAACGAGTTTATTTGGTGTGTTGTTTAGCCTTAAGCGTTGTGACTGTGAGGCACACTGACTTTGTGAGATATGAGATTCGTGGGTATTGTTGAGGGGTGGCTGTTGCTTGGATATCTGCTTTAGAGGTCTTTGCTGCTTAGGCAGATTTTTATTTAGAGCCTCCGAGTATGTTTTTGTGTGTTTATGTGTTGGGTATGCAGATACAATAGGTCTATGTGAGACTGGATTTGTGGTGTGGGTGGTTACCTTTTCCTCCTGACTGACTGTGCCAGTCTTGGGTTGAGAGAGCTCTGCCTCCAGTTTGGCTGTGTAACTGCATCTCTCACATGTATTAGAGTTTGTTGGAAGGAGGAGAGGGTTGTCTGTGTACATAAGGCAATTGTAACATTGCCTCAAAATTCCCAGATTCACCAGCTGGACTGGAGAGTAACCCTGAAACTGACCCTTGGACATACCAGATTAGTATAGGGAACTGTTTTTTCACTGATCAGATTAGAAAAGGGAACTGATTTTTCACTTGATCAGGAAAGACCAATTGGGAGCCTAGTACTTATGAGAAGTCTAGGAGGGTGTAGTGCTTTAGTTAGTTAGTGTTTCCTTATAAGAACTGAGCAAGTGCAGGGATTTAGAAAGAAAATAGAGTGCTTACTTTGGGAGTTTGAACAGTTCTAAGGGAAAAAATGAAGAGGAGACTTTGTGAAGCCTGGAATAGTTTAAACCTGTTTAGGCAACGCTGCTCAGTGTGCAAAACCGTGTAAATACAGAGTTGTAGGGTTTTAAGAGAGAGAGATCAAGGAGTTTAGAATTGACCCAAAATGGCCAATAAAACTACAGCTTCTAGGCAGTAACCACTCCTACAGGGACAGGCAGGCTGTTCAGTGTTAACCACTGCCACTGGTGAACACAGAGACTTCCCTTTAGCCCAAGCAAGCACTGGCCTTCTAGAGACTTACAAACAGTTCAGAACAGCAAATCTGTAACTGAACCTTCAGGAACATTCAGATAAAAAGGATGTATGACAGTCACATCTGCCTGTCTCCTTACTGACCCCAACACACATTGTTAAACAGGACACCTGCTACAGAATCAGAAGTCTGTCAACAATGGCCAGACATAGCACACAAAGCTGTAGACATACTTCAATCCAAAAAGTGGACAGTAGTTCTACCTACTCTCTGTGATGCTGTAGCTCCCACACCTCAATAATGTCCTCCTCACACACCAGGAAAAGGGGTATGAAGACCTTAATTATAGCACTGTGCTGCCATGCCATTGGCTAATAAAAAGGCAAACCAGCTGTTCTTGATGCTATTAGCAAGTGTGAGTCACAGACTGGTGCACAGGCAATCACCTGTTCATGAGCATTACCCTCAAAAGGCAAGCTGCTGCATATGATAAACAGGTCTAAGACTTTCTTCATGAAAACAGATTGCAATTTCCTACTAAACGTACTACTGGATTTCTTCTCACAAAGGAGTACAGCCCTATACTAGGTATGTCATAGAATTAAGCATGCAATGGAATGCAGATGGGGGATGCAGTCATGGGAAATAGGAATTTCAACAGTAGTTCTCAACAAATATCTTGGAATGACATGCTGCTGTTAGTCTGCTGTCCAGCAATTACAGCCTTCCCTTTTGGCTCTGTCTGCAGTGACTGAGTCACCCCAGCAATGGTCAGCCCACATATAAATGCTAATGGATTGTCTGTTGTACAATAATGACAGTAAGTACTGGTGGATACAGCTGACATATCACATCATGTACTGTCAGTGAGCCCCTTTCAGTGTCTGAATGTCATACAGGCTTAGTTCAAGGATTGTCCTGGTGTCTCTGACCATTCCTGATGTACTCTGGCTAAGTCACTGTGTACTCCACACCTGTATGCCATTCCCTGACACCTACAGCTAGCATACCTGGTGACCTCTGCAGCAGGGCAGGCCATAACTGGTATACCTGATACTATATGAGATTACTAGGCTATAGGCCCTGAGCACCCATATGCAAGGCAGCACCTGATCCCCCAGTCCAACAGGAACACAGGTGATATCCCAAGGGTGTATGTGCAGTTACCTATCGAGTTAACCAGATTCTGCCTGCAAAGCTCTAAATAGCTACCCTGCTTGATGTGGACAGGGTGACCATTCCACAGCAGGGTGAGTGTGTGGGACACACATCTGAGTTGCTAACAAGCCCAGTTCATGTCACACATTATGGTGAGGGCATGTATGTGTGTGTGTGTGTGTGTGTGTGTGTGTGTGTGTGTGTGTGTGTGTGTGTGTGTGTGTGTGTGTGTGTGTGTGTGTGTGTGTGTGTGTGTTAACAGAGTGGAGCATGAGTTCTACTTGTGCAGTAGATCCAGCAATGTTGAGTCCATGACTGCCTAGCATACCACACAGAGGTCACCTCTGAGGAGTATGTATGAAATGGGGTAGGGGGTTGGGCTTATAGCCTATCTGTGTATGGTAGATGTTTGAAGACCTGGTATTCCCTGGTGGGGAAAATCTGTGATGTCCCCAGCTGCTGCATGTGCTGTGGGATGTCAATGACAAACAGGGAATTATACAGAATAATGGGTCTTATTGAATGGAATACAGTGATGTTCTGACCCCATGTCCCCTGGTGACATACACTTATTTATGAGGTGGGCCACGTAGAAGGTTTACTTTACAAAATAAGCATCATTGTGGTGAAATGTCATGTTGCCAAAGATCTGTGTCCACAGATTCCTCATGACTGCTTGCCTGCCTAGGATGTTGTTAGCACTGTGATAATATGTGGGGACATCACTCTCCCCAAAGAGACACTGCATTTCCTGATATGTGGCCTGAGGCCATGTGTCTGACAACAGTCATGTATCTGTGTGACACTCTCCTAGGCAGATGCCCACAACACTAGGGAATCTGGTGATGACACACAGCATGCATTCATATGCAGATATGGTCGTCCATAGGCCAATGACTGTTACCTGCACCTGATATGTGGCCTGAGGCCATGTGTCTGACAACAGTCATGTATCTGTGTGACACCATACATTCATATGCAGATATGGTCGTCCATAGGCCAATGACTATTACCTGCACCTTAGAAGTGTACATCACACATAACAGAGACCCAAACACAGAACAACAGGTTACACCACTAGTTATGGGTCAACTGCTTGAGGTTGATTCCCTATGTGGAAAAGGTGGGTCATGTCAGTGCACCAGTGTGCTACCCCATGGTAACATTTGGTGTGATGCATACTTGGGTGTGCATATCTATGATGGCCAGGTGCGTCATACTGTCAAAGACTTTGCCCAGGTCAAGGTAGGCAGTTTGCACTATCACCTCACATCCATGGCTTTGGTGACTGTGTCACAGAGGTCAACCTAGTGTAACAGACATGAACCTTTCCTTGACAAAGCGTAACTGTGCATGATGGAGTGTGTGCAGGTCAACAATGTCCTTGTTAATGATGTTTGGTATAAACTGTGCTATGGCCTTGTAGAACAGCCTAATTAGGCTGTCAGGTCTATAATATGACTCAGTGGTGGACACCCCACCTTATGTTAAATGGATGACAGTGGTTGTCCTTCAAACGGCTGGGACAAAGGCAGTAGTCAGGCCTCCATGGAATACAGTGTCTTATGGTGTTGCTTGGCTATGGTTGGGGTCATGTAGGATTCACCCTGTGATGTGATAGGCTCACATGGAAGATGCATACCATGACTTTCACATTGTAGTGATGGCAGTACTGTGGATATCCTGATGTAATGATGGTGAAGACAGGGGATGAAGCCTACACTAACTCTGTCAGGCACCCAGTATGCAATACCTACAACACTGGTATAGCTGCTGTCCTTGACCACCACAAGTGAGGAGATGCAGGTGCATCCTTGTGCAGTAGGGGAGATGATTGTCTGTAATGGATGTTGACAATGCAAGCTCTGTGCTTGTTGTGCAGGTTTCCATGACTGATCCCATTCACATGTTCATGCTAAGGAGACATTGCTCCAATATGGACACCTGCCATTACTTTGTCTAGGATAGCAGTATGTCATCCCTGTTATAGACATTAAGTATTTCAGATGCCCACCAGACAGGTATACCTATCCTAGCAGAGGATGATGTAGTTCTGTCAGGTATACCTGACTTCATACATCTAAACAAATGCACATATAGCACTTGTGTGTATGTGTGCATATTGGTGCCAGTCCTTAATGAGAAGTTGGGGCTGTGAGGCTGTGTATACCCCCCACAGCAGGATGTATTCCACATTGGAGATGCATCTATGGCTGACCCTAGCTAGAATGGTATTGTGGGAGATGGTGACTGCAAATGTGACCGCATGATGGCTGCTTTACCATGGAGGGTGACACTGTAGGGATGCTGCAGTGGTAACCTGTGTGGTGTAATATCAACTGCAAAACACCTTCACCTCATGTGGCAGTAGCCCCTAGCTGCACCAAGGTGCTTGTAATTCTACTGGTGATGCCTTTCTGGCCATTTGTGTTCTGGCATGGGTATGTCTTCCAATGTATATTTGGGTCATCCTACTGACCCAGGATGAGGGTACAGACCCGAATTGTAATACAGTTGATGAGGTCCATAAAGGAAGAGTAGGCTTCCTTGTCACACGTGGTGGCTGGTAGCTAGCTATGAGTTGAATAGGTGTGCTGGCAATGGCAAACTGCCCCTGCAGTGTCCCCTGTGCACCTTACTCACTCTTCAGTGTGGAGGTGTGTATGTGTCTCATATACTGAAACTCCATGTCCCATTGCATTACTGGCTACACTTTGGGTTCTGAATGTATGATAGGATGATTGACCAGGTAAGGCTGGGGTGTTCTCTGCAGCTTTCAACCATGTATGTGTGACTGCACAGATGTCTGCATTTCCTAGGGGTAAGAATGACTGCAATGAGGGCAGAGTCATGTGTACACCCTAGCATTTAGCAGCTTGGCCTTCAATGTGTGCTTCTCTAACAGTTGTATATTGGTAGTGATAAGTTCACCAATTTTACTAATGGAGTCACTATGGAGGTGGAGAGAACCATTGCCAGATGCCTGAAGGCCAGTGAAGACAGATGGAGGCCATCTCTTGCAGAGCATCGTGGTCATCCCAGACTCACAGGTACTGAAACCCCCTGGAATAGCACAGGTTAAAGACCACATGTTCAGGCCAATCATTTCCTGATTGAATTGTGGCCTCAATCTTGGTGACAGCAGAATGCTGCATAAGGCTAGGGACATACCTGCCTGGGACACATAATCAGTGTGCTCACTCATGTCTCACTGCATATAGTCTAAGGGCATACATGTCAGGTCAGGTACGCCAATATGGACTGTGATAGACGCATGACAGTACCTGTTTGGTGAGATTCAGCAGACCGTATGCGATATTGTGGAGTCTGTCACCTGACACACAAGTAACTGTGATTATCCACATAAACAGACAGGTGAGAGGCACTTCAGTGTATCTCACAATGGAGTCTCCTATGTGTAACATGACTGATATGTGCTGACACCTGCGTGGCTGTGGGACACATGTGTGTGTGTGGCCATATGTGGTATGTGCTGTGTATGGCTGTGGTGTTCATATGTGGTTTTGTCTCAGACGTCTCCTTTGTTTGTGGATGTGTATGTTGAGGACCACTGCATATGTGTGTGTGTGCGTGTGTGTGTGTGTGTGTGTGTGTGTGTGTGTGTGTGTGTGTGTGTGTGTGTGTGTGTGTGTGTGTTGTGTAGGTGGTGTGTGAGGTGTCATGATTGTGTTGACAACCTGTTTGGGGAAAGATATGCTACCTTGACAGGTAGACAGCATGGACTGCAGGTTCCTACTGTCAATGCATCCCTCACACAGTGTGTTACTTGGTATTTGTAGATGGTTGTCCATCCGTGTACATGAGGCAGGTATTACACTGTGCCAGGACACCTATATCAACCACAATGGTGGGGGAAACCATTGGACATTGTCCACCCATATAGTCCAGAATCTGAGGGAGGAAAGCCAGGGAGACATGAGTGGTGGGCCTACAGCCCAGGTGCTTACTACAACGGTAGGAGGCTGAAACCACAGCATACCAAATAAACAGGCTATGAACAAGCAGTAATAGGTGCAACAGCTAAATGCATTTGAACACCTCATAGCACATGCAGCAAGTAGCATGAAACATCAGGATCAGGAGGGTAATGCATGCTGCATTGTCACTATGTTGCCGATAGCCAAATACATACCATGCTGACAGATGGCTGGGTATGATGTGGGAGTTAGTGGTGGATAGTACTGGCAAAAGTGGATGTGCAGGGTGTGTACATAACGGTGAGCAATGTATGCGGTCGTGTGATGTGCTCCCCTCATGTCTTTTAGGTGGGATGTATAGACATCACAATCCACCTTTCTCAGAAGCTGAGATTGCTGCCATTATTAATGCCCTGGGACTCCATCACCAGGTAGTGTTGTCAAGGTGTCACCATAACCCTCAAGAACGTGCTGCACTGTGGGCACACCTAATAGCAATGGTGAATGCTGTAGGCCCCTGGGACAGGCGCTATGAATAGGTCTGACACCGTGCTACAGATTTAAACATCATGCACGGCAAAGGGCTGCTACTGTGGCCAGGGACCATGCTGGCACCATTGGATCATCTGCTACACAATCCCCACTCTCAGCCACAGAGGAGTTCCTCACAAACCTGGGTCCAGTCACCAGCTCACAACAAAGTATCACAACATATTTTATGGAGGTGGATGGCATAGTGTAAACAGCCGAGGAGCATCCAGCTAAGTCTGCAGTGGTCATCAAATTAATACTGCAGCATTCATAGTGGTAGCCTCTGCATACTTGTACACATATGTCAGGTCAATCTGCATTTGTGGATGGAGTTTTGTAATGCACACATGTGCACACATATTGTGAATGGCAGCAATTTGGGTAGTTTCACACTTTATACTGTACATGTTAATAAATGCACATATTATCCTGTACCAATGCCATGTGTCTGCTGACAATACCTCTCCCCCACAAATCCATAGGTACCTCTGGTGTGGTTGTGGACCATCATCCTGCAGCTGGTGAGTTTAGAACTACCTTGTTATGGCTCATCTATACCCTAGACATGTAAGGGTTGCCAGTGTGCCATGGGAACTACTGTTAAGCTTAGGCAAATTGCAATACATACATGTTCACTTGTGGTGGGGTTCACTGCAGTGCATCACATCAGTAGTCATAGTAGCATATTTGCAGGAGTTGTAACATATTAACACATATTTTTGTAAAGGTGTAGCCAGTCTGCTACACAGGGGTACATTACTATTGTATAAATGTGTGTACTGTGGATTAAGTGAAGGTCCATCATATACTCTGACTTGTCACATAGCTCACAGGTGTATAGTACTAGCAACATTAACAAGATGTAGCTGCACTGCATGTTATTGAGGGCCTATCCAGAGTGTGTCTGTTTTGGTCTGAGTGTGTGTTGTGCATGGCATCAGTCAGAAGGTGTGGTCTGTATAATGCCTTTGTGGCACCTCACCTGTATATGTGTGTGTGTGTGTGTGTGTGTGTGTGTGTGTGTGTGTGTGTGTGTGTGTGTGTGTGTGTGTGTGTGTGTGTGTCAGCAGACATTATAGTGCAGGAATTAATGTAGTCATGTTGTCTTCCCCTCACAGGTGTCCATGGGGGTTGGAGTGTCCCCCCCTCACAACCTGGTGTCTTTGTCTCATTGGACTCTAATGATGATGGTGGCCATTCTGAGGCACAGGTGGGGATATTGGGGGCTGACTCTGTCCCATTAGTTGACATCCCACTTCCACCCCAAATGTCCCAGCACACAGTCAGTATGCCCACACATACCCAGTTCCCAGCAGCCACAGATATTGGGCAGTCAGAGGGTAGTGCCATCAAACAGGGGAGTGTGGTGATTATGGTATATGTGAATGTAGACACTAGCCATAGCCAGAGAGCTGGCAAGGTCCCACACAGGCAGTTTGACAGGGGTGCTCATAGGAGGACTGCTGCCCATCCAGCACCTGTCAGAGGTGTCACAGCATATGTCACCTGACACATGTTTCGGTCCATCATGGAGGCACAGGTGCATTGTGAAAGGTAAAAACAAAAAGGGTTTTACCTCGCAGACAAAGTTGGTTTCACCAAAAAAGTCCAAAACGAAAAGAATAAAGGTAGCACCAACACCACAATGCTCAATAAAATTCAATTTATTAAACAAATGCTTTGTTTAATAAATTGAATTTATTGAGCTTTGTGGTGTTGGTGCATTGTGAAAGGTACACCAGATGGGTGCTCAGGGTCATGAATGCCACACTGCCTGGCATGCAAGACTCCCTCCATAGCATTAGTGATGCCTTATGTCATTTTGCTGATGTAGTGGCTAGATGGTGGGGTGAGACATTGTCAGTCCTTAACAATGCAATGTCTGTGCTTGAACATGTGGTCAGAGGAGGGCATCAGACATGTGGACATAGGTCAGTAACACCATCAGCTGAGAACCCACGTGACTGTGCACACATACAATCCCGAAGTGGCATAAACACCAGCACTTCTGAAGGGAGAGTTATGTCCATACCACAGCATGGCAGGCCATGGGCACATGGTCCTGTGTGGTCCCATGAGGGACATTGGCCCAGCAGACATCAGTCACCATCAGCAAGTAGTACTGCATCTGGCTCTGGGCATGGTGGTGCCAGTGCCACTTCTGGCAAAACCAGTTCCAGTGTTCGTGGCAGGAGACGGCGAGCTGTACATTCTGCCATGTACAGTCCATGGCTGTCCAACATTCCCTCATGTAGGGCTAGCACATGGCTTGACTGTGTGCATGCACACACTCACACACTCACACATCACTGTCACGTGCAGGTCACCAACAGACACATTCAGATCATCTCTATGGCCCAGCTGACCAGCACACTTCCAGACACACACACACATGATATAAACTGTGTGGCACAGCCTAGGCCTTTGGCAACCTCACACCACACCCTGTGTATGTGATGATACCTGTGCCACATCCCTGTTATCCATACCATTGATGCAGGGATATGCTAATATGTGTCTGATGCACAGGGTGAATATAATACAGTTAATGGCAGTTTGTAGTGCAGTAGTGTTATGCCCTGTAAGGTGCTGTCTGCTGGCAATTGTCATGCGTACACATCAAAATGTATATACCTATGTGCCATGATGCTTTATTGCTGTTAGTACAGCTGACTGACTGTTGTATGCCAGACCTTATTCTGTTTCTTTTCCAGGTGTCTGTGTGTCTAAGTTGTGGGAAGCTGCTGCCAATATGACTGATCAGGATGGCATACTGACAATACAGAAATGTGACATCGCCAAGATATGACTGTATATGTACATGGTTAAATAGGTGCATATGTGTAGAACAGTGTGTGAGTGACAATGGGGGCAGACAGCATAATCTTGCATGAATACCCCTTGACAAGGCATGCTACTCTTGATACATAAAATAAAAGGGATTAGCCAAACCACCACAGCTGAATGAAGTGTTATGCACAACCACTTAATGAAGCATGAAAGATACACTTTATTGGAGAGCTCCACTAAGTAAGTGCTTTCATGTCCTCAGTGATTACTTCATCAGACTACATTCAAACAAAAATGCACTTTCTTATCAGTACATTTCAATCAACAGTAATTACGTAATTAAACAAAGATAGAAACAGTCTATTAAAGCTTTATAAGAACTATAAAAAAGTGTGTATTTTATGCATCATTAAGTGGTTGTGCATAATACTTCATTCAGCCATGGTGGTTTGGCTAAACCTTCTTCTTTTATTACTTTGTTTTCTGCTCACGCCACTCCTTTACAGTTGACTGGTGCTTTTTTCTTGTGTTTTTTTTACTCTTGATAAATGTCACCTGTGCATTCTGTAGGATCACAGGTTCATAGGATCACAGGCATTTACAAGACTAATAGCCTGAATCCCTTACAAGCCTAGCCATTACTTTATCCCTGCAGAATCATTGATCAGCACCTGTTGCCCCTGTCATTGAGGTACACAGGTGCAATCCCTGGGACAGATTTGTGGTTTCCCATCCACTCATCACTGCTGCACTTGATGAGGGTCTGCATGGTACTCTGACATGTCTGAGAAGTGCATTCTTGCAAAGGGCAGTCTCTGGGAGACAAACCTGTCTCTCCAGCAGGTTTTGTTGATGTCTTATTTCAGATTCAGGCTTGTTGTGCTGGTACTGCACAGAGTTAGACTCACATATATGGGCCAAGTGTTGTAGGGCTGGGCACAACATTGCCATGTAGGTGTGCCACAGCCCGCCTGTGGGCAACCTGTCCAATACCGAGTGGGCCACTACTGATTTGAAGCTGACTGAATGGAACAGGTGTTAGAGGCCATGGATTTCCTTTGTGGGTACTACTATGGCTTTCCAGTAGCTGAAGATGTCTGGATTGGTACATACAAAATGGGCCAAATGGGCCATGGTACTAAAGTATTGCTGTACTGACTGACGACTATACAGAGGTAATGTCCACCTTTCCTCTGGATGCACTCCCTCTACATATGTGGTGAGCCATGGTCAGGCCTTTTCTGACCACTGCACTACCTGATGGCTGAATGCAACAGTGTTATCAACCTGACTACCCAGGTCTTTCAACACAGGTTGTGTGTTTATGGTGTTGCCATTGATGTAGGAAATAGTGAGGCAATGTCCTTGATGTATGGTATTATGGTACTGTTTTCTGCATTCAACTTGACACCAGGACCTTGATACCATTCCATACCTGATGTATGACTCCATTGCAGTGAGCTAACATCAGTTTGTGGGTCAATGAGAGACAGCAAACTATTGACAGTCTCCACAGCCTTAGACAGTACCTAAAAATGTGGGTGGTGGCAGTTAGCATTCATGCCTAGATACATGTTGGTCATTGGGGACAGCAGCTACTCATATGGCTTCCACATGTCTACATATTGCACACAAATTGGCAACACAGAGTAGGGTTGCCACCTTATCAAATGTGCAATGAAGGACAGTTCTTGTAGTATCGTGAGAGTTGGCAGGACAAACTATACCCACAGCAAGTGCAATGGACAGGACGTCTCCTGGTTTGCCATTATGACAGCTTCTTTGTGTTACATTTCCATAGCTTATGCTATTTCACATTACATTATGGTGCTTCTGATGTGAAATAACTGCTTTATGCAACTATTAGACAACTATAGGAAATTTTTGTTATCCTACACTCTTGGGACATCTGTATTGTTTGGGTTGTTTTCACAGGTCACACCTGGCCAAACTTGGACTGCAACCTGTAGGGTCAGACAGGAGGTGCCCATACCTCTCACCTGTACAGATTTCTGCAGAATGTCCTGATGTTTGCCACATATGTTTGGTCCATTTGTCATAACATTGTAGTTTTGTGTCAAATTAGGGGCACATGATTAAAGACTGACGTTAGACAATAATGAGAGGTATGGTGGTGGCTCAAACACAGTCACACTGCTACAAGGGGATATATATATATATATATATATATATATATATATATATATATATATATATACATATATATATATATATATATATATATATATATATATATATATATATATATATATACACATACATACATACATACCCACTCATGAATTGTCCTTGTTGAGAGTAGAATCCCTACCTGCTTAATTTTATTTATGATTGTGCTATATACATATCACATGCGCAATGAAGCTTACATGTTTTTAATGTGTCTGCCACTACTATTCAGGTGGATGACATCTTCAGGTGCTGCAAGAATTGCCAGTGGGGGTTTAAGAGGTTTGCACAGGCCCTTAAAGTGGTATAATCGTGAGGCACACACACACAGCTGCAGGGGGATATGCATTCAAACACACATACACTCATAATGTTGCTACTTTTCAGATTAGAACTCTACCTATCTATTTATGTACACTATAGACTGACATACGTATTGCATACACCACAGTACTATTGGGTTAGAAAATGTCTAACTGTGCTTCTAAGGTGGATGACATCAGTAGCCCCTGAATAGGTTGCCAATGGGGGGTTAACAGGATGGAATAGGCCCACAAAATTGTATAACCATTGCACACACAAGCAAGACAGCCATGCTGCTACAGGATATATGCATACACAGGCATTTACACTCACACAGTTGCCAGTATTGAGATTAGAACTCCTACTGATCTAGTTGTATATATTATATTGCTATGTACTTATCATGTGCACCACAAAGCTTATATGGATGGCAAGTGTTCAAACCCATGGCTGTAGTGTAACCATTGCTCAGCAGTTTGGACCCTTCTCTGCACACAGGCAGGCTTAGCTTTTCTTTAACCTACAAAAACATGTGCCATAGGGCTAAGCAGAGCTATGCAGTGACAGACACACACCGTTGCTTTGCTGTGCTTAGCTGAGTGCAAACAGGCAACACTAAGCTCTAGTCCACTTACATATGGTGTGACAGCCCGTTTTCATGTCAGCTATCTGTTCTGCCTACACTAACATGGTTCTAGCCCTACCATGGTTAGTACCTACAGACACGGTGGCCCTTTTTGCTATTCAATAAACCTGACTCATTTACATACACCTAATTGTGTATACCCTGGATACTGCACTACACCACGGTGCATCTGCTTAGCTTCCACTATAACCTGCCATCATATGACTCTGCATGCTGGCCACTATAATGCAATACCTTTGCATAGCTTTGAATGTCATATTTTATATATATATATATATATATATATATATATATATATATATTTTTTTTTTTTTTTTTTTCCAAAATAGCATGTTTGCCTGTTGCTGCACATCACTTAAATATGGCATATACCTTAAAAAAAGTTTAATTTTTCATATATTGCATTACTTTTTTACCTCAATGGCCATAGTTTTGGCCATTTGCATGCCTACTGAGCAACATACAACCTTTTGTTTGGGCTGTTACAACCCATGTTTAAATTTTATCCTCTGGTACATGGTTTCTAACCATGTACATTTTTTATGCTTACATGGCACCTACACGGGTGTCTTTATGCCTCCCGAATTGCAAAATCACTTCATTTGCATGGTTTCCACCAGAATATGAGGTGATTTGCATTTTGTTGACATCTCTGTGTCTGCACGGTGTCAGGAAGCTCATGCACACCCCCAGCTTTGTTTCCTGGATCTATCGGCGGCTATATTGCATGTTGGGACCACTACACTATTCATACACAGAGAATTGCTCTCTGTAGGGTTTACTGAATTACCCCTTAGTGATGACTGGCAAGGTGAAGTTAAAGCACATCTATTTTAGAGTCTATAGAAAGGACCTGATTCCCTGACAGATATTAGAAGCAAAAACAAGCTTCAGTGTGAATTATCAGTTACGAACTGACACAAATTTTTGGAATCTTCAGTACCACAAATCACGTTCCTCTTTAAATATTTTTCCAGGTAGCATTTAAATACTGGTATCCACAGATTACCCATTTTTCCCCAGTTTGCCTGAACAAAATGTATTTATATGTTGCTATATTCCCTGATAGATATAACAGCAAGGTAATGCTGCATGAGTTTAGATGTTAGAGGTATGGGCATGAAAGTACCATATGAACTGGGACTGATCAAGCATCAGAGTGATGGGAGATGATGATGAAATTAACTGTATTAGTCAGACTACAAGACTTAATATACTTTATGACAGAAATGATAATATTTATCTGATGGGACTACTTGAAGAGAACTCGGATCACAAATTCTTTGATTGGATGTTTGTGATAATTTTTGCACTGCTGACTCCCACATATACGTTTTGGAAGTTCTTCACACAAGATTAGCCCAATCATTTCTTAATGTTATTGAACTAAATTTGTTTCATGACATTGTTTATTTTACTGAAGCAGATCACTTTTGTAGTACCATTTCTACACTGAGAAAGTAGAGTCTAATCCAAAGTAATTTCCAACAGCAGCCTAGATGCAGTAAATAAGAACAGGATGATATGACTTCTTTAAAAAAGACTTTTTATTATTTTTCTTTTTTTTTCTTTTGATTCA
Organism: Protopterus annectens; assembly: GCF_019279795.1. Classification (NCBI taxonomy): domain Eukaryota; kingdom Metazoa; phylum Chordata; order Ceratodontiformes; family Protopteridae; genus Protopterus; species Protopterus annectens. Next base: position 465,809,645 of record NC_056751.1, read on the forward strand.
TCTCATATGATAAACTTTTTCAAAAAATCTTATGATAACATGGGCATCTCTCTAAATGGCTCCAGCTGATCACAGGCAGATTGAATCCCCATAGACTAATCCTTTTCTTTCTGTATTGTCTAGTGGTGGCATATTTTTTTACTGAATATGGATTATATAGATTGTACTGCTTATACAAAAGAATCTTAGTTTGAAGTCTGTAATGTGCTTTTTAGTGTACATACATGCGATTTAATTAGATGTTTAATAGTGTCTTCCCCTTGATACATATGTAGAATTGTAGTTAGCCTTATATCTTTCATATTTGCAAAGATGGTAACATTTTTCTGAAATTAAATAATTAAGTAAGGTTGCTTTAATGATGGCAAAAAGACATTTAGAAAGTAAAAATAAATGCAATACCTGCAACCTGAAGCTCAATGATAGCGGCACCATACCACAATTGTGATGTAACAATGCAAGTATATTTAGCTTGGTCAGATACTTGTACATTCTTCAGCTTCAGGGACACATTCCCATGGCTGAATTCCTCTTTGAAGAGCTCAGTACGATCAATATGGGATTTATCAGAATGTTCTTCTTCTATGAAAGTATGTATGTTCTTATCAGCTGTTGCCCATGTAATTTCTATATTTTCAGGTTTGTGTTCTGGAATGATCCTACATGGTAATATCACATCCTCATTGAGTAAGGACAAAACTGGTCCACTTGCTCCATGAACATGAAATTTGTCTGTAAATCATTGAGAAAGATAATCAGTTCAACATAAGATGAAACATTTATGATGCAGTGCTACTACATATTACCCTTTGCTCAACAGTCTTTTATAATCTATACGATACTATAATAAATATATTCAAATGTATAATTGATTTTCAAATGTAAAGTCTGACAAGCCTATTTTATAACAATAGACATAGTTGGGGTAGAAACAATACAAAAAAGTGCATTTCAGTACTGAAAAGATGGCTAAAGAGTACAGCATCTTAACAAGTTTCACTCTGGAGCGTGCGGTTCAAGTGTTTCTACTTTTCTTGGGATATTTTGGCAATGGCAATAAAACACATAATTAGATCAAAGCCCCTTGGTCAACCAAAATCAAACACTTGTTGCTAGCAGATTTTACCTAGCTAGCAAATACCAGAAGAATAAATAATAGTAAGTGAACTTTGATCAAATAGCACAATACATGGGGACAAGCTTATCTGCATAAAAACATACACACATACCTTTCACTAATCATTTTTTCACATAAGTCTAGACATATCTCAATATTTTATATAGCAGCTGTAATTGATCTACAACACATTAACATAATAAAATGGTAGCCTAGTTCTGTGTTACAGACTGATGGAGACCTGACTTCATCACAGCTGACCAAAGATTGATTAGCGACTGTTTACTCATCTCTCAAAGGTGAGAGTGCTGTTTGTCCACATTCAGAGGTACCTAGGGCATTGTGATTTCTCTGGGTGGAGACTAGAGAGACCACCACTCTAGCTATGCTGGGGGAGGGTTGTTTGGAGGAATTGTCGCATTTGTAAGTAATTGAGAGACCTACACAGTCAGCCCCTTCCATTTCCCCTCTCTAGTACATCGCCAAGTATGAGCTGTTAGGCTGGGAAGAAAACAAAGAATCTTTGAACTATCCCTGATGGCTGTCTGAATGATGACCCCTCTCAGATGGATCTTGCTCAGTAGGGAATGAATTGGCTTATAGACTAAGAGAGGGGCTGATAGTTTACAGGCAAGAGTAGCAAAAAGGACATAAAATAATGAAAAAGTGCCCACACAATGTATAAGATCCCCAGTATGTAGTCAAGACTATTACACTTTAGCTATGAGACCACAGTTATTGTTTTTCTATTAAGGAGTTCCTCTTTTCTCAGTGTCTGTGTAGCCATGGATTAGTGTAGTTAAGTAAAAAGACAAAGGGGGTGAAGCTGATACATGGGGTTGCAGTGGAGGCAGTTCCTTCTATGAAATCCAATGCTTTAGTTTTATTTCATGGAGATACTGTTTGGTCCTTTGTGATCAGGCAGTTCATATTTTTGGAATTTTCATGCAATTCTTCATACTAGAACTTCCATGGTAGATACTAAAACAAATGTAATTAACTCCTTTCAGCCTAGTGAGCTTCCAGGCATTTCTGCGGTTAACTCTTACTGACGCCTCTAGGCTTCAAACATTGCTTTTTCATGTTTGCATTAATAATTCCAAAACCATGCTACATTAAAGGTATCAGAAGTTTTCATCTTAAAGCCTACATGATGGCAAGCAGAACTGTATTGATATTTGACTTCTGTCTTATGCAGCTAAAGAGATTTAATATTATTTGTATACTATTTATTTGTATTGTATTAATTTTCATATTTCTCTAAATATCTCAACATTCAGCTAACACAGACAGAACTGCATAGCCTCATATGAAAGCTCACAGCTTTATAAAGAAAATTCATCTGGCAGTATGTGTCTTGCTTGAATGGTCACTGAGATATACACTGTTTTTACATTACAAAATTAATATTCACTGCCTTTATTATAGCTTAAAAAATCTATTTTAAAGCATCAAACTGAAAGCATTTCACTAATGTAAAGATTAATTTTTCCTGAATAGTTTGCCATTTACAGTTTTCTACTAACACTTAAGGTTCCAGAGCTATGATTATTTGTTTGAACTGTAAGGTGACAACTTCATTTATCTAAAGTCTCAAGCCGCATCACCTGGGAATTAAAGGTACACATTCAAAAGAGCTGTACTGGAGGAGAGGAGTTAAAGCATTGCTATAATATACATTGAGGTACAAAGCTATATCCATTCATTCAGCTACAAATAAACTTCCATTAGAAAAATAAGTGCTGGTCTTTTAATACCTTATTATATTTTTACATTAAAGAGATGTAGCATTCACTTTTGTTGCACATGGTCTCACATAATAAGTGCAGACAATGCTTATCATAAATCATTCTGAACTTCTTAAAACTGGCTACTTGTAGTAGTTAAATGCCATTTCTCTACACTCAGCTCTGTGGTAAAAAGGTTTTAAACCCTGACTTTGACCCACATGACCTGAGTTGGCAGTGGAGTGTAGGGATAGGAAGAGAAGAGTGAGGGCGTACTGTAGCTCACCTATTCTGGAGTGAAAGAGGGAATTTGTTTGACCATCATCATGCAATAAGCAGAGGCTTGTACACAGGACCAAAACCTTTCCCTCAATACATCCAAACATGTGATGGTACCCTCACTAGTGTGTGTGTGTGTGTGTGTGTGTGTGTGTGTGTGTGTGTGTGTGTGTGTGTGTGTGTGTGTGTGTGTGTGTGTGTGTGTGCATGCACATGTTTGGGGAGTGCAGCGGACTCCACTATCATTATGGATTCCATGGCATCCACAAAAGGGGTTAGGAGTCTTTATTACTGGGTTACTAGTAAAGACACTTATTGTTTCCATGGCTGCCTGGATGTTTGGTTTCCTATTAGCTCTTGTCTCCTTGCTGAAAAAAACCCATTAAAGAGGATCAAATGAACTCATGATTGATGGGGAGCTTAATATTCAACAGGCATGAGAATAAAGAGCATATAGAAAAATAATCTTTGAATACAAAATAGTCTTTAAATATATGATCAGCTGTTTATAATATTTTATTCCTTTGGGAGAAGGCCCCCCCATCAGCATCACACTTATTGTAGATCAATATGTGTGTATGTACCTTTAAGAAGCTATCCAAGGGCTTGCACAAGTGTATAAATATTGAGCACGTCCAAGATAGACTGCCATTTCTTAGTAAGCTGTTGAGGTGTAATCATGTATATATGTATGTATGTATGTAAGGTCTGTCTGTTAACTAGTTTGTAAAAACAACAAAAAAACGCAGAAATGGACTGGTACGAACAAGGCACGGACTATTTATTAATGTAAGCTCTTTCGGCCGAGAAGATACCCAGCCTTCATCAGACAAAATCTGTTCAACATGCAGCTGCCTATATGTATAGGCTCAAACACAAACCAAATTAAAATGGAATTAATTAATTAACCAATCAGATTTTTCAAAACCAGTTAAAATCCTGCACAAAAACAATCTTATTAAAAACAAGTAACACAAATCACAAATATCCTACTCGATTCTTTCACATTTCTCCTAACAGTTAATTTCCCATAAATTCTTAAATGAAATTCAACTTATTTTTCTTAATATATATATATATATATATATATATATATATATATGTATATACTTACCTAAATAGATAAATACTAACTAGTCCCAAATGAATAAATAAATAGCTTATAAGCCATAAAGAAAATAAACACTCATTACAAATACTATATGTTATTTCCTATTAACTAATATGCTTTAAAGATTTATTTAAAACTTTTTTATTTATTTAACAATCCTTATATTCCTGCTACTAATACCTTTAAGGATGTAAACTTAATATACAAATAAGAAAATATAATATGCTTGACACCTTTATCTTTATCTAAGCAATGCTTTTAACTTGAGAATGCATTTTATAGAAGCATAGTCGTTCAAGCCAGGGGGGAGATGTGCAGATGTTCTAATTTGCCAGAACAATTCTTGCTCTTCCAGATGTAACTGCCAAGGGCCACCCCTGATATCATTTTTAACTTGTTGGACCACGGTAAATAGAAAAGAATGTTCTGGATAATCCAAAATATGCCTAGCAAGTGCATTAAATTGATCCTTCCTCCCTATGGCATACAGATGTTCATAGATTCTTCTCCTTACTCTCCTCAGTTTTGCCTATATAGAAGGAAGGACATTTCTCACATAGGGCAACATATACTACTCCTCTGGTTTCACAATTATAATTACCATTGATAAAGTATGTTTTCCTGTTAACATGAATTTTGTTCCCAGGAAAAATAAATTTACATTGGGGGCACATTCCACATTTCCGCATCCCCATGATCTTGTCTTTAGTTTTAACTGTGGTCATTTCGACTAAATTTTTAAGGTTAACACCCCTTCTATATGTAAGTTTTGGTTGTCGTCTTACTACTTTAACTAGAGCTTTATCTTCTAAAATAATACTCCAATTCTTAATTAATATTTCCCTAATAGCTTCATGGTCCACACTGTATGTAACCAAGAAATTAATACCAGGTAATTCAGTGGAAATTCTATTTGTAGTATCATTACTTGATCTATTCATCTTACCACCACCCAAAAGGGGCCAAAAGTGCCCAGTGTTTCTTTTACCCTGCACTTCATGCATCATCTCATTAATTAGGCTCTCAGGATACCCTCTACTGGAAAACATTTTACTTATGTTCTCACATTCCTTAATAAAATCATAATTATCTGAAATCATCCTGGCGGCTCTGACAAACTGCCCCTTTACTACACTTCTTTTTTGATAAAAGGGATGGCTGCTGGTAAAATGGAGATGACTATGTGAATGAGTTGGTTTTCTATAGATCATAGATTTAAATTTATTAGCTTTATCTTTCTAATTTTTACATCTAGGAAGTTGATTTCATCAACTCCTATAGTATAAGTAAACTCTAGGAAGTCAGTCATTCATGAGATACTATCTATGAAGTCAGATATCTGCTTTTGGGGCCCTTTCCAGATGAAACACATGTCATCTTGGTATCTTGTATACCAAGTGACATATTGTTGATACATTTCATTCTTAAACAACCAGTTATGTTCCCAATATGTCATTACGCTGTTTGCAAAACTGCACCCACAAGGTGACCCCATGGCTATCCCAGTATTTTGGAGAAAAAGTGGTTCTTAAAAACTAAAAAGTTATTTGATAATACTAAATCTAGTAGAGTTTCAACAAGATACATCTGTACAGTAGTGGCATTTTTAACCATCATAAAATTTCTTGTCCAATCAATACCCAATTGATGGGGAATAACTCTATATAGATCTTTCACGTCCACGACTAGAAATACGTAATCGGAGTTGTACTCAATATTGTTTATATTCTCCAAAAAGTTCCAGGAGTCCTTACAAATTTGAGGTTCCCCCTGTATTAAAGGTTTGGGGATGCTGTCTACATATTTGGCGCAAGCATAGGTAATAGATCCTCTCCCATCCACTATTGGCCTAAGAGGAGGATCAACTAGATTTTTGTGAATTTTTGGGGTGCCAAAAATAGTGTGAATCCTTGGGGCTGGCATAGACAAAAAATGGCAGATGTCACAATCAATACTACCTTCCAAGAAAAGGTCATCCAGCACTCCCCTGATTTTCTTATAAGCTGCATGGACCACATTCAAACTAGATTTCAAATAGGTATCTGACTGTAGATGGTTCAACATCTTATTTTCATAAAAATATTCATCCATGAAAACAAAACCCCCACCCTTATCTGGCTTCATGACTCTAACTTTACATTCATTAAGTAGTGAAATAAAATCCACCTCATGTTTGGAAATATTGCATCTCATCCTCCTAGTGTGTTTATTACTATTCAGTCTGACCCTTAAATCTATTTCACATAATTTTTCAAAGGTGTTTAACACCCCATACAGTGGTGGATTAAACACACTTGACACTCTATAGGTGTTAAAAAGTGCAGGTGTATTCCCTAAAGAAAATGTCAAATTCAACTTCCTAACAAACAACTTTAGGTCAATTATAGTTTTTACAAGTTCACCCTTTTTATCTGGGATAAAAGAAAGTCCTTTTGAAAAGAAGTTAATCAAGGATTGTTCAACGGTTAAAACCGTATAATTGTATATCTTAAAATTCCCGTGTTGACTCGATGTTAATTGTTTAATTGTTTTACTTACTATATATGTATGGTCCTATTTCAGTTACTATGAGAAAGATCTGAGGAAGCTAATCGTAGTGAAAGCGCTTATCCAAAGTTTGTTTCTGGAACAATAAATTTGTGGAGTTTTAACATTTGTGGATAGTTTGTACTTTGTGACAGTTTCATCTTAGAGTTTGTTAAAGCTCGCTTCGCATCATCCCATATGTCTCTGAGTGCTTTATTTATTATTATTTTTTGGGACAGTTGCATTTACCAGATCTAACAGTGGTATATCTCTGTTTTGCGTTATTTTAAAATTTCTCTACTACTGTTATCGGGAGCGAGTTTCTTTATATACATTTTTTGCCATGGCTGACATTGAATTAGACTATACCCCGAGAGGTGAAGACCAAGGGAATAGCGTGCTTCAGAAAAGGTTTCAACAACACCTTATGGATTCTGAATTTGCCTCACTACACTTTGAGAGCCTGACTGCTATTGATGATGTCAATAACACGACCGACGATATGGAGAGGCTGCATAAGTTGTTCGAAGAGATGGAGAAGGATTTTCTAAAACTAAAATGCCTTCAGGCACAGAGAATTCATTTCCAGTTTTGTCTGGATAAGAAAATTATTCCTCGTGGGCTACGTGTTTTTAATATGCCCAGTCAAGGACGTGAATATCCTGAATTGCTGGTGAAGTGGCAAAAACTTAATATAGAGGTAAGCCGTAAATATTTACAGTTCCTCGTAGACTTTTTCCTACCTGAAGAGACTGCTTTAACTTCTAATATAAATAGAGTGCAACGAACAATTCATAAGGAATATCCTGTCACTCTCATTGAACCTTTATTTGAAAATCTTTTGGATGGCATTTCTGCCTTTGAACGTAAACTTTTACAATAAAAGAGACATAAAGCTGTCAGGGACATTAACGATTTTAAATTAGGTCACGTTTTTATGTGGCCTAGAAATGGACAAAATATGTTGAATACTAATACTAAGAATGTTAATGAAGCTGTTGTTGAAAGGCTCCCTGCTTTATGACAGGTAGATAAAAATACTAGGTTTGAAGAGGTTTTAACTACCTCTAATGCTAATATAATGAATGAGAGCATGCATACTAGCGTTGTTTCTTTAGCACTGAATCATGAACAATTAGACTTGAATCAGGCTAGACAGAGTTCAATACCTGACAAGTCCATAGGGAATGAGCCCAGTAAGAGTAATTCTGTTCAGTCAGTATGTTTAAATACAGATTCTACAGATGTCATACATTTGATGCATCCTAGCATGGAATCTAATAGTAATTTATATCCTGAGATACAGATAATTAAAAACAAACCTGACACAACTAAACAAGGGTCTGAGATGGTAGTTAGACCCAAAACATCGAAAGGTCATCCAGACAAGTTGAATAACACTGATATTTCTTTTCCCCTCCCAATTCGATTAGAGAAAGGACCACGGAGAACGCAGTCCATGAGCTGGGGGAGGCAGAAGAGGAAACATTCAGGGGAACCACAACCCCATCACACTCTAAAGAAAATGTGGAACAGCAAAAATTAGTTTATAATTTATCTAGTGTTACTCTGACTTCAGATGATATTAATTTATTGAGCAAAGGACTTAATTTTATACCTAGGTGTAAGAGTAGACTGGCTGACACCGTTATAGATTTAAAAATATTCTGTAGGAATGTGATGTTGAAATATCTGCATAAAGGAGTGAATAATGGGTCAGTTAACACAAGAGAGTTCTCCTTTAAAAACCTAAGTGATTTTGTACCTATACATCATCCACTTATAGAAGCATTCTCAAAATTAACAGAGGATGAGATACATAAATACTACAGTAATTGTAACACCAAACATGGGGTTGGAATGAGGGAAAATTTGACTCATAAGGAAAGAATTAGTCTTAAGAAACTACAGAAATATATAACTATCACAATTAGACCAGCCGACAAGGGTGGTCGAGTAGTTGTGATGGACACTGAGAGATATCAGACGTCCATGGAGTACATGCTTAATGACATTTATTATTAACCCATTTCCACAGAGGCAGTACAGTACATAATTAGATATGTTAAGGATACTTTACATGATATCCATAAGAGTAGACTAATAGATAAAGACCTATAGGATTATCTAGTTATCAAAGCACCTGTCATTCCAATTATAAATGGTCTACCCAAAATACATAAGGATGCCCACAACCCACCCTTGAGACCAATAGTTTCAGGCCGTGGGTGGGTTACTGAGCATTTATCTGTCTATACGAAGAAATATCCAAGAAGGGTATTAAACAACAATAAATTTGTACTAAAAGACTCAAAACAGTTCCTAGTTGAGTTATATGAGAACATCAAGCAATTTGATAGTACTGATACATTTTTATTTGCCACCTTTGATGTACAATCATTATTCATGGTTATTCCCAACAACCTGGGACTTGCTTATATAACTGATTATTTGAAGGAAAATAGTGATTACACCACAGTGTCAATAGACCTTATAGTTCATTTTTTGGAACTTGTTTTGGAGAATAACTTGTTTATGTTCAAAAATGTTACATATAGACAGCTGGATGGCATAGCAATGGGCACTCCTTGTGCCAACAGCTACGCCAACATGGTTCTAGCTTATTGGGAAGAACATGTCCTTTTTTCTGAGACTCTCTTTAGAGAACCCGTTGTTTTTTATCGATGCTTTGCCGATGATTTGTTTATTCTTTGGAATGGGACCAAAGATGAACTGGAGTCAATGTTCCTTGTTATGAACAATTTGACAAACTGCTTCAAATTCACAATGCAATTCTCTACTCATAAAATAGAATTCTTAGATATATTTATTGAGAGACTGCCCAATGGATTCATAAATACTGGTGTACATCGCAAAGCTTGTTATAGCAATTTTTTACTCCTGAGATCGAGCATGCACCCACCCTTTGTTTTTAAGAACGTTATGAAAGGTCAAGCAATCAGAGCATCCAGGTTGAATCCCACTAATGAAGGATTTATATCAGAAATGGATGACCTAAAGGGAAGGTTGACAGACAGAGGATATAATATAAATGAAGTAAATGCACGCTTGGAAGAAGCCAATGAATTACGCTCATCAGTAGCCACACCATACTTTGGATCCCATAGTGCCAATGGGATAAGCAAAGAGAATAACTTTGACAGGTATGTTAAATTTACAACACCCTTCACTTCGGATTATTCCGAGATTAGGGGAATTGTTATAAAGTATTGGGACATCCTGCAGGTTGATAGTGACCTGAAAGAGATAGTGGGTGATAGACCACGTTTTCTATTCAGGAATAAGAAGAATCTGAAGAGAATACTATGTTCTACCAAATCTGAAATGGGCCCCAAGAGAGATGGATATACCAAGCCCTGTGGCCATTGTAATTTTTGTTCTTCCATTGATACCAATACCACTTTTTTTCATCCTGATTTAAAAACCATATTTAGAACCAATGCAGATGCTGATTGTATGAGCATCAATGTGGTGTATTTAGCAGTATGCCAGGTATGCCTGTCTTTTTATATGGGTAAGACCAATCGTACATTTAGAGACAGGATACGTGAGCATTTATATCACATTAGGAAAAGATCGAGCCACAATGCATTGGCTAAGCACATTACATTATCTGGGGAATTGCACAGGTTTTTGTTTAGAATTCTTGAGGTTGTGATTCCCAACAAAAGGGGTGGAGATATCAGGACCCTTACAGAAAGTAAGGAAAGTGAATGGATAGTTTTTTTAAGAGCTGATAAAGGGTCTGGGCTCAATGAAATAGCGTCCATAAAACCTAAAGTAAGACAGCATAGGAATGTGAGATGATTTTTATGTCTTATACACAATATATAAGTCTGTATGCATAATATATAAGAGTGCATGCATATATGAGATGTTTAGGTATGTATATTTACACTTTGCACATACTGAGCACACTTGTTACATATATCTTTTTGTATAGCTTCTACATATATATATATATATATATATATATATATATATATATATATATATATATCTTTATAAGTATAGTTTTTACAAAGTTCATTAGATAGATTATTCCATCTAATACGTTTTTAAAAGTGTTTCAGGATAAATTTGTTTTTTTATATACATCATTTTTCCTTTAAATTGCAATGATGTTAATTGTTTAATTGTTTTACTTGCTATATATGTATGATCCTATTTCAGTTACTATGAGAAGGATCTGAGGAAGCTAATCGTAGTGAAAGCGCTTATCCAAAGTTTGTTTCTGGAACAATAAATTTGTGGAGTTTTAACATTTGTGGATCGTTTGTACTTTGTGATAGTTTCATCTTAGAGTTTGTTAAAGCTCGTTTTGCATCATCCCATATGTCACTGAGTGCTTTATTTATTATTATAGATGATTCCACTATTATATGCTCTGCCTCTTCTATTCCCTCACTCCTAAAATTGACCCAAGAAGCTTTCTCAACCACTGAGCAGTGGATGAAAAGAAATCACCTTGCTCTGAATGCCTCCAAAACCAAATTAATGCTATTCTCCCCCTCTAAAGCTGTCTCATTCTACACAAACACATTCTCTATCACTAGTCAAAATAATTCACCTCTGGAACTAGTGTCAGAGACCAAGCTACTTGGGGTCCAAATTGATAACCAACTCAAATTTAACTCTCACCTACAGCTACATATCAAAAAAACCCACCAAAAACTTGGTATGCTGTACCGGCAAAATAAATACCTCACACCTGCTGCCAAAATCACTCTCTCTACTTCATTTTTTATCCCCTCCCTTCTCTATGGAGCCCCAACTCCTAACTAATCTATAGTCCTCCCTAAAAACCCAACTTTCCTCTTGCTACAACAAAATCGCCAAGTTTGCTACCAACCACAAGTCCTCCTCACACCACTGTTCCTCTCTCCATATACTAAAATGGCTAGAGCTTCCTAACTATCTCACATACACTCAACTAACTCTTGCTCACAAACTCATTTTCAACTACTCTCTCTGTCCCTCCCTTTCATCAGCTTTTAAAATGCACCTTCCTGATAGAATATTGAGGTCCAACAATCAAAATCTATTAGAAATCTATAAACCCACTTGGCCACCAGGGAAAAATATTCTATCTTTTGTCCTTGCCTGCCTTTGGAACTCTCTACCATCATCCATCCGCACCACCCCCAACCACTTTATTTTTAAAAGATCTCTTCATTCCTATCCAAGTGGGAATGCTCTTGCTCCCACCCCACATAGCTAATTTACTTGCAATTGCCATCTTCCTTCTTTGCCTTGATTCCTCATGCATTCTTCCTGATTATTTACTCATAACTAATATACATTATCATTTCATATTATAGGGAAAACTGCACTAGGCCTCACCTCCTAAGTGCTTCCTTCATACATTTCTGTTATTTCTCAGAAACTTGATTCAGTATTTTGAATATGATACAAACTCAAAATTTTTTCATGCATTATTCTTTACTATCTATAATCTATTAAATTTATCTAATGTTCTTTCATAGTTATTTCTTCTGTATTTACTTGAAATTGTTTTCTGGTGTCAAAATACTTTGGATTATTATATAATTTGTAATTTGTTATAGTTTTGTATAACTAGTATGAATCACTTTTTGTAACATACTTAGTTCTGGAGCTTTTCTCCTCAGGACTCCATTGAAAATGGGTTATTTGGCCCAATGGACTATCCTGGTAAACCAACTGCAAATAAAAAAATAAATAAAAAATATTATTTTTTGGGAGAGATGCGTTTACCAGATCTAGCAGTGGTATATCTCTGTTTTGCATTATTTTTTCACATAAGTGTAGACATATCTCAATATTTTATATAGCAGCTGTAATTGATCTACAATACATTAACATGATAAAATGGTAGCCTAGTTCTGTGTTACAGACTGATGGAGACCTGACTTCATCACAGCTGACCAACGATTGATTAGTGACTGTTTACTCATCTCTTAAAGGTGAGAGTGCTGTTTGTCCACATTCAGAGGTACCTAGGGCATTGTGATTTCTTTGGGTGGAGACTAGAGAGACCACCACTCTAGCTATGCTGGGGGAGGGTTGTTTGGAGGAATTGTCACATTTGTAAGTAATTGAGAAACCTACACAGTCAGCCCCTTCCATTTCCCCCTTTCTAGTACATCGCCAAGTATGAGCTGTTAGGCTGGGAAGAAACCAAATAATCTTTGAACTATCCCTGATGGCTGTCTGAATGATGACCCCTCTCAGATGGATCTTGCTCAGTAGGGAATAAATTGCCTTATAGAATAAGAGAGGGGCTGATGGTTTACAGGCAAGAGTAGCAAAAATGACATAAAATAATGAAATAGTACCCACACAATGTATAAGATCCCCAGTATGTAGTCAAGACTATTACACTTTAACTATGAGACCACAGTTATTGTTTTTCTATTAAGGAGTTTCTCTTTTATCAGTGTCTGTGTAGCCATGGATTAGTGTAGTTAAGTAAAAAGACAAAGGGGGTGAAGCTGATACATGGGGTTGCAGTGGAGGCAGTTCCTTCTATGAAATCCAATGCTTTAGTTTTATTTCATGGAGATACTGTTTGGTCCTTTGTGATCAGGCAGTTCATATTTTTGGAATTTTCATGCAATTCTTCATACTAGAACTTCCATATTAGATACTAAAGCAAATGTAATTAACTCCTTTCAGCCGAGTGGGCCTCCAGGCATTTCTGCGGTTAACTCTTACTGACGCCTCTAGGCTTCAAACATTGCTTGTTCATGTTTGCATTAATAATTCCAAAACCATGCTACATTAAAGGTATCAGAAGTTTTCATCTTAAAGCCTACATGATGGCAAGCAGAACTGTATTGATATTTGACTTCTGTCTTATGCAGCTAAAGAGATTGAATATTATTTGTATACTATTTATTTGTATTGTATTAATTTTCATATTTCTCTAAATATCTCAACATTCAGCTAACACAGACAAAACTGCATAGCCTCATATGAAAGCTCACAGCTTTATAAAGAAAATTCTTCTGGTAGTAGGTGTCTTGCTTGAATGGTCACTGAGATATACACTGTTTTTACATTACAAAATTAATATTCACTGCCTTTATTATGGCTTATAAAATCTATTTTAAAGCATCAAACTGAAAGCATTTCACTAATGTAAAGATTAATTTTTCCTGAATAGTTTGCCATTTACAGTTTTCTACTAACACTTACGGTTCCAGAGATATGATTATTTGTTTGAACTGTAAGGTGACAACTTCATTTATCTAAAGGCTCAAACCGCATCACCTGGGAATTAAAGGTACACATTCAAAAGAGCTGTACTGGAGGAGAGGAGTTAAAGCATTGCTATAATATACATTGAGTTACAAAGCTATATCCATTCATTCAGCTACAAATAAACTTCCATTAGAAAAATAAGTGCTGGTCTTTTAATACCTTATTACATTTTTACATTAAAGAGATGTAGCATTCACTTTTGTTGCACATGGTCGCACATAATTAGTGCAGACAATGCTTATCATAAATCATTCTGAACAACTTCTTAAAACTGGCTACTTGTAGTAGTTAAATGCCATTTCTCTACACTCAGCTCTGTGGTAAAAAGGTTTTAAACCCTGACTTTGACCCACATGACCTGAGTTGGCAGTGGAGTGCAGGGATAGGAAGATAAGAGTGAGGGCCTACTGTAGCTCACCTATTCTGGAGTGAAAGAGGGAATTTGTTTGACCATCATCATGCAATAAGCAGAGGCTTGTACACAGGACCACAACTGTTCCCTCAATACACCCAAACATGTGATGGTACCCTCACTAGTGTGTGTGTGTGTGTGTGTGTGTGTGTGTGTGTGTGTGTGTGTGTGTGTGTGTGTGTGTGTGTGTGTGTGTATGTGTGTGTGTGTGTGCATGCACATGTTTGGGGAGTGCAGTGGACTCCACTATCATTATGGATTCCATGGCATCCACAAAAGGGGTTAGGGGTCTTTATTACTGGGTTCCTAGTAAAGACACTTATTGTTTCCATGGCTGCCTGGATATTTGGTTTCCTATTAGCTCTTGTCTCCTTGCTGACAAAACCCATTACAGAGGAACAAATGAACTCATGATTGATGGGGGTCTTAATATTCAACAGGCATGGGAATAAAGAGCATATAGAAAAATAATCTTTGAATACAACATAGTCTTTAAATATATGATCAGCTGTTTTTAATATTTTATTCCTTTGGGAGAAGGCCCCCCCCATCAGCATCACACTTATTGTAGATCAATATGTGTGTATGTACCTTTAAGAAGCTATCCAAGGGCTTGCACAAGTGTATAAATATTGAGCACGTCCAAGATAGACTGCCATTTCTTAGTAAGCTGTTGAGGTGTAATCATGCATGTATGTATGTATGTATGTAAGGTCTGTCTGTTAACTAGTTTGTAAAAACAACAAAAAAATGCAAAAACGGACTGGTACGAACAAGGCACGGACTATTTATTAATGTAAGCGCTTTAGGCCGAGAAGATACCCAGCCTTCATCAGACAAAATCTGTTCAACACACAGCTGCCTATATGTATAGGCTCAAACACAAACCAAATTAAAATGGAATTAATTAATTAACCAATCAGATTTTTCAAAACCAGTTAAAATCCTGCACAAAAGCAATCTTATTAAAAACAAGTAACACAAATCACAAATATCCTACTCGATTCTTTCACATTTCTCCTAACAGTTAATTTCCCATAAATTCTTAAATGAAATTCAACTTATTATTCCTAAAATATATATATGTATATATATATATATATATATATATATATATATATATATATATATATATATATATATATATATAAAACCAGTCAACAAAGAGGCAACCACACCTCTGTAGGCAAATGCTACGCTGGATAAAGCACCAACGATAAATAATATAATGATAAAACACCAGCAGTAGCAACCATGCATCTATTCCATCTGTATTTTTCAGTAAAAATAAGCCACAGATAGTTCCACCATTAGCGATATATAAAACGACTCAGGATACTTGCAAATAAAATAAACCAAATTTAATTAGGAGTGCACTCAGTCAATGGTAAGCGCTTTCACAACGGCTTCTTCAGACCATAATAGACTGAGTAAATGCCATTATTTTAAAATCTCAAACACCAATCAAAGCACATTCATATTATGACATCATTTCCTTAGTAACAGACAGTCACTAACATAGACGATTATAAAAAATATACACATTTCACCATGATTCGACTCTCATAGGAGCACATCTTACATCAAATATGGCACATATTAAACTTTTACAATGAACCTGAAATGTGTTTTAATACAAACAAATTCTAAAAATCATGTAGCACTTGTGAACTGTTTATAACATTTTTAAAACCTTCATAGCGACTATATACACTGCCAAAAAAGTCATAAACTAAATATACTTCTATAAAAACATATAATACTATACATCACATTCCCCGGGATTCATGAAGCTCGGCGCAAGGCCGGCGTAAGGCTTGCGCCGGCGGTGCATTGCATAGCCGGCGCAGTAGCGCCATATGCATATTAATGAGAGTGCACCGTAACCACAGGCATGTGCGTAGTGTACGTGAGCGAGCCCAAGTAGGATGCGTCAGTAGGCGTGTTTAAGCAGGCAGGCGAAGAGCAACCTAACGTGCTGTCTGCCATAGTCCGCCCAGAATAGAAATGGCTGCAGCCATGGCCCGTGCAGAATGAAATGTCCGCAGAGTATGCAACAAAGTACCCGTCCCAACTAAACAAGAGAAGCAAATAAAACCCACGCAGCCCGAAATGTACCTGTCCAAGGAACAAAGGATACGCGTAATACCGTGTCCGTACAGCAATGTACTGTGAGTGTGCATAGTCAGAGAAGGTGTACAGCAGCATGTCAGCACGCCGCACCGACATAGGAGTAGCGACTAAGGTCACCAACCGTCCCACTTTGCGAGGGGCAGTCCCTGTATTGGCATACGTGTTCCGAAATAAAGCATTAAAAACGGGAAGTGTGCGAAGAGTGTAGGTCATAATGATTTCCCGTATTTAATGTAATTGTAGCCTGAATCGGTTATTTCCATAACTGAAATACCTAAATGTCCCAAGAAACAGAATAAGCTACCAAACTGCCACAACAATAAGCTCATACTTAGGCAAATAAGTGAAGTTCTATGCTATATAGTGACCGTGTGTACGTGTCGGGCTGTGAAGTCAGATGTGACTCCCTGCACATACAGGTGGTCAATGTAGAAGTCCCACAGAACCACGATAGCAATGTGTGTGTTGAATGAAAGGCGACCGACAAACCCTGTCCCTGATCCCTGGTAGTCACCCCTGTGCTGTGTGGACAGCCACCTATACGTTGTACAGGGTGACCTACTACCCTCGACAGGTATGACTTTGCATTATGTACCAGTTAGCTGTGGGACATGTCCCTGACAGCAGATATGCATATCCGGGAGGCCCCTCGAAGGATATCTGTGTCAGATGTCTGTCCCAGTATGGCATCTGTTCTGCAAGCATCTACAAACAATGTTACCCATAACACCGCTGTGTGTGCCTGTACCGTGGAAATGTAGATGTATGACAGGGTGCACCCACGGAATGGCAACATGGGACACCACCTGTGACAGGCAGTTGGTCTGACATGCAGCCAGCAACTATGACCATGTGGGTTGTGTCACATAGACAGTTTACAACACATTCTGTGATGTACATGTTCACATCCCAGCCAATGGTTTCATTAACGTTACCTGAGGGGGTAATGTTATGAAGCCCTTTGCCAGGACGAGGTAGGCTGTATGGACTGCAACACCCCAGCAATGGGCTGGGTGACCGTCCAAAATGTCAACCATGTCTTAAAGGCATGAACCGCCCTGAACAAGACAAACCATGTGGGATGCATGTATGTCCCTATGCAGTCATGGACGAACCGCAGTATGATCCCACCCCATGTCTATGCAGATAGGTCTCCTCAGGGTACTGGGACAGTAATAACCAGCCTCAGTGGAGGCATTGGCCCTGTGATGTGGGAATACAGTTGTCATGCGATACAACCTGGCCACCCTACCTGAGGTGAGGCTATAAAGAAATAGCTGTCCTAACTGTGGGTCCTAATCCCAAATGAGATAGTGGAGTACACAGCGGCTCACCATCTGGTCTCATGGATGCTATTCACACTACCCTGGAGAGAGCATGTCCCACCTGTGTGTCACAGAACATTTGGTGACCACAAACCGCTGGTACAGACATCTCCACATGTGTGGTGGAGGGTGTGGAGATGTCCTCACTGGACCTGTCAGCCTGTATGTCGGCAATGTGTGTATGTTGAGTAAACCCCACCTCTATGTGAACCCAGTCAGAGCATATGTGGTAGTGACCTCACAGGTGTCGAGCATAGCAACTGAAGGTGGTATGATTGTCAGCCAGGTCCATGTAGGTATATCTGTGGAATGTGCCCTGGACAATCCCATGACATTGTGTAACTCTACACATATGATGACCAAGGGTGTCACACCTCACAAGGTGTCTGCTCCACCCTGTAGTAGCCACCTCCTCGTGTTGTACATCATGTGTATGGCTGGGGTACACCACACTGGACGCTTGGCATTGGTACAATGAACCACAGTAGGGTAAGTGAATGCCTGGTACATGCAGTCCTGTAGGTACTGGTAGATGGCAAATGTGATTGATGCAGTGGCTGCTGTACCATTGACCACTGGCTCAGGGTCCTTAAAGGAGACCACAGTACTGCGCAGTAGTGAGTAGTCTGCCTCTGAGCAAGCAATGTGTATGTTAACTGGTAACACTCACAGCAACGGATGCCAAAAGCAGAAGCCAATGTCCAAATAACATAGATCAACTTCTGCATGACAATATGTGTTATCATACATGTATTGACATGTGTCTGCCAATTACATTGAAATGGCCAGTAAGACTGGCCTAAAGTTCCCATGATGTACACAGTCTGGGGGTGTTGTTCCGATAATAAAGTGGCAATACCTCCCAATCGTGACCTCTGGGTATGGTATGAAAGTGGTTGTTAACCTGCAACAATGGATGTATAGCATTGGTTTCTGGTGTCGGAAGACATGTTTCCTGTAGCACAACACAGTATGGGTAGTCAAGCACACATACACAATTGCTGAACACACAGCATCAGTGAAACCCACTGCTCACAAGGACACAGCCCGACAAGCTCTACACTTTACATATGCACAGTGGTGTCCATTGTAGGACCCAAAAATTGTGGAAAGAACCACATTATGTCTTATTTCAATGCGTACCTGAACTCATTGACGACACAGGTACACATATGCACCGCAAACGTGTTTAATGTTGCTGATAGCTGTCCATGTAATGCAGCACAGATGCACAGAATTACACAGGGTACCGGGTCCATAGCACTGCATCCACATCACACCTCCGCACACATGACGGATGTGTAATGGGTACTGGCAATTGTTGCGGTCAAGGGATTCTGGGTATGTAGACTCTGTGCTTGGTGTTGTTTCGCAGGCAATCATTCTACCCGCCCTGTGGGAGGGATTTCGTAGCACCTGCCTTACTCTCCGCTAATAATGCAAACCATACTCCGGAGAATGCTAAATGTAGGTGTGGAATGTGTACAGCCCTATAGTAGTGTCCAGTAGGCAATTGTCATGG
>NC_056751.1:465829562-465872091 GCF_019279795.1 Protopterus annectens
TATCAGTATGACTATTGTTAAAACTTGAGGGATAAGGATTTTAGTCAGTATGACTAGTACTTGATGAAAGGATTTGATGCCTTGGATGATTCATATTATTTGGTAAGCGCAATATTAATTTTTAAAGTACGTTGTGAGTTATTTTCTGTCGCCAGTTTGATATCGAGAATCAAAGACAGAACATATCAATGAATGCTCATGTTTTTACTGTGCTTGGTGATGGATAAGCATGTATATGCTAATGGTTCCTGGTCAAGCAAGTTATTTTAGGGAAAGCTTATGAAGAGATAACGTGATGTATAGTATTATATGTTTTTATAGAAGTATATTTAGTTTATGACTATTTTTTTTTGGCAGTGTATATAGTCGCTATGAAGGTTTTAAAAATGTTATAAACAGTTCACAAGTGCTACATGATTTTTAGAATTTATTTGTATTAAAACACATTTCAGGTTCATTGTAAAAGTTTAATATGTGCCATATTTGATGTAAGATGTGCTCCTATGAGAGTCGAATCATGGTGAAATGTGTATATTTTTTATAATCGTCTATGTTAGTGACTATCTGTTACTAAGGAAATATATGAATGTGTTTTGATTGGTGTTTAAGATTTTAAAATAATGGTATTTGCTCAGTCTATTATGGTCTGATGAATCTGTTGTGAAAGTGCTTACCATTGACTGAGTGCACTCCGAATTAAACTTGGTTTATTTTATTTTCGAGTATCCTGAGTCGTTTTATATATCGTTCTGTTGTGGAATTATCTGTGGCTTACTTCTACTGGAATATATGGATGGAATAGATGCATGGTTGCTATTGCTGGTGTCTTGTTATTATATTACTCATTGATGGTGCTTTATCCAGCGTAGCATTTGCCTACAGAGGTGTGGTTGCCTTTTTGTTGACTGTTTTTTTATACGTTTCTGTGGCCTCTACACCTCACAAGGACATGGCTGAAGGGAATGAAATGAACATTTATCTGAATGAAGCTAATATTAGGAATGACAGTGTTATGCGTAAGGGCCAAGAAATTTTGACTGGTCCTGCCTTTTGTCAGTCAGCTGACAGATTCAAGGCCCTTGTATCTGGTACTGACAACGTTTTGTTGGTATATGAAGGTGTTGGTGGTGAAGTGATAACATCCGTTGGAGAAAAGGAGAATGGTGTCCTGAAGAGGCTATTGAGAACTTAGAGAATGACATCATTAAGTTATAAAGAATGCAATTGCAGAGGCAACATTTTGAGGCATGTTTACAGAAGAATATTGTACCTAGAGGATTAAGAGTACTCAAAATGCCGACCTATGGGACACAATATCCTGAATTATTGGCCAAATGGCAGCAACTAAATCTCGAGGTGAGTGCTAAATATCTAACTTTATTGAATGAGTTTTTTAAGCCGGAAGAAGATGATCTTAGAAGATCCATTAATGAACAACAGAAAAGTCTATATAACTTGTATCCGAACAGTAATGTGGACATTCTCATGGAACCTTTATTGGGTAGTATCTCAGTATTTGAAAGGAAGCTGCTCATACAAAAAAGAATTAAAATGGATAGAGATATCCGGGACTTCCAGCTAGGTCATGTTTTTACCTGGCCTAGAATTAACATTAATTCTAATTCTAATCGTGCCACTAATGATAATAATAGTGTCAGCAATGCACCAAATACCAGTACTAAACCTAGGCCTGCTAACATCTCCAATGTTTCTATTGTGTTTTCCAATGAAACGACAATTGCTACAGATATTAAAGAGGTGACATTAGTTCCTGAACAGACAGTAACTAATAAACAACCCATCGTGTCTAACTGTTCTGTTTTGTGCAGCGATGATTTGATAGTTATTGAATCTCAAATTAGAGAAGAACATCCATCTTTGGATGTGCGACTAAAGGATATTACATCTAATGTACAAGGGCAAAAAGGGAACTTTCCTCAGGTCCCTTTACCAATTTCCACATTCGACAGGCAAATGAGAAGAGGGCGGTCAGTAAGTCGAGGGAGACAGAAGCGCAAACTCTCGCTCGAAAGAATGAATGGAAGAACTCTAAATAAAATGTGGAATCAAGGGGAAAGGACTTAATTTGGAACATTTCAGATAAAGTACTTGATTTGATAAGCATGAAGTCTCAGTCCTTAACAAGGGACTTGGCTTCATTCCATCTGTTGATAGTAATCTTAGTGATTTAATAATTGATTTAAAAACGTTCACCAGAAATGTTTTGTTAAAGTTAGAGTTTGGTGGTGAAAGTCTAGATCATGTGAAACCCTTTAAAAGGTCTAGTCTATATATGCCTAGTTCACACCCACTAGTACATGCTTTTGACAAATTAGTTGAGGATGATTTACATAAATATTTTGAGAAAGAGCATAGTAGTATGGTGAGAAGTAGATATAATAATTTAAGTATTAGAGAAAGAAATGCTATGAAAGCTCTACAGAATGACAGCAATGTTACTATTTGTCCAGCTGATAAAGGTGGACCTATTGTTCTGATGAACACAGATGTTTATAGAGCCTCAATGTTAAGTATGTTAAATGAAAGCAAGTTCTATGGTATTATTGATAGAGGAACAGCTGAGGACAAAGCTGACAGAGTTAAAATTATATTGAAGGGTTTATTAGAGTCAGGTGATATCACCACTGACCTGTTAAATTTTTTTCTAGTTGAAACATCTGTGATTCCTATAATTAAAGGTCTTCCTAAAATTCACAAAGATGGTACTAACCCACCCATGAGACCTATTGTCTCTGGGAGAGGGTGGTGTACAGAACCGTTATCTGTTTTTATAGAACAACACCTGAGACCAATTGTTAATAATAGTTTGAACATATTGATGGACTCACAGCAATTCCTGAATGAATTTTTTACTTTTTGTGAAGATAACAGGAATCTTTCCCATGAGGCTATACATGTTACATTAGATATACAATCATTATTCACTGTAATTCCTAATACAGTGGGTATTGATTCTGTTAGATGTTTTCTGAACAGACATAGTACTTATAATGAATCTTTGATTAGTTTGATTAGTCAGTTTTTAAAACTAGTACTAGAGAACAATGTGTTTTCGTTTGATGAGTTCCGTATTTCTTCAGCATGATGGCGTAGCTATGGGCACTCCATGTGCCAATAGTTACGCCAACATGGTACTAGCCTTATGGCAGGAGGATTGTCTTTACAAGATGGATCCATATACGAGACATGTCCGCTTTTATAAACGCTTTGTGGATGATGTGTTTCTTCTTTGGGATGATACAGTTGAAACATTATACATGTTTGTTGATCAGTTGAATAAGACCACTGGGTATTTGAGGTTCACCTTGTTAGCCTCATATAAACAGGCTAGTTTTCTAGATATCTCTGTTGAGAAATTGGATGATGGCAATTTTGTTACAGGTGTATACAGGAAGGATTGTTATAAGAACACCCTGTTACACAGGAGAAGTATGCATCCCAAGTATGTATTTCAGAATATAGTAAAAGGTCAGGCCATGCGGACATCAAGGCTTAATAGTACCAACATAGGTTTCAATCGAGAATTAGAGGGCTTGAAATCTAGGCTTACAGACAGGGGATATACCCAGTCTGATATTGCTACTGGTATGCAGGATATATACTTACTTGAGAGAAAACAGGGCTAAGCCATATTTTTCACATAGATCTGGGAATGATCTTCATATAAGAACTCATACTGACAATATGTTAAAAATACCCATGTATTTCACCAGAGATAGAAATAATATCTACAATATTTTCCAAAAGCATTGGGGTATTCTTCTTACAGACCCTACAATAGCTAATATGGTGGGAGATAAACCTAGTTTTAAGTATAAGAATAGGAGAAACATTAAGAGGTTGCTCTGTTACACAGATACAAATAAAGATGAACCGGAAGTGAAGGGGACATACCCATGTGGTAAATGTAATTTTTGTAACTATATTGATAGTTCAAATTGTTTCATCCATCCAGATACAGGCAAGCAGTATAGTTTCAACTGTAATGCCAGTTGTGATACTCAGCATGTTGTTTATCTTGCTAAATGTGTACAATGTTTTTCATTTTATATAGGAAAAACAGATAGACAACTTAAGAACAGGATTAGGGAACATCTCTATAATATTAGAACTGGTTTACAAACTAATGCTCTAGCAAAACATGTGATGTCTACTGGTCCTGCACATTGTTTTGAATTTATGGTAGTAGATGTAATTTTACCTAGTCCCAGAGGAGGAAACATTAAAATGGTAACTGAAGAGTGTGAAATGAAATGGATAATTCGCCTAAGAGCGGATGTAGGAAAAGGCTTAAATGATAGATTGTCTATTAAACCTTCCTTACGTATTAAAAGTCTTAGTGTAAGGTAAGGTTAATCATATTTTTGTATAAAGAGAACTCTAATAATATATTTAACATCATACTTATGCATTCTATATAGTGTTTGATTGATGTCTAGGTTATCTTATCTTGCTGTTTGGGTCTAGTTAGATCTCTAGTATATGTTAGAAATGAAGTTTTTTTTTTTTGTAACATTTTCTTACATCTGTTTGTTTGATTTTCTTACATGAAGTATTACTATGCTTTTTTAGTTTCAGACTTCTTGTTGTTTTTCTGTTTCTAGTATATGCCAGAATGAAAAAATTTTTTGTAATATTTTTTTTTTTTTATATGTGTTGAATTGATTTTTATATGAAGTCTGAAAGTGTCAATATGTTCCCCTAGCCTCAGACTTTTTGCTGTTCTCTTATTTTTAAGTCTTCAATACTTATGTATATATGTGGACTAGTATTGATGTGCTGCAAGCTTTGAGATTAGTGTATAAGATTATTTGAAGCTATTATACTGGTGGTTGGCCTCAGATATTTATTGAATGTGATATTGAACGTAGGTAAATGTTGCACACCTTTGGTTGTGATTGCATAATAGGGATACTTGGTATGTTCATGGAGTATTACCATTTGGTTATACTGGTAAGTTTGTTATGCTTTTTGATCTACTGTATTATGTAAAGTTGCTGGTCTTTAGCGTACTTTGCTGCGCTTGTTTTGCTTAAGCGCTGACATTACGTTAGTACTACGTACAGCGTAGACTTCTGAGAAGCCTCGGTTAGAGTACTATCAGATGCTTACGCATGCGCGAATCCAGGATTTATTGATTTAAATATCTGATATACGCGTATGTTTGGTATTAGGAACTTTGTTTCTTGGAATAATTTTTAGTCAGTATGACTAGTACTTGATGAAAGGATTTGATGCCTTGGATGATTCATATTATTTGGTAAGCGCAATATTAATTTTTAAAGTACGTTGTGAGTTATTTTCTGTCGCCAGTTTGATGTCGAGAATCAAAGACAGAACATATCAATGAATGCTCATGTTTTTACTGTGCTTGGTGATGGATAAGCATGTATATGCTAATGGTTCCTGGTCAAGCAAGTTATTTTAGGGAAAGCTTATGAAGAGATAACATGATGTATAGTATTATATGTTTTTATAGAAGTATATTTAGTTTATGACTATTTTTTGGCAGTGTATATAGTCGCTATGAAGGTTTTAAAAATGTTATAAACAGTTCACAAGTGCTACATGATTTTTAGAATTTATTTGTATTAAAACACATTTCAGGATCATTGTAAAAGTTTAATATGTGCCATATCTGATGTAAGATGTGCTCATATGAGAGTCGAATCATGGTGAAATGTGTATATTTTTTATAATCGTCTATGTTAGTGACAATCTGTTACTAAGGAAATTATGTCATAATATGAATGTGTTTTGATTGTTTAAGATTTTAAAATAATAATATTTGCTCAGTCTATTATGGTCTGATGAAGCTGTTGTGAAAGCGCTTACCATTGACTGAGTGCACTCCGAATTAAACTTGGTTTATTTTATTTGCAAGTATCCTGAGTCGTTTTATATATCGTTCAGTTGTGGAATTATCTTTGGCTTACTTCTACTGGAAAATATAGATGGAATAGATGCATGGTTGCTATTGCTGGTGTCTTGTTATTATATATATATATATATATATATATATATATATATATATATATATATATATATATATATATATATATATTTACCTAAATAGATTAATACTAACTAGTCCCAAATGAATAAATACATAGCTTATAAGCCATAAAGAAAATAAACACTCATTACAAATACTATATGTTATTTCCTATTAACTAATATGCTTTAGAGATTTATTTAAAACTTTTTTATTTATTTTTAACAATCCTTATATTCCTGCTACTAATACCTTTAAGGATGTAAACTTAATATACAAATAAGTAAATATAACATGCTCGACACCTTTATCTTTATCTAAGCAATACTTTTAACTTGAGAATGCATTTTATAGAAGCATAGTCGTTCAAGCCAGGGGGGAGATGTGCAGATATTCTAATATGCCAGAACAATTCTTGCTCTTCCAGATGTAACTGCCAAGGGCCACCCCTGATATCATTTTTAACTTGGTGGACCACAGTAAATAGAAAAGAATGTTCTGGATAATCCAAAATATGCCTAGCAAGTGCATTAAATTGATCCTTCCTCCCTATGGCATACAGATGTTCATAGATTCTTCTCCTTACTCTCCTCTCGGTTTTGCCTATATAGAAGGAAGGACATTTCTCACATAGGGCAATATATACTACTCCTCTGGTTTCACAATTATAATTACCATTGATAAAGTATGTTTTCTGTTAGCATGAATTTTGTTCCCAGGAAAAATAAATTTACATTGGGGGCACATTCCACATTTCCGCATCCCCATGATCTTGTCTTTAGTTTTAACTGTGGTCATTTCGACTAAATTTTTAAGGTTAAAACCCCTTCTATATGTAAGTTTTGGTTGTCTTCCTACTACTTTAACTAGAGCTTTATCTTCTAAAATAATACTCCAATTCTTAATTAATATTTCCCTAATAGCTTCATGGTCCACACTGTATGTAACCAAGAAATTAATACCAGGTAATTCAGTGGGAATTCTATTTGTAGTATCATTACTTGATCTATTTATCTTACCACCACCCAAAAGGGGCCAAACGTGCCCAGTGTTTCTTTTACCCTGCACTTCATGCATCATCTCATTAATTAGGCTCTCAGGAAACCCCCTACTGGAAAACATTTTACTTATATTCTCACATTCCTTAATAAAATCATAATTATCTGAAATCATCCTGGCGGCTCTGACAAACTGCCCCTTTACTACACTTCTTTTTTGATAATAGGGGTGGCTGCTGGTAAAATGGAGATAACTATTTGAATGAGTTGGTTTTCTATAGATCATAGATTTCAATTTGTTATTAGCTTTATCTTTATTAATTTTTACATCTAGGAAGTTGATTTCATCAACTCCTATAGTATAAGTAAACTCTAAGAAGTCAGTCATTCGTGAGATACTGTCTATGAAGTCAGATATCTGCTTTTGGGGCCCTTTCCAGATGAAACACCTGTCATCTTGATATCTTGTATACCAAGTGACATATTGTTGATACATTTCATTCTTAAACAACCAGTTATGTTCCCAATATGCCATTACGCTGTTTGCAAAACTGCACCCACAAGGTGACCCCATGGCTATCCCAGTATTTTGGAGAAAAAGTTGGTTCTTAAAAACTAAAAAGTTATTTGATAATACTAAATCTAGTAGAGTTTCAACAAGATACATCTGTACAGTAGTGGCATTTTTAACCATCATAAAATTTCTTGTCCAATCAATACCCAATTGATGGGGAATAACTCTATATAGATCTTTCATGTCCACGACTAGAAAGACGTAATCGGAGTTGTACTCAATATTGTTTATATTCTCCAAAATGTTCCAGGAGTCCTTACAAATTTGAGGTTCCCCCTGTATTAAAGGTTTGAGGATGCCTTCTACATATTTGGCACAAGCATAGGTAATAAATCCTCTCCCATCCACTATTGGCCAAAGAGGAGGATCAACTAGATTTTTGTGAATTTTTGGGGTGCCAAAAATAGTGGGAATCCTTGGGGCTTGCATAGACAAAAAATGGCAGATGTCGCAATCAATACTACCTTCCAAGAAAAGGTCATCCAGCACTCCCCTGATTTTCTTATAAGCTGCAGGGACCTCATTCAAACTAGATTTCAAATAGGTATCTGACTGTAGACGGTTCAACATCTTATTTTCATAAAAATATTCATCCATGAAAACAAAACCCCCACCCTTATCTGGCTTCATGACTCTAACTTTACATTCATTAAGTAGTGAAATAAAATCCACCTCATGTTTGGAAATATTGCATCTCATCCTCCTAGTGTGTTTATTACTATTCAATCTGACCCTTAAATCTATTTCACATAACTTTTCAAAGGTGTTTAACACCCCATACAGTGGTGGATTAAACACACTTGACACTCTATAGGTGTTAAAAAGTGCAGGTGTAGTCCCTAAAGAAAATGCCAAATTCAACTTCCTAACAAACAACTTTAGGTCAATTATAGTTTTTACAAGTTCACCCTTTTTATCTGGGATAAAAGAAAGTACTTTTGAAAAGAAGTTAATCAAGGATTGTTCAACTGTTAAAACCGTATAATTGTATATCTTAAAATCCCTGTGTTGACTCGTAAGGACATTAGGTCCTTTCATTAAAGGAAGTGTAATCTCCTCCGTTGATTTTCTCTTTTCCTCTTCTGTACTTGACCCCTGTTGTTTGTTCAGGTATTGTTGTTGTTTGGTCTGTTCCTGACCCTGGAAAAACCCTGGCCATTTTCACTGTTAACAAATAATACTCCAATTCTTAATTGTGACATCTTCCATTTTTTTGTCTATGCCAGCCCCCAGGATTCCCACTATTTTTGGCACCCCCAAAATTCACAAAAATCTAGTTGATCCTCCCCTTAGGCCAATAGTGGATGGGAGAGGATCTATTACCTATGCTTGTGCCAAATATGCAGATGGCATCCTCAAACCTTTAACACAGGGGGAACCTCAAATTTGTAAGGACTCCTGGAACATTTTGGAGAATATAAACAATATTGAGTACAATTCCAATTACGTCTTTCTAGTCATGGATGTGAAAGATCTATATACAGTTATTTCCCATCAATTGGGTATTGATTGGACAAGAAATTTTATGATGGTTAAAAATGCCACTACTGTACAGATGTATCTTGTTGAAATTCTACTAGATTTAGTACTATCAAATAATTTTTTAGTTTTTAAGAACCAACTTTTTCTCCAAAATGCTGGGATAGCCATGGGGTCACCTTGTGGGTGCAGTTTTGCAAACAGCGTAATGACATATTGGGAACGTAACTGGTTGTTTAAGAATGAACTGTATCAACAATATGTCACTTGGTATACAGGATACCAAGATGACACGTGTTTCATCTGGAAAGGGCCCCAAAAGCAGATATCTGACTTCATAGACAGTATCTCACGAATGACTGACTTCCTAGAGTTTACTTATACTATAGGAGTTGATGAAATCAACTTTCTAGATGTAAAAATTAGTAAAGATAAAGCTAATAACAAATTTAAATCTATGATCTATAGAAAACCAACTCATTCAAATAGTGATCTCCATTTTACCAGCAGCCACCCCTTTTATCAAAAAAGAAGTGTAGTAAAGAGGCAGTTTGTCAGAGCCACCAGGATGATTTCAGATAATTATGATTTTATTAAGGAATGTGAGAACATAAGTAAAATGTTTTCCAGTAGGGGTATCCTGAGAGCCTAATTAATGAGATGATGCATGAAGTGCAGGGTAAAAGAAACACTGGGCATGTTTGGCCCTTTTTGGGTGGTGGTAAGATGAATAGATCAAGTAATAATACTACAAATAGAATTCCCACTGAATTACCTGGTATTAATTTCTTGGTTACATACAGTGTGGACCATGAAGCTATTAGGGAAATATTAATTAAAAATTGGAGTATTATTTTAGAAGATAAAGCTCTAGTTAAAGTATTAAGAGACAACCAAAACTTACATATAGAAGGGGTTTTAACCTTAAAAATTTAGTCGAAACGACCACAGTTAAAACTAAAGACAAGGCCGTGGGGATGCGGAAATGTGGAATGTGCCCCCAATGTAAATTTATTTTTCCTGGGAACAAAATTCATGTTAACAGGAAAACATACTTTATCAATGGTAATTATAATTGTGAAACCAGAGGAGTAGTATATATTGCCCTATGTGAGAAATGTCCTTCCTTCTATATAGGCAAAACCGAGAGGAGAGTAAGGAGAATAATCTATGAACATCTGTATGCCATAGGGAGGAAAGATCAATTTAATGCACTTGCTAGGCATATTTTGGATTATCCAGAACATTCTTTTCTATTTACCGTGGTCCACCAAGTTAAAAATTATATCAGGGGTGGCGCTTGGCAGTTACATCTGGAAGAGCAAGAATTGTTCTGGCAAATTAGAACATCTGCACATCTCCCCCCTGGCTTGAACGACTATGCTTCTATAAAATGCATTCTCATGTTAAAAGCATTGCTTAGATAAAGATAAAGGTGTCGAGCATATTATATTTTCTTATTTGTATATTAAGTTTACATCCTTAAAGGTATTAGTAGCAGGAATATAAGGATTGTTAAATAAATAAAAAAGTTTTAAATAAATCTTTAAAGCATATTAGTTAATAGGAAATAACATATAGTATTTGTAATGAGTGTTTATTTTCTTTATGGCTTATAAGCTATTTATTTATTCATTTGGGACTAGTTAGTATTAATCTATTTAGGTAAATATATATATATATATATATATATATATATATATATATATATATATATATATATGTATATATATATTTATATATATGTGTATATATATATATATATATATATATATATATATATATATATATATATATATTTTAAGAATAATAAGTTGAATTTCATTTAAGAATTTATGGGAAATTAACTGTTAGGAGAAATGTGAAAGAATTGAGTAGGATATTTGTGATTTGTGTTACTTGTTTTTAATAAGATTGTTTTTGTGCAGGATTTTAACTGGTTTTGAAAAATCTGATTCATTAATTAATTAATTCCATTTTAATTTGGTTTGTGTTTGAGCCTATACATATAGGCAGCTGTGTGTTGAACAGATTTTCTCTGATGAAGGCTGGGTATCTTCTAGGCCGAAAGCACTTACATTAATAAAAAGTCCGTGCCTTGTTCGTACCAGTCCGTTTCTGCGGTTTTTTGTTGTTTTCACAAGTTTTAGTTTTTTGAAGAACAACTAGCAAAGCAACGAATTGTCACACCATAAACAAATACAATGTACCAGTGGAAAAATACTTTATTCTCTCTAGCGCCTCGGCTCAAAAAAGCCTTCAAGGAGTAACAATTCACATATACCAAAGGTATTTATAACACTAACCACTTAATTGTTCAATTAAACATTCAATTAAACATAAAATTAATTCTGTTCTTAAAAAGACAGTACATTAAATCAAACTTTTCCAACAACACTCTGTGTTTAACCCTTTAGGACTTAAAGTTTCATATTTCAAGATAAAAAACATTTCTTTCTTTAAAAGTATATTTTTTATTTTACCTTCACTAATTTCATTTATACAAACCTGCTCTAAAACAGTAGCCTGTAAACTATCACATTTTCCCCCATGAAATTCAGCGAAATGTTGGGCTAAGGGACCTTCAAATTTCTTTGATATTATATACCTTAAATGCTCCATAATTCTAGTTTTGAACATTCTTTTAGTTTGACCCACATAAAACTTGTCACAACCACATTTAATAACATAAATAACTCACTCTGTTCTACAGTTAAACTGACCATTTGGTTTAAAAATAATTCCATTCATATGTGGAAAAAAATTAATTACATAAGGACAACTTTTACATTTCCCACATGGTACCGTTCCTTTAGTAGCAATTTGTTCATATATTTTTTCACTAGGTCTACAAAATTTCGTGTGCACTGTCATATCCCTTATGTTCCTCCCTCTTTTATAAGAAAAAGTCAGTTTCTTTACTAATAATTCATTAAGCTCTCCATAATTTTTCAAAAATTCCCAAAAATGTAAAATGCATTGCTTAATATTTTCACTATATACATTAAATGTGGTAACCATAAAAATCTGATCTAATTCTTTATAATTCATACTCACTTTATTATTTTGTTTTTTCCAACATTTTAATCTAGTATTATGTCTTTTATCAAGTACATTTTTTATACTCAAATCAATTAATTTCTTATCATACTGCCTTTTTATAAACATGTCTGTAGCGTATTTAATCTCATTTAAAAAACTTTTTTCATCATTACAAATACGAGATATTCTTAAGAATTCCCTATAAGGCAAAGCTTCCAAGGTATGCCTAGGATGGCAACTTGTGCCCATTAGGAATTCATTCAGGCATTCAAATTTTCTATGAATGCCTGTAACAATGGGTCTGCCTACAATACCTTGTAAATAAATATCTAAAAAAGAAACATTTAAACCACATTGTATACCATCAAATGATATTCCAAACCTATTCATTTGTATGTCTTGTACAAACTTCTCAACCTCAGCTTTACCCCCATTACACAAAAAAATTAAATCATCAATAAATCTAAAATAATATATAACATAATTTTCAACAAGAGAATGAGTATAAATATATTCATATTCCACCAATCCCATAAAAATATTTGCATACATGGGTGCAAATGCAGCACCCATGGCTGTACCTTGGATTTGGTGGAAAATTTTATTATCAAAATGAAAATAATTATTCTCCAAACAAAATTTAACTAGATCTAAAATATAATGTGTCAATGGAGAATCCCCCATCTGTTTTATTAGAGCCTCTATTCCAAAATAATGTTTAATATTGGTATAAAGGCTTTTAACATCTATGGTCAACCAGTACATACTCTCATTCCAAATCACATTTTTAATTCTAGCCAAAAAATCAAAAGAATCTTTTATATAAGACAGAAGTTTCTGTGCTTCCTTCTGCAACACTTGATGTAAGATTACCCCTAAATTGTGCAAAAAATAATTACTAGCCGAAACAATTGGTCTCCCAAGGGGATTTATCATGTCCTTATGAATTTTTGGTAGGCAGTAAAAATAAGCAGGACTGCAATCTTGGATGTTTAACTTATTTTCGACATCAGTATCTAACCAATAACCTAATCTTAAACCTCTTTGCATTAAACTCAAATAATTTTCTTTAGCTTGTAATATAGCCTCATTTGAAGCTTCACAATATACAGACTGATCTCCCAATAAATCCATACACATTCTATAATATTGAGTATAATGCATAATAACAATTTTGTTTCCTTTGTCTGAGGACTTTACAATTAAATCACATTGTTTAGAGAAATCCATCAATTCAACCCATTCATTCTTGGATAAATTAAAACTTATTTTTCTCTTATCTATACTATCTAATAATGCATCAATTTCAAAATTCAGCATCATTTGAAAGTTTTTTATTCCTTCATGCACAAATGGAGGCATGAATTTATTCCTTGTGTAAACTGCGGACGTATCTATAGCTCAGTACGCATTCAATTCACTAACACAAGATGTAAATGAATCATTCAAAGAATCATAACTAATTTCTAAAGAGGGGATAAATGAACTTTGTGAGTTATTCAAAACAGTTATTGTTCCAGTATTTTTAGCAGCAATACAATGAAAGTAGTACCAAAGATGTAATTTACGAACAAATCTAATTAGCTCTATTTTACATTCATATTATTTTGGCAAAACAGTAGGTACAAATTTTAAACCGTGATTCAAGACAGAATAAATTTCATCACTAATATAACAACCAGATAAATTGACAACTATGTTCGAACTAAAACAAGAACAAGAATCAATACCATCTAGTCCTTTTACTTTCGCGCCATTGATGGGGAGGCCCTCCTCTCTGTGGTCCCTGTTCTGTATAGCTTCTTTTTTGTTGTTGTTGCCTACCATATGGTCTTGGAGGATGAAAATGTTCCGAAAAATAACAATCGTCTACTGGTGAAGGCAAAGGTGGAAAGTCAGAAGCTAGGTCACTGTCACTCTGTTGTCTATGTATATTATATCTCACATTAGTATTGTCAATGCTATCAGCTCTTTCCCTCTGAGGACCGCCCTCTTTCTGGCGACCCATTCTGGAACATGATTGCTGATTGGATCCACCAAAGAAGGCTGTACCCTTCTCAAAATCACGAAGATCTCTTTGTATGTTATGCATTTTCTGTTCTCATGCATATTAAGTTTATCCTGAATCTCAGTAAGACAGGATTCAAATTTGACCCTGTCCAAAGTAGATATTAAATTTGTACACACCATACTGATTTCTTTTTTAATATTAGACAATTTAAGAATATCCTGTTCTATAAGAATGTTGAGCCGTTCAATTGAACAATGATGTGCTGCTTTCTCCCATCTCTGTTGGAAGACTTTATCAGTCGCACACGTCCCAATGAAGGGCTCTGATGGAAATTTCACCACTCTCAAGCCTCTAGGTACTATATCAAGATCTAAGTACCTTTGCATGCTCGTATAATTATAGAAAGTAAGCATTTCTTTGTCCATTAAATTACTGAGCTTAGAAATAAGGCTTTTAACTTCTATCGGATATTCCATAGAGCGCTTACCGATATGTGCAAAAGGATTATTTGCTCATTTGTTACGGGTTTCAATCAAAAAGCGCTCCCACACTGGAATACCAGATACATTTTCAGTAGCCCCACTCCTCTCAGTTCGTTCAGGATTACGCTCCACATTGGTATTAATGAAGCCATCAAGAGTCCGTTGAGAGGTACCAGAGTTCTCCTCTCTGAAAATCCTCGGAATATTAATAGCTGGATCACTGGCCATAGAAGCACCAAGAAATATTGAAGAACAACTAGCAAAGCAACGAATTGTCACACCATAAATGAATACAACGTACCAGTGGAAAAATACTTTATTCTCTCTAGCGTCTCGGCTCAAAAAAGCCTTCAAGGAGTAACAATTCACATATACCAAAGGTATTTATAACACTAACCACTTAATTGTTCAATTAAACATTCAATTAAACATAAAATTAATTCTGTTTTTAAAAAGACAGTACATTAAATTAAACTTTTCCAACAACACTCTGTGTTTAACCCTTTAGGACTTAAAGTTTCATATTTCAAGATAAAAAAACATTTCTTTCTTTAAAAGTATATTTTTTATTTTACCTTCACTAAT
This sequence comes from Protopterus annectens, assembly GCF_019279795.1. Classification (NCBI taxonomy): domain Eukaryota; kingdom Metazoa; phylum Chordata; order Ceratodontiformes; family Protopteridae; genus Protopterus; species Protopterus annectens. The sequence goes on from NC_056751.1 coordinate 465,844,750, forward strand.
TTCATTTATACAAACCTGCTCTAAAACAGTAGCCTGCAAACTATCACATTTTCCCCCATGAAATTCAGCGAAATGTTGGGCTAAGGGACTTTCTAATTTCTTTGCCCTTATATCCCTTAAATGCTCCATAATTCTAGTTTTGAACATTCTTTTAGTTTGACCCACATAAAACTTGTCACAACCACATTTAATAACATAAATAACTTGCTCTGTTCTACAATTAAACTGACCATTTGGTTTAAAAATAATTCCATTCATGTGTTATTCATTATGCTGGTCAAACTAAAAGAATGTTCAAAACTAGAATTATGGAGCATTTAAGGGATATAAGGGCAAAGAAATTAGAAAGTCCCTTAGCCCAACATTTCGCTGAATTTCATGGGGGAAAATGTGATAGTTTGCAGGCTACTGTTTTAGAGTAGGTTTGTATAAATGAAATTAGTTTAGGTAAAATAAAAAATATACTTTTAAAGAAAGAAATGTTTTTTATCATGAAATATGAAACTTTAAGTCCTAAAGGGTTAAACACAGAGTGTTGTTGGAAAAGTTTTATTTAATGTACTGTCTTTTTAAGAACAGAATTAATTTTATGTTTAACTGAATGTTTAATTGAACAATTAAGTGGTTAGTGTTATAAATACCTTTGTTATATATGAATTGTTACTCCTTGAAGGCTTTTTTGAGCCGAGGCGCTAGAGAGAATAAAGTTTTAGTTTTTTGTCTGCGTTGTGATTTGGTTATTAACTAGTTTGTATTTTATGATGCTGTTATCCATCCTGATGTTTTTCTATGTATTAAAGCATCTAAATGAAATACCCAGCCTGCTTGTCATCTTTTTTAGAGATAGAGAGAGAGAAACAGAGAGAGATGAGCAACATGGTGTCAGAAGCAGCATGTCTGAAGGGCATGGTGTTAGAGGTGGCATGGCTAAAAAACAACTTAAGGAACTTGCTTGGGACTGTTGGAATATACAGGAGGGAATCACCCCTATAATGTGCATACTTTGCAAAACAGGTCAGAAATAAATTTCAGATATTAGAAAAAAAAAACTTTCTCAGTACTATTTCTTTTTTGTAAAATATGAAACAAGGCATACAGAACATTCTAAATGATATTTGGATAAACCGAATATCGTATAATATTATCAATATCATACAATATTGATAAAATATTCAAATTACTACGGAAAATGTTTGAAATAAAGTCCAAATTGCACAAAAAGAATAAAATCAGCAGAAATGACAACATTTTTGCAAATAATGTATTTTTTGTATTAATAAAAGATATCGGATCAGAAGTGTATAAAGTATTTGCATGTTTGTGCAGTATTACAGTAAAGTGATTTCACAGAATACATCCATTACAGAGCACATTTCGCAAAGTGTAGTATTTCGAAGAGTTTTTTGCACATTTGAATGTTATTACAAGCTCACAGAAGAGTTTGTTCATACATAATTGCAAGGGCCATATTTTCAGTGTATGCACAAACACATACTTTGTGGTCATGGCAGGTACATTTCAAAAACCCTATCCACTTGTGTCTGACAGCAATATTGCAGAGAACTGGAGAGTGTTTGAGCAAGAGTACGACATTTTCATACAGGCTGCATTTTCTGATAATGTTGACCTTACAAAGGCCTTTATTCTGCTTAATTTAGCTGGGTCAGAAACCATAGAAAGAGAATGTTCATTTGTGTGTGCACCTACTATATATATACAGAAGAAAGGGGAAACCATCATATTGCTGCAGAGGTGGAATCAAGGAAGGACCATGAGTGCTTAAAACTTAAATTTAGAAATATGTGTAATCCCCAGACAAATGTTACAATGGAAAGGCACTTATTTTACACAGGGGATCAAAAGCCTGGTGAAACTTTTGCAGCATGTATAACTGACTTAAGAAATAAGGCTATAACGTGCAGATTTGGTGACTTAAGGGATGAGTTGATAAAGGACAGACTTGTGTGTGGTATTAAAGATGATGTGAGAAAGATTTTGCTTCGTGACAGTGATTTAACTTTGAATAAGGCCAATGAGATTTGTTAGAGATATGAACTCACAGAAAAGCACACAGATATGCTTACAAATGAGAATAGCTCTGATAAAGCTCACTTTGATAGTATGCAGCACGTTATTAAAAGAAACAGGCCCAAGCATATGGCAGCAGCTGTAACCCTGCAGTACTCACTGGTAAACCCCCGAGCTTTCTAGCAAACTCCAGAGTTCATACAGTCTCAGTGAAGTATAAAAGTGAGTCAGCAAACTCAAAGCATGGGCCCCTACCCAGTTTTATTGCCAGCTGTCATAATCATCGTGGAGGTCATGAGTCTAAAAGGGAGAAATATTTAGCTTTTGGTTAGCAATGCCATAAATGCAATAGATGGAATGATTTAAAAGGGTTTTATAAATGAAAAGGTCCATCCCCCGGATTCATGAAGCTCGGCGCAAGGCCGGTGAAAGGCTTGCGCTGGCCGTGCGGCGTATATATGGAGTAGTAGCACCATATGCATATTAATGAAGGCATGCAGCCGTCACAGCCACGTGCATAGAAAACGTGCGCGTGTGCATGGGGCATACCAAAGTTGCGGAGGGAGGCGTGTCAATGTCGGTTGTCGATAAGCAACCTAAACTGCTGAATAGTATAGTCCGCCTGCAGTAATACTCGCACCTATCAGTGTCCATGGAGGCTGAAACGTATACAAATCATGCAAGATAGTCCCTGCGAACAGAAAATGAAGAAGCAAACACAAATGCACGATAGGGAATAACAGGTCCCTACCCTTGAACAAATGACAGAAAAAACGTGTGCCCTTGGTCCAACGTAGTGTTTATAGTTATACCATGTGGAAGTGAAACATATCATATGCTAGTGCGCCGCCAGGAGGTACATCCAGCCTAATGGAGAGGGTCACCAGCTGACTCATAATGTGAGGGAGGGCACAGAGATGTGCAGATGTGTCCATAACAAAATACACAAGGAGAAATGTAGATATATGTAGTGACTGTATGTCCGAATCATATCCCACAAGGGATATAATAATCACATACAAAAGGTATGTCTGTATCCCACATAACAAATGTGATAGGGAATAGAATACACATGTAAACGAATCAGGAGCATAGAAACAGCTACAACAATAAGGACACATGTAGGCCGAAAGGAACAGTATGACCCGTACCATCGACTAAGAATACCACCTGTCCCACTTTGCGAGAGACAGTACCGCTGCGGCCAGATGTGTCCTGACACAAGTATGTAAACATGGCAAATGTGCAGAGATCATAGGACATAATTATCCCTCAGACGTCACGTAATAGTGGCATTAAACAGTTGTTCTCCACACGTATATGACATAAATGTCATAACAAAAAGAATAAGTCACTGAAATGCTACAAGACTAAAGCTTAGATATAGGCAAGAGTTGTAAGTTCTATCTGCTGAACTGACCGTGGGTATGTGTCGGCGTGGAAAATGTGTTGTGTCCACCGCAAATGTTACATCGTGGCCAACTGAAACGGTGGAAACAGTACCGTAGACTGTGGGGAGGCATTGTCTACAACAGTCGGATATGTGGAAGGAATAGCATGGACATCGGAAAAGGTGCCATCCCCCCATTGAGCACAACAGGTCTGCAATTCCCGGATGTCATCAGTAGAAGTCAAACTAGTATGTGACACAGCCGAACTGGTAGTACCCGGGTATACCAACTAAGTAACGAAAGTGAAGTATGGGCGTGTACCTATGTGTGTGAGGTATAGCACGTGGGAAGCAAACATGGCAGGGTAGTCCACACAAACATAAAGGTACCCGACACCTGTAGGGCAGTCAGTGTGCTACTCTGGCCGTGTCATGGCCCAACAAAAAAGTAGTGAGCTATCGGATGTGAGTAATTTGCATGTGAGGGGTGGATGGGTAATGGTAAAACTCACAAAGGCGATACTGTGTCGTATGCAGAAAAGGTGAACCAGAGGTATAGGAGGGGGCAGCGGGTGAAGTGGATATAAACACAAACACATGGAGAAACAGCTGCAAGACAAGCAGACAGGCCATAGTGTAGAACACAATCCCACAAACATATGTATCATGTAAATGTGCGATCAAAATGTATAGATATGTCACCGTCACATACCCACAGGTTGGTCCTGATGGAACTGGCCATAACAAATGCAAGACACCTGGCTGCATAATGGGCTACCCAGCATACCCTCCACATCACACAACCCAGCCCCATAACAGAACGTCCACCAAATCCACCCGTACGTTGCCCACTGGTCCGTTGCAGACACAGCTACACATACCTTCCCCTATGCATATGTAGTAGGTATTGTCACCCTAGGCAGTGTCAGGATAGCAAACCATGTATTCCCTGCATGTTAAACACCCTGCACATTTTCATAAAGCCAAAATACATTTCGATATTGTTTCTGTGTGGAATGATCCAATTTCTGGAATATCCCTTATGGGATAAGTAACCTGTGTAAATAGTAGAATGTGTATGACGACAAGATGTCCAATCCTGTACATATCTGGACACAAGTCAGAACGTGAAGTACAGGTCCAAGACACTGTCCAGACCTGAGTGGTCATGCATAACCCAGTACCCAGGATAAAACACCTTCCCGTGACGCACGTGTCCCCACACAAATATGTGGGAGAATATATCGCACACTCGCATAGTGGCAAACGGCAGAAGGGTGAGGAAGACACCCGACATTAACAGGAGAACCCTGATGAAGTGTGAGGGATACCTAGTGTGTGCCGGCATGACCGACCATACCTGACAACCTGTGTGAACTAGATATCTGGACAGAGCCGTGACTACAAGTGAGACAAAGGTACAACAGCATGTACAATATGCAAAGATAGCTGTTAGAAGTTATTCATGTATGTGCAGTCTGAGTACCCGGGAAGTCCACTGGGCGAAGAAGTGCCCAGTAACAGTGGAGGCCCGGGTAGAAAAGCTCCACAAGTAATACAAGGAAATAAAGGCTACATAATATTAAAGGTAAAATACAAGAGTAAAAGGCATGCAGTCAGGAAATACGCATGCATAACATGTGCATAATAAGACAGTGCAAATCCAGAGTTTGTAGTGGTAATACAGAAATGTACAACAATGACATACTGGGAGTCAAGTGAATGTCAGCTAAGTCTGGTTAAGCTGCCAGCACGTCCCGACATCTGTCCCTAATGCCGAGCTACTGCTGTGCCAGAACACAACAGCGAATTACAGAGGTTCGTACCATATCACTCAACTGTCCAGATATTCGCAGAATGACGAGAGTGTTGGTTCATAGTGTTGTGTGCCTCCGACAACCTGCGTCTGTCCAGTAAATAGGTGTGGACTGATGTCACGAAATAATGAGCATTAAGTATAGCACTCCACATCCTGCAGAAGGGTCAAGACAATGCAAAACCTATAGTATTCTATCAACGTTATAAGCTTGTAAGGAAACTAGTTAAAATGTGTCCCTCTTACTCTCCCCATCATGTAGGGTTTGCGCAGATTTGTTGCTCAAGGAGGTCGAGAGGTATGGTCCATACATATGTACAGTAACAAGCCATGACATTTGTGTAATGTACAACTGCATCCCTGTAGTCACAACATGTCCAAGCAAATAATCCCCGTATGAATGAATACAGGTAATAGTCAAATGTGAATGGGAACCCCCCCCCCTCACCGTGTAGTATGGACCATAACAACCCCACCCATAATATGTACAGCCAACAGAATAAGCTCCTGATAGGTGCCCAAACAAGTGTCTATAAATACAGGTAAAATGTTCATAATAGGGAGATGCTCCCTGTCCACATGCTTCATCTGACATTTGAACTCGTCCAGGGAAGTTCCATTCACCAGGCAGACATGCCCATACCCAGATCACTACATGAACACCCTGACAATGAGAAACGTGTATGTGATACGACTATATGCCCTGGTGTTCTGCATATCCTCGGAGTGATTAACAATGCAGCTGGGGTCCACAGCAGTAGGTAATACGGAATGTGTAATATGTAGTACCACGTTTCCCACAGCAGGGGAATGGATGCCTGTGTTGTAAGTGAAGCGGTGAGGCATATTCCGATGTAGCTAAGTACTATGGGTATGCATATCAATGAGGCAGAACAGCAACAGAATACTTTTTTCAGCATCCGTCCAACGTGAATGTAGTCCCGGTTGACCTACGACCACTGCAGATATCCCTGTAAAGTGTAATGAATGTGTTCATGCTGTACACACACTTAAATTCGTAAAGGTGAACCGTGTGTTTCACACCAGTCTGTAAACCGGACTACAGATAAGTAAGTGTCATGGTCAGACATATGAAAGGCCGCGCAAGCACACATTTATTAAACAGATGTAACCCACAACATGTAAATGCAAGTGCGCCTGTGCATGTGTGATCCGCTCACAGCATAGTAAATGAATGCTGTTTCCCCCACGTTAGATATACATGGCTCAAACCTGTTAACCCCGTAAAGTATGAAACCGCACAAAGGCATGCAAACTACCGGTACAAATAGGGACAAACCCCAGATATGTGCCAGAACAAACATAGAAAGTGGATAGAATAACGGGTGTGTTAGTAGCATGGATTCTCTGAAGGGTATGCAGTCGTAACCTGAACTGCTTGCCAGTATTTCCCAACATAAGTCTTTAATGAAATGCCACTACATTGCCAGATAGACACAAGGTTATGAAAACACAATCAAGATAAAGAGGCAACCAGCTGTACATTCTGCGACAATCTGTACAGTGGAAAGGTATGGTATGGATATAGAGATATGTGTATACACATAATCCACAGATGTAAACCAAAGCAAATTATGAAATGAGGACTGTACATGTATATATGTATACACAACAAACATATGTCCCGTAGATATGACATATGTACATAAATAGGCCACGGCATAGCTAATATGGGTAGACAAACAGACATGCACGAAAGGTGAATAAACCACTACTTTCCAAACCATTGGCCAGAAAGTGACAGTCCAGCAAGTTCTACACTTTAAACATGTATATAGGTGTCCATTGCAGGACCCCAAAAATTGATCCATACGTCAACCGTCATTGACGCAAAATAAGTGACCTCAGCAAGTACAATATAGCTGTACATGCAACAGTAGCAGGTGCAAGGGTAATGACACATGTGTCGATAGAATGTATGACATACGAACTGATATCCGGAGAGTGGAGAGTGCATATAAGTGTCTCCACACTTTAGTATCGCTCACATTAAACATGTGTAATGGATACTGTGGAGGGGTGTCAGGTATGGGAATCATGGGTATGCAGAAATGGGCCTAGGTGTTGTTTGGCAGAGATTTATTAGGTCCGCTCCGTGGGAGTGATGTGGGTATAGCACACGCCTATATTCTCAATAATGGGGCAAACCATCCACTGGATATTGCGTAAACCATTGTGGGAATATATAGGGCCCTATATCAGTGTCATGTAGGCGATTATCATGGATGGACATGCGTACGGCCAAGATGGTAGCTATACCTGGCAAACTGTCAGAATAATAAAAACTAGTAAAAAGTTCTGTACTGGCAGACAAAAAAAGTCTTTTATTCACAAATCCAACAAATATTGAGCGCTTTCGTCTGCACAAGGCAGACTTCTTCAGAAAACTGTCAGAATAAGACAGCTGCACTAAGGCATAGTACATGAAATACAAATAGGGACTATATTAGATATACCCCAGACAAAGTCAGAACGTTGATAGAATACTGGCATAGCCAGGAATACGAATGTTATGAGTGTTACTAATCATGACATAGAAATGTCAGTCACTATTATCTAACCGCACAGTTCGTAATGCCTTGCCAGTAATTTACCAGAAAGGCACATTACTATGACAAATGTAACAAGAGCAAAGGTCAAACGTCAGGGCGTTTACCCATAATGTGTACAGGTTAGGGGTATGAAGGTAACCTGTCCAAAATACATGTACAGAACTAGTGATACTAGGTGAACAGGTGAGAAGAAAGACGTCAGGACAAATGACAAAACATGTACAAGTCATACGCATGTACTCCGACAAATGTGAAGGACAACGTATGCCTGTGAAAGTCAATGTGGAAGGTTAATAACTCAAAAGAAATGTATCCTCAGGGTGTCATGCAGTGTCACCGTTACAATGTCCAATCCCCCATACTCGTATGTGAGCTCTGCCACTGACGGAAAGCGCAAATACCGGTGTACACATACGGTACATGATAGACTAATTAGTGTGGATAAGCAGCTGTTGGCCTGTGTGAGGAATACAACCCTCTGGTTGGGTGTGTCCTGCAATATAAATGTAATGGCATGTGGCCTGTGATGCCGGCATACAGTGTGTGTATTGGTGTCAGAAAGTTGATATCTTGTATCAGACACATACTCCGAAACTGTACAGAATTACTCAGAATGTGCAGAGTTCTGCCTCATATGTTTGGTGTGTTCCACGTAAAATCAGTACCATTCTGCCAAATTCCTGAGAACTGAAGTCATGAAATAATGACAAACATGTGAGTTTAAGACACCAAATCCGTCAGAAAAGTCATACTAATGCAAAACCTATTATTGTGTCAACTATCTACGTTTGTAAGAGCAATATGTAAATACTGCCCGTATGTGTCCCACTATCAGTTAAGGCTTTGTCCAGATGTTTGCTCTAGGAGGTGGAGTGGTATGATCAGAAACTGATACATGTGTGAGGAAACAGCATTATCAACTGCAAGATAACGCAGAAGGTATGAAAAGCGCTGCAGTAGGAAGTTCAGTACTGTCCGCAGGTATGTGCTGACATGTCAAATGACACAGCAGTCTACATGAAGAATTATAGGGCTGTCACCTTTACAAATGATGATAGTGGGACATACCCATAGCCATGCACACAGCACAAATAGACATACACACAGCAAAGCTAGGCCATGATACATGAAGCCTCTGGCGTGTACGAGTAGAGTGAGAGTACAGCAAGGATAGATGTCTGCCAAGCTATACAGCAAAGCGCCTGTAACACCGTGTAACACTAACGCCCGTAACCACGGGCGTTGCCGCGGACAATGTTGAGGATTTGCAACATACCCCATTGGTATGTGAAAGCTATGCAAATATGCGATACATGAAACAGTCAGCTGTCCATGCAAGAGCAGAGTTATGGGCAGAAAATATATATATATATATATATATATATATATATATATATATATATATATATATATATACATATATATATATATATATATATATATACATATATATATATATATATATATATATATATATATATATACATATATATATATATATATATATATATATATATATATATATATATATATATATATATATCTATGTATGTATACAGACATACACACACACACACACACACACACACACACACACACACACACACACACACACACACACACACACGTGGCAGGGTTGTGAGCAGAACATGAACGTAACCACTGTACCACACAACAGCATTACGCAGTGACAGAACGTGCAACCGTGAGTAGTAGATCACGGAAATCACACAGGCATACGTCTAGCCTGTAGACAGCGGCATCAAAGGCAAAGACGCCGCACAGATGTTATGGTGAGTGCATACTGTAAAAGCAATGTACTGTTGTCATGCAGCTGGAAACACACACACACTTGGCAGGGCTGGGAATCGAACTTACACCTAACTACCCTACCACACTACACCATGATGCATTTACAGAATGCGCTACCAAGATTACTAAACACAGCAGGCCCACAGGCATCCTTCTAGGTACGTGTCGACATCCGCAAAGGCAAAGACGTCAGCAGGATATATCTGGGGTGTGAAGCGTCTAAAAGCATAACCTGAGTCCCCAGGCGGACGGGAGCATGCGCACACACACACACACACACACACACACACACACACACACACACACACACACACACACACTTGGCAGGGCTGGGAATCGAATATACACCTAACTACCCTAACACACTACAGCATGACGCATTTACATAACGCGCTACCGAGATTACTAAACATAGCAGACCCACAGGCATTTTTCTAGGTGTGTGTCAACATCCGCAAATGCCAGGACGCCGGCAGGGATTGTATAGAGAGTGTATGATCAGACATAGTACTGTCCCACGGTAGACATATACAACCACATGGCAGTGGTGTACTCGGGGCAACTATACATGTATGGAGCACTACAACAACAATACATAGACACAGTACGCACCACAGACAGTACACCCTTCCAGATAGTCACCCAGTGTGTACTCAGTAGGCATCCATCCTGATAATATACGTCAGTTCGGACTGTACTGTGTGTCGATATACACAACGGTGTACTGGGCATGCTCACACACTTGTCGCAAAGGGCCGTCTTGCATGCAGATGGAGTGTAAACATGGAAGGTCTCAGTTTGGACTGTACCGTGTGTCCATCTACACAACTGTGTACATGGACTGTACTGTGTGTCCATCTACACAACAGCATACTGGACATGCTCACACACTTAGCTGTTGCATAGGCCTGTCGTGCATGCAGATGGAGTGTACACACAGAAGGGCACAGTACAGAAGGGCACAGTAAGGTATAACTGTCCTCACGCACAGGGCGGTCACACATGCAGTGACCTGTACACACACAGCTGCCATCACAGCTGTCACAGGTGCAGGTCACACACGCACACACTGCAGTGTACACTGTAGCTGTCAAGTCATCACCATGTCGGGTGCAGCACTACACAGCCTTACAGTACCACAACACCATGTGACACATGACCACTGGGCTGTACAGAGGTGTACACCAGCTGTGCAGAGTACAGATGTACCAACAGGGATCCAACAGGTGTTATGCATTGCAATGATACCAGTATACATGAACAGGTCAGCTCAAGACATACCACGGCCCTTACACAGCTGTGACACATGACTGTTGCTGTACACCAATGAACACACGTCTGGATATGTCATACATGTGATTGTGTGGATGTGTGCATGGACTGCACACACAACACATACATACATTGCCTTTGATGTACCTCGTGCATAACAGTGGCCTAATCAATGCTACACACGCAAATGGAAGGTGGATCCATGTCTGTTGAATGCACACACTACAGGGAGTAGCAATGTTGACCGGGACACATACCCTTGTACTGGTCGTCTGCGACACCCATGATATCATACCACAGTCCATGTGTTATGTATGTCAACACACATGTCCAACAATAGCAATGCATACAAACATGGCAACAGGAGACACACTTGACATCTGTACTGTGCATGCAGCAACCATGAATGTGCAGTGGCCGATGTCCGTAACATAGTTGCACCTACCTACGACATGCAGTCGCAATGCAGATCCATCATTGACACCTGTATATGGTGACATACAAACAGCACGTATGGAGGGATGTGTGTACATACAGTGGTGAACCACCTGTGTAGATGTATGTGTGCAGGGGGTGGCTCACAGTTGTGTCACACACCATCCTATCATGCCATGTGCAAACAGTACGCTATGTCGCTGTTACATGATGGTGCTGACATAATGCATGCACAGTGGTCAGGTGTTACCAACTATATGTCACATGGCACCTGTAACACCTACAACCTCCCGTGTGGATATAGCAGCACATTTGCCAGATATAGCATTGGTACACATAATGCAATCATTACCACTGCATGTCTATCAAACGTGTCATCATATGGCAGGTGTATCATTCTCAGCACTGCCATGTGTGTTCGAATGTGTGACCAGAGATGCCACATATCACGGGGAATATGTCCCAATTGTTACACATCCCTGTACACCGTTGTAGAGATCTGTACATACGTCAGTGTGGGAAGCATGACGTCGGCCGGTGTGGTGCATCACACACGTCGGCTGTCCGTATACACATGTGTGGTCACCACAGTGTGTGTGTGTCTGTATGTATGTCTGGTGCTTGGTGTGAGGGTGTATGCTAATATACAGTGAGAAATGATCACTAACCCCACGTGGTGACTAACCCGTAATAGTGATGCAGTGCACTACCCTGTTGATGCCATAGGTCCCAGCCATACTGGCTACCTGTGCATGTTCCTTCTCTGTGACATGTCGTGTGGGTGAATAGTACTGTGAGGGTGATGACCACATAGGCAAGGGTCCCCACCTGCACACTATGGGGTGTGCGTTATAGTGGTGTACACCCAGTGAATGTGGCCATGTTCCCGTACTGTTACAGGGTCCTACTGCTGCACAGTGTGGCCTCCAGCTACCAAGTGGCACCTCACATCATCATTGGCCATACTGCTGTGTACAACCCCTGCACCATGTCACCATACCTGTAATGTGTCCTGCTATGTATGTCATGTCTCTGTCCAGTGTAGCCTGTGGCGCTGACCACATGCGTCAGGTGCAGTATATGTGCGGACATCTGTGTCATGTTGGTGTTTCCAACAGTCAGGTTGAGGGTACATGTAGCATGCTGATATTGCCAGACATGCCTGTGAGTAATCCACAGTTACACGTGGGGGAATGCAAACACTGCTACCTGTAGGCACATGCAAGTACACCATAGAATGGAACCAGGGTATCACAACCAACATGGTGCTACAGATGTAACCGAGACACATTCCGTGAACACATCACAATGCATGCATTACACAACCTATGTCACATACACATCTCTCTGTATTCACACACAACCACTGCAACATACACATCCCTCACTATGCATACACAGGTAATATTACATACACCTCTCACTATTCTGTTCACCCTGTGCATCAGAATATTTGTGCATAACCCTGCACTGATGGTGTGGATGACAGGGATGCGGCACAGGCTTCATTATATGCACAGGGTGATATGTTTGCCAGGGGCATAGGCTGCACCAATGGATAACATCATGTGTGTGTGTAAGGGCCGGTGAGTTGACTGGACATGTCTGTTCAGAATGCATTTGGATGTTGTGGAGCCCTATAGCTGTGTTTGCTGTGTGCGTGTATGTGTGTACACAGTTCTGCCATTTGTGAGGCCTACACGGGGTATAATTGACAGCCCCAGATTGTACAGACCAGGTTGTACAGCTCAATGTGTCCATCCTCGGCCACGTGACCTGTGCCTGCCTGGGGTTGCAAGGGCACTTCCAGGTGGAGGTACAGAGTGGCCACTGTCCGATGACACGTCTGCAGAACCATGTCCCCGCTGGGAACGTCCAGGGCCATGCCCACGTGGCCTGCTATGTCCTGGTGTTGACAGCGCAGCACCAGCTGCACTGCTACTGCTACCAGCACTATTGGAGCGGGCATGTGAGGTGGCACGCTCACGTCGACCTACACTAGGTGGTGTTGCTGGCCTATATCCACGTGACCTACGCCTCACTCCTACCAGATGTTCCAGCACAGACAGCTCCCGCTCACAGATTGCCATGCCTCAGTCAAGGATTCCGACCATTTCACCCAATCGCCTATGCAGAACATCAGCAATCTGCTGTTGAGCATTTGCCAATGCCTGGATGTTGTCATTTAGGGTATGGATAGCAGCCCTCTGCAGCCTCTGCCCTTCTCTGTTCTGCCGTTCAGCACATGCCTGTGCCGCCATTACAGTCCGGAGCATGCATCTGGTGATACCAGCTGCTGCGCTCTGTCCTGCAGGTGCATGTCTGCCAGAGGTCCTCCTACGAGCAGCACCGGCCACATGCCTGTGTGGAACATCTGCAGTCATTACACTGACACCATGGTGTGTAGACACACCTTCTGTAGCCACCACACGTTCCTGTTCCATGCTAACAGACGCTGACTGTCCTTCCTCTATGGCCACTGGTGATGCGGTATGTGTTGGCAGCAGAACTGTGTGCGTGGAAGAGGGGGACATAGCTGGGATGGTAACTATTGGCACAGATTCAGCCCCTGACAACCCTGCCTGTACCTCATGCATATGTTCATCACCGCTAGTATCTGTGGGGACACTAACATCAGATGGACCGCAGGAGGGTAACGCACCTACATCACCTGTGAATGCAAAGAAATACTGTAAAGTACAATAGACACACAAAAACACACACACACACACACACACACACAAAGACAGACACACACACACACACACAGACACACACACACACACACACAGACACACACACACACAGACACACACACACACACAGACACACACACACACACACACACACACACACACACACACACACACACACACACACACACACACACACACCATGCATGTGATTTTTTAGATGGCATGCAGCATGCCTGTGATACAGCAGAGGGCATGCAGCTCAGACATTAATAGTGTTAGTAAGCATACCTCCCTGGGGTGCACACTACAGCAAGCAGGTGTCATATCAGTAGCCATGCAGTGCACACAATCATGGTAGTATGCATGCATCCCCATGATACACCATGTGGCCCAGAACAGGATAAAAGTACACATGGCTGACGTGACCTTGACATGTAATGTGCTGACATGTGCAATAACATGCATACATGTCTGACACAATGGTGTCCTGACACATGTACAGCATCATAATGGGCTTTACATTGCAGTGTTGTGTGTATGCCCTACAGATAGAATGCATGTTTAGTAAATGTGCATGAGCATGGGAGGGTAGTGTGAGGCGTCTACATTGCTATACAGTGTGAAGTACAGACACTGTGCCATTGCATGGCATCATGAGGCATCTATGTTGCTGTAGAATGCATAATATGTACACATTGCATAGCCATAACTGCAACACAGTCGTGATGTTCAACAGATCGTATATGGTAGACTTCAGTGACACCTCCAGTAGCTGTGCACAGGCTTTTAGGATGTCCAGTGTACCACATCAACTGTATAATCGGTCAACTATGGCTATAATTGGACCATGTGTTTACAATGTGCAACAGGGTGTATACACATCCCATGTACTGTGTGGCTACATGTCTGGCCATCCCCCATGGCCATGTGTGCACATGTGTTGGCCAAATGTGTGTGATGGCCATCTATCTCACATGTCTGTGGTGTCCCAATTGACATACACCCATAGATGTCAGATATGTCACAATCCACAGGGCTATGCAGACAACGGGTTGTATGTTTGGTATGTGGGGTATAGGTCATGCAATAGTGTGACAATATTGCAGACAGAACACTACATGTCTGGGACATGTCAGGTGGCACATCACAATGTGTGCACCCAATGCAGGGGCATATGACACAATGGTGACACCTGTGGGCTGCCCATATCTCAGCTCACTATGTGGTACTGTGTGCATACCACACATGTTGTTCCAATGCATACTACATATGCCTCCATTGTAGAACACCTCCACCATTGTATGCACAGCTGGCCACACATGTTGCAATGACAAGTACTGTGGTTTCAAGTCAGTGTATCATTTTGTTTGTATATATTGCACATGGGTGGCCTGTGTGAATGGTGGGTGATGCGACCTGCATATCGTGACTGGAACAAACATCAGGTGTGCAAGTGTTAACTGGCCACATGGCAAATAGATCTACACTGTAACATGCCTGATACTGATGACAGTCTCACCTGCAACGGATTCATGTCAGTGCGGCACGCCAGAGGTACCTGTATAGGGGTGACACAGCAGTATGAACATTATCCATGACTGTATGACAGCCACAGGTTGCACTGTGCATGTGAACACATTCACCTGTGTGATAGCATATAGTATGCACATGTGTGCATACACAGCGTAGCATACTGTAGTATGCAGCATGTGTGTCCACATACCTTGCATATGTTGTTACTTTACATAATGTTCAGTGACACATGTAGCTAAATGGGATATAATAGCCATATGTGCAGTACTGACTTACCAGGCAACTCCAGGCTCATTGGTTGGGAGACACCCACCTCCACGATGGCAGCTAGCTTTTGTGGATGCTGTTCCCTGGGTGTCCCCAGACTGGCCAGTAGCTCCTCGGTGTGTGTAAGTGGGGGCTGGGTTGGTGGCCCACCACCTGTTCCACCTTGTTCCCTGGTGATTGCAGTGGCACACTGTTTTGCATGTCGTATCAAGTCCGTGCAGTGTCTGCGCACCTGCTGGTAGGTGCGGTTATGGCCACCCACATTGTTCACCCTCCTGCGTAGATCCTGCCACAGGTCATCCCGCTGCTGGGCATGCTATGGCACATGGCTGAACAACAAGTCATAGTTGTCATGGAGCTGTGGGATGAGGACATCATCCTCCTGGCAGCTGTATGCTGGGAGGAGTGTACGGGGCATTATCTGTAAGACATAATGATGGTGACAGGTCACAGTTTCAGAGATGTACAGAGATACTACTGCACATACATTTCTATGACATCTACTACATCTGCACAGTTATCTTTGCAAAGCATCATGACACTGACACGACTGACGTGTTTGTGTCACACACATCTCACACCCATTATGCATTGGATATCATCACCATATATGTGTGTCACCTCATTACAGTGTTCATACTCCATGTAAATGCTGTCTTGCTGTGGGCATGTCTATTTGCCTGCACTTGTGTTCTTACCTATCTGCACATGCCTGGATGTGTCCACGGTAATGCTGTTGACCTGGATGCTGTGTATATGTCACATATCAACACAGACACAACCGTAATGGACTTGGGCAGTGACAATGCACACATATGCATGGACACCTGCATATGCATGTGTTTTGCCATATACATCTACACAGCAGTGTATAACTGTTCAACATCCTGCCACGGATCGCCTGTATTGCACTTGTGATAGACATGGGACAATGGCTAGTCAGACGACATTTGCAGGGATGGTTATCAACCATAGCATGTGCGGGCACGGTTTCCAAGCTGTAACAGACAGCCATTATGCCACTGGAAGGTGCATCAGTGCCACATTACTGATCCAGTCAGTTGATAGTACATCTACCATGCGGCCATCACACCATGTATGACTGGGATGACATGTGCAGCTTTGATGGACAGGGTTGCATGGTATGGCGAGAGTATGTCACATATATGGCACAGGGATCTGTCCAGCCTGTGGTGATCCTAGTATTAGGACGGTGGCTGTCCATGATATATGTCTTATAGATCAGGATATGGACATGTAGCATGTCCATCATCATGGTGTAGCAAATGTCTTTCTGCAAGGTAGATAGCATGCTGCATAGTGGAGGTGAGGATTGTGAAGGTTGGTATCACACATCCATGCATAGCCATTACCCCTTAAAGGTGGTATGTGATCCAATATTGGTCACCACAGTGCTGTTTATGCCTGTCCACTGATCTCCGTGCTCATGGATGGCACCCTGACATGACATGGGTACCTCATATGACTACCTAAGGGGCCTGGAGACGTCACCAAGTCGGGGGTGCACTGCACAGCACCATTCCTTACACAGTGTCCATAATGTTGACCACAGCCTAGGTAATAGTTTATGGGTACAGGGATGTTCACCTAGCGGTGACAATGCTGGTATCATCCATCAGACTGTGCACATATGTCACACACCTCACCCACACAGCCCGTTCTGTATGTTGTTCACAACACTGACACAGCTATACTGATAGGTCATGGCCATTCACAGCCTTACATACACAGATGCCTAACATTTGTCTGTGTGGTATGGACTACAATGAGGGTGGGGTACAACACATTAACCCTGTTCTACTGTAGCTGGCAATGGTGTGATGTGCACATGTCACTCTTGCACCTTTTGTAGTTGTGAGTCTGTCAACAGGCCACTGGTGGAACACTCCTGTGACATAGAGAGGTATTTGTAATCAAACATCCATGCTGTGTTGTACATCTGTACTGCTAACATCTACAGTGATAATGGTTCATGGACATGCACACCATACTCAGCAGGGTTATAGTGCGGTACCACCCAAAATGACTGTCATCACCACTTGTGGGTTGATATTATCCAACACCCTATCTGTATTGTATGGTCATGCTAGGCACTTGTTCAGAACTTGTGAGCATGTCATGAACTACTGATTAGTATAGCACCCATTCCACACCATTTCCCACAGGTACACTGGCTGTCCTACACTTCTCAGCTTGCTTATGGTACAACAGCTGTTGTACACACGTAACGCACATATCCTGTGGAACATGGTTGTATATACAGGCATGTCCAACTGTCACGTACCAGTGCTACTGCCTGTCTATATGAGGGATATGTCGTACATGTGGCAATAGAGCAATTGTCTCATGTACACATTCAATGCTCACCTCCCCAACATACGACACTACAGCCTGTGGGGATGCACTTCTGCAGCCGTGCTAGGCATAGCTCTCAAAATTACATTAGAGGAACGTGCCTCATTTGGGGTCTTAAAAGGTGCATGTTCCTCAAGGTTCCACATTGAAGGGTCTGTCACACATTCATTGTTGGAAATTGTTTACCTGCTAGCCATGGCTAAATAGATGGGAATCATATTAATTCATTAGAATATCCTTCTTATACATAAAACCAGCCTATTTTAGCCATCATATGCCCTTCCTAGTTGAAGCTGTTGGTAAGCCAGTTGTAAGTGTTCCACGTTTTGCCCATTTGTCACACATTATGAGGGCTAATGTTCCTCATTTTGGGGACAGGAGGATGACAGCTATGGCTGGGGGTAATGCTGTCACCAACCCTGACTGCACCTGACAGTCATTTGGGGATGTGTAACATTCGCAACACACTCCACCCATCACATAGTCTCACATGATCTACACCACTGGCCACACCTACGAGGACAACTTGTGCAATATGTCTCCATACTCAGTGTAGGCAGCAGAGATAGCCCCCATCATGGCAGACAACTTCACCAACGTATAGCCCACAGACTCATGTGTGCCCATCACATACAACCAATGGGAGTTATAACATTCACAACACACCAGTCATAGGTGACTTTGTAGGGAGTCACACTGCAGTTCCACACAGCAGGCTACACAAGGCGATAGTCGCTTACATCTTGCTGTCAGGTAACTGCTTCTGCAACATAACCTATGCACCCATGTCACACCTCATTAGGTACGATGTGACTGTCATTCTCCATGTTAGTGTGACTGCCCTGTGATGGCACTTCACAGACTATGTGTGCAGGGACATGCAATAGCTCATCAGTCTTATAGCCCTGAGGGTGTGGGCCACACCCTGGGGAGCATTTTGCATTCGTCCGGACACGATACCACTGTACAACGACCGACTGTGTCACTTCAACAGTTGCCTATGCTCCTATTGTCATTCCACAGGCATCTGGTATCTGTCCGCTTTGACTGACCTGGTCAAACACAATGCTGTGACACAGATGACTTGCACCTGTCAGCCGTGGGAGTACAGCTCACATGTAAGGCTCTTGCTGCTTCTATACTGCCTGTCTTGCACAGTTTCCAATAACTGTCACTGGCAGAACAGGAACTGGCAAGCACGACATGGGGTCATGTGACACAATGCTTGCATCTTCCTCTGTGACACACGCAGGCAAGGCACACCTTATAATGCACCACTCAAACATCTCTGCAGTGACTGGGACCTGCCTCTAGGCTCTGCAGAGCTCACCTGCAATGGCATGTTATAGACAGACCATGCCTTTCAGGCACATACCTGGACCAGCACACCCACAGCTGAGGGGTTCCCATATCCCACTATGTTGTGCACACATCCTGGCTAGTTACTTACCACAATGCATCAGAGGTGCTCCACGTGCAACTAACTGTGTCCGGGACTGCTATACACATTGTAACAAGCTACAGGGTCAACATCATACCCCAGGGTTAACATACCTTATTTGTTGGTATATTGGACAGTGGGCCTCAGACAGCTACTACTGATGTGTGACCGACACTACCCCACACTTAACTGGGATAGCCACTCATGTACTGACACATCCATGAGTCACAACCTCCGCTCTGCTGGATCAACCCATACACACCACCTCCAAGACCTACATTAACCTTGACATGAACACTACCACCATGTGACTGGTGTTACACACCTGGGGTTATCACCTCATTGGTGGATTCCGAACATATGCTACTCAACCTTGTTAGCCACATCCCAGCACCACACCCATCACAGCATAAACAGTACATGAGTACTACAACACCTACTACAGACGTCTGCTGACAGCGGTTGTTAACATCATGACACCCGTGCAGATAGACAATGCACATACATATGCTGACACATACACCAGTGCACTTCATTAGCATGTACACAACTGCATAGATCATGCTATTCCACACAGAGACATGATGGTACACACCAGATAACAGACGCCACTCTGGTGGTCATGTTCCATGGACATATGATGTACAAGAACAGGTGTAGGCTGTTGCACAGTGGTGTACATTTCCAAGGGTGGGGTGGCACACTGGTCAGCTGTGGTAGGGCCACAGGGTCCCTCATCACATACTCCAAGACTAGCTATGTAAACATGATTGCGACACATTCCGGGGTGGTATGTCTTTAGTCGATGGCAACACCCACATCTGCTGTCGCATACAACAGTCACTCAGGAACATTACAGATCCAGGTGATGTTGGCAACATGCTGGAGGATGGATTCAATGCTAACATTACACCCTCTCACTCACTACAGGGCCACAATCCATACAGGAACATTGTGGTGTCCCTGTGGTCACACCTACACAGTACTGACCTGCACTCTAAATGTCCTGGGACACTGGCCCCATGTCACCTTCCAACGTCCCAGGGTGTGATGTCCACCAACTTCTGACTGACATGTCTCCCCACTAGGCCACCATATTCAGTAATAGCCTTGTTTCAGACATTGTAGCCCCTGAATGGCACACAGCAGCATTTATCACACTACACACAGGTGGCACCACAATGCACGAGTGGGACTATAGTCCTACACACCTGTCTGGATTGTCCTGCATGGCTATGGGGCACATCATCAAGGACGTCATTCACAGAGACATTGTTGGGCTCCTGTCCTTTGCTGCCACCCGGGTTGGGCTTGTTAGGGCCAGAGCATGACCCCTACACATGGTGGACTCCTTTCATACAGTTACCAGGGCAGTTGCTGATGGTACGGGAGTCCACACATCCTACATTGTCCTCATTTCCTTTGCTTTTCATTGCCTTTCAGCACCATTTTCCATTCTGGTATTGACAACATACACATCCACCTGCACATCGTACCCTATGTCTCAGGATGTTATGCAATGTGGCTCATGGACAGGACACACACAGTGAGGCCAGCATACCATAGTATCTACTACATGTCAGGTACATTTGGCATACCACAGTCCTCAGTCGTAGGGCCCCTCATGTTCAGTATATGCTTCCCTGTGGTACAGGCAAGCACAGGGGACTTTCCCTGCCTAGCTTTCAAACCCCTGCATACAAAGCGCCATGATTGCTCCACCAGCTGATACTGACTCCATCCATACAGGTGTCGCTGTGACAGATACATGATATGACTATCATGGCATCAAGCTGCATGACACAAGGTGCATGAACATCACCTTTGCATTACACCATTCACCCAATGACTATCACATGGGTGGTAGTCCCCTACATACATATCACATTGTACATGTTTGCAGTACACACATATGTCACACCCACTCCTGTGGTTAATGTATTGCCACTGTGGCGTGGATATCCTTCACGTGGCCACACCTATCTGTACTGGGTGTGTAGCTGGTACATAGGCACCCATTGTACCTCTGAACTCAAGACATCTACACACATTCAAGGGTACACCACCCCATTTAAGGTGTACCTTACACAACAGCTACAGCTTTACATACCACAACATTAACATGCCATGACGTTTACTGAGCTCCACAGTTTAAGTATATGGCTACACTACGGACACCACATCTGTACACATTTGCATACTACATATTCAGGGGTGACCTCTGCTGATCAGACAGGGCCCATGTCCACAACATTATTAATGGATATATTCCTCATACGCGACATAAGCAGAAGCCACTGTGAGCAACATGCTCATGGATATGTGCACACACGCCAAGAATGAGTGGGATGTGCTTGAGAGTTACATTCCCAAACCAGACACTCACCATGCTTTGGAACATATGTTCTATGTAGATCACGCAGGGACACTCAGTAGCACTGTTCATGTGATACCTCCCTTGGTGGTTGGGAGACACATGTAGGCCTGGGATCACTGCAGTGGCTGTACTGTGCAGGGGTGCAGGTGACACATGGCTCTGTTGTTCACAGGACACTAGCCTAGAGAGGTGCCACTAGTGTGAACACTGTAGTTGTGCTTACACGTGGACTTGCCAGACTGCATAGTACCACACTATGCACCTGTGAAGCTATTACATGTCCTTTGTGCATGGGTACTTGGTAGCCCTTCCATTTAGATTAGCTATCATGCTATTACAATGTCCCATGCCTACAAGCCATATGTATCCTGTTATTGTACATGCCAATAGACAATACCGGTGGTATGCATGCTATGCCTGTTATGCTGTGTAGAATATCTGTCATATCTACCTACAATACTATACATTACATATATTTCACATAGTATCCCATAATGCAAAGCATACTTGCACAGCAGGACCACCTTAGATATGTCATTAATGTTATATGCCCATACACATGCGTGCTGTGACAGTATATCAACATATACTATCCCCTGCTATGGCACGTCCTTGTTGGACATACCCTACCACTGACGGCGGGTTGTATGGAATTGTTCTGTTTAACGCCCTCATGTAGCATCCCTTGTGGTGTCTGTGCTGTGTACCTTGTGTCCCACTGCTGGACGCACAGTTTCTACAAGCATTAGTATGCTCAGCAAGACATCACTACATAAATACCTTTCCCCACTTTATGCATTGCGGACACGTTTAATTAATGCAAACCAGGCTATAAATACAGTAAAACTAATTAATACAGATCATGCTATACATAACCTTACATATCGGGTGTTCTACATAGCTTGTTATAGTTACAGCGTTTCGTTTCTCTCTCTCTCACAGTGTTTCAACTGGTATTCGGTATGAGCATACGGTTGGAATATCTGGCAAGTCATCCTTATATACATCGATACCTGTAACGTGGATTCATCCCACCAATTGGTGTTCCTGAGTGACTAATTACTTGCATATCAGCTGTGCAGCTACTCCATTCGCCAATTACGCGGCAACAGTGGGGTATAATTGAATCCTCCACTTGGGCGTTGCCTATTTGCCCTACCTTCGGGGAGATGGTCTGTATTGTGTTTTGCTATGTGTAATTGCAACTGCTATGCATGGAGACAAGTATACTTTGGATTCATGTCCCCCGTGGATTGTGTGTGACAGGTAGAGTATTTGGTTCAACATGTGGGTGTACCTGTCATCCCAATGTCTGATAACGGAGTATTGCAAATAAAACCTGTAACATGGCTGTTTGTTCCATTATACAATGCCTGCAATTTTACATGACGCCTTTAATTGTGTCTCTCACACGGTATGTTGAGGGTTCTGCAGATGTAATTGACTGACTGGATGTTTGTGCTGCTATTACAGTCTGTATTGCTTTAGTTTCTAGTGTGGGGGATGTCGGTGGGTGTACGTAGCATATGCAGGTTTGTGGGCCTTGCATTTCTACATAATCCGTATATATGTGTGTGGGCTCCGTCCCTAATTAGAGAGCTAACAGTTAGTAGACTTATGTTACAGGATTGTACGTTGGGCCGTTGTTAATTGGTTTCTATATCATCTGCAGGTGAGCTTGCTACTTGTATACCTCCGGAATTGCAGTGATATATCAAGGGATATGTGTAAGTGACAGCTATCCCTTGTATTTCTGTCCCAGATATTTGCAGTCATTGCGGTTGTGTTGGTAG
Source organism: Protopterus annectens (assembly GCF_019279795.1). NCBI lineage: Eukaryota > Metazoa > Chordata > Ceratodontiformes > Protopteridae > Protopterus > Protopterus annectens. The sequence goes on from NC_056751.1 coordinate 465,868,559, forward strand.
AAGAGCCTGTTTGCCATGGGTTGCCACCTTTTCATATGGTCATTGTTGGACACTTGCGGGACACCCAGTGGTGTTTACAGGCCAACACGTAGCCACGGCCAGTACACAGGTTAGCGCATACTTTTATCCCATACCTATTGTTGTGGGACTTTGGCTACTTATCATATTGCATGTAACATTTACGTTTCTTACATACAGTCATAACTATTAAATATGACTATTACATTATATATGGGACATATTAATGTCCTACCATCTTGGACATTTGCCCTTTGTACTGTTTTATGTCAGGACACACCTGCCCAGGGTGGGGCTGTCCCTCCTACTGTGGGACAGGTGGTAACCGTATGCCTACGGCTAGCTATACCCACACCTACCGTACTGATCTGCCTCTGACTTGGCACTAACAAACACATGTTGCGGACACACACACACATTACAGTCACACGGAGATGCACACAGCACCCTCAATGCACACTTACACAAACTACGGCACTCACAAACACAGTTGAACACAGTACCTACATGGACCGCAACACCGGCAGCAGTGACTAACTGTCCCTTCATATCATCATACTATTACATGGGCTGTACTGTTCCGGTACTGTGTTCTATCGGTCTTTCAGCCTCGTGGTTACACATGTCGGTATGTTACACATTCCATAGTTGGCGGTATCCTATTTATTTGTACCTCCAAGGTGTTATGAATGTCGTTGAACTATCTATTATATTTGCAGATATCGCTGAATCCATCTATATCAACATATATCACTCTATTGCCCTTTCTATCTGTATTATATATATGCATATGTGTACAAATATATATATATATATATATATATATATATATATATATATATGGCGGGGAATGTGACAGGCACACAGCACCACCATATGCTGTAAGGCTCATGTACTGTTCAGGTGTTGGCATTCCGTGTTCCACTAGCTGTTGTGTTTACAATGTTTGAGGGCTGCCTATGTAGGAGTCACACATTGGGCCACCTATACATTACAATTTACAGGTGACCATGTTTGTGTGCCATCCATTTTACTGTGTGTGCAGGTGGAGAGGTGTGTCAGAGTGAAGGCCTACACTGTCAGAGTATGTGTTATATGTTCCCTCTTTGCCAAGGCGTAGGCGTATTGGGCATGCCTCCGTCTGCCTACTGGGGCTGGCACAGTGTGTTCATGGTCTGAATCCCTCTGTGCCTGTAATGGCCTTGGCAATTGCAGTGGGCTATGAGGGCCTTCATCATTTTGTCCCTGCTGCAGCTGCTTCCGCAGGATCATATTATGTAGCATGGCACATACTATGACGATGTGGGCACATGTGCCTGGAGAGTACTTCAAGGCTCCACCAGATGTATCCAAGCACCGGAACCATGATTTCAGCATCCCGAACACACACTCTATGATGATTCTGGTTTGTGCGTGTGCCTCATTATGGCGTTCTTGCATGGGTGTGTGTGCATTTCTGATGGGAGTCATCATCCATGGCTCCAGTGCATAGCCAGCATCCCCCACAAGATGGCCATGTGGGATGTCCCCCCTGACAAATACCTGATACAGCTGTGAGGCATGCCAGATATGGGAGTCATGGTAGCTTCCAGGGCTGCCAGCAGACACATCCATGATAATGCCCTGGGCATTGCACACGACCTGGCAGTTGATGGAGTGGAATCCCTTGCGGTTTATGTAGTGCCTACCATGCTCATTGGGTGGTGACTTGATTTGTATGTGCGTGCAGTCTATCACACCCAGTACCTCCGGGTAGTGTGCCATACGGTGGAAGTGGCACATATTGCTGGCCAACTCCTCCTGAGTTCGGGGGAAGTATATCTGCTCATTGGCATGTGGTAACATGGCATCCAGGAACTGGTGTAGTACCCTGGATGCTAATGCCTGTGAGATACCCATTATATCTCCAGTTGGCCTTTGAAAGGTACCTGTGGCCAGTATTCACAAGCTTACACATACCTTCGTGTCCACTGGGATGGGTTCCCCTCTGTTGTTTCTGGTTCTCAGGCGTGGCCGGCACAGCTCCACTGTTTGCTGTAAGATGTTCCTGTCCACCCTGTAATGCTCTACTATCTCCACATCAGGTAGCCCCTGGTAGGTTACCCTTGGTCTGAACACTCTCCTTCTCCTCTGAGGCCTGCGGTGGTTGTCGGCATCATCCTCCACAACACCGTCAGTCTCTAACACATGCTGATGAATCACAGCTATGGCAGCTCCCAACATGCACATTTTAAAAGTTCCCCGTGTGTTTACACCTATGGTGCAGTGTTTGGGAATACACAGGTGTGTGTAGGGTGCTTTCACACTTTATACTATTGTGCTGTGAACACCGATGATGTCATAGGGTGTGTATGTACGATTGTAGCTACAGAATATCTTATGTGTTTTACTGCTGGAACTACTATTGTGGTGCCTTTGGTGTTAAATTACATTTGGCTGCCATGGATTACCTCTTGACCTTCCCTTTACATTTCTGCACATTGCACCTACCATTTTCTGGCGTGCATCCTGCAGCCTACTTTCATTTGTACTTTCCTGGACCTGGCGTATCTTGCGTTATGTGTGCTACTGCCGGTCTGCTGTCAGTTTGCTTTGCTCTGCTGTGTCAGGTCTCCTATCTTTGCAATCCAATACCTCCCCTCCTTTCTTTGCATTCCAATGCCTCCCATATCCTGTTTTTCAGGTTTCTGCAGGCAGACTTGTCAGCTGCCGTCGATTGGCCATCGTGGGTTGATTGGTGTTGATTGCTCATTAGTACTCCAATTTCCCTACTTCAGCATTCCTTCTTTTCTTCCCCTGACCTTCCTGTTTGTGCTATTGTTCGTATACGTCCCATTACTGGGTTTCGCACGTTTTCATCCCCTGCACACGCGCTTTGGGCACCATGTGTGCTCACAGCTAAACGATTCTATACCTTCCTCCCCACCCCTGTCCTGCAGCTTTGCTTAGCAATGGACAGGCCAGATTTGCATTGCTCCAATGTACTTACTGCTACGGTGGCACACCCCTCTGCTGATGTCATGTATCTCCTTCTGACAAACTCCGCGGTGTTATACTGCTGCGCCATATGGTACAACCTTCATCTGGCGGCACATTTGCGATTCAGTATTATCTGCCTCATTTGCATGGCATTGACTACTAATTCATAGTTACCACGCCAAACACTATTGCAGGCCCTTAGCAATCCTCGCACCTTGGTTGTGGTGTTCCATGCCTACCATTGTGTATTATGCTGCAACCCTGATTTCCATTATGTTGCGATTTTATGACATTTTTATATTATTTCTTTATGTTACAGCTTCCAAACACATGCCCTGCGGTTGTGCTGTGTGTTACTGTGGACATGACATTAAATGTTGTTATTTACATGTTGTGCATCTTTTGTTATGCCATTGGCTGTGTATTTCACCATTGGCATATGTTAATGTTGTGATACCTGGGTCTGGCCCGCTTCCATAGCTCCGATGTTCTGTTTGGGAAAATGTAAACCGTGTTTTTTGGTTTTTTAAAAATTT
>NC_056751.1:465872591-465965529 GCF_019279795.1 Protopterus annectens
GTGGTTTTTGGGTTTGCCCCCCTTCAAAATTTCACAAGGGGCGGGGCCAAAAAGGGGGGGGAGACAGCTGAATGGGTGGTGTCAAGGGGAGGGGGTGTGGTCAACCAGAAAGGGGAGGAGCTATGCACAAAACACTAACTTTAATTAAATATGCTGCCCTGGGTGGCAAACCATCATTATGAAAGTCCAATCAAGACAAAAATAAGTGTAGAAGAATAAAAATATTTCAATGCATTGGCTGCATGACAGCTTATTTAATATCTAGATGGAAACAAAAAGTTGTGAGGCATGAAAAAATAAATTACTTTTTAAATACATTACTGGAATGCCAGTCAAAATAAAGTATAAGAAAAACCAGAAGCACTCAACTCAAACCACTTCTCCTTGCACTGCAGTCCTAATTATAATATATTCAGCTTTATTAAAGTACCAAGTAACATGCTGAAAGTAGAAATCTATGTGATGCCCCCACTTGTAAAAATGTTTCTTATCCAAAAAAGACCTGCTGCCTGACAACTTGTTTCATGGGAAAACATGATAAAAGTAAAAATGAAAAGCAAACAAGAAACAAGCTCAAGATACATTGCTTAAAGGATTACTGTACAGGTTATGGACCACACATGATTGGCATTCTGTTTAGTTTACGGGTAAAGTCTGTAGAGATGACTGGAAGTCTCCAACAAGTGTAATGAGCTTTTTAAAATAATGGAATCCTGTCCTTTAATACCCAAGGCTTATACATTATCTAGTCAAGTATTCTCTGCATGGCAACAACAGAAAGGCTTTCAATGTTGGCAATTCTTTAACAGTATGCTTATTAAAGCTTACTTGCATCTTACGATCTCAGACAAGCTTACCTTATGGTCATTAAAGCATTGCTACTTAAAACACAGAGCAACAGGCACTTTGAGTAATAAGCATAAATCAACAGTACAAAAATATGACAGAAACCAGACCATTCTGCAAAATCAAGGACAGATGAAAAGCCACTGTAGTACTTATGCAGTGTGTCCTCCCCATCCAAGGTAGATACAACTACTCCTTGCCTTGCTTGGACACATCCAGAGTCACTACATGGGGAGTGGGGTGCAACAAGCATGTCACAATTTGAAATCTCTCTGGCTGACTGTGATGGCCCTGACACATTTGTCATACTTCTCAACCTCAAGAGCAAGAAATCTGGACAAAGCCATACACAGAAGTGGGACAAAGGCCCAACAATAAGGACAATTTTTAAATATTGCTCTAATAAACTTAGAAAGATAATAGAATAGGTCTTGCATTAGTATGAATTTTCTGAAGGGTATAAAATCTGAAACTCAAATGTCTGTCATTTTCTAACTTCAGTCTTTAGTGATTTGTCACTAATTTGCCAAAAACACAATTTTATGAAAAATGGACAAAAATGTGATGCAAAAATATAAAATAGACACACAATACAGCTGCTACCTGTCAAAGAAGGGACACTTTAATATTAGTACTGCTACCTTGAGCAGCTGACAAAATATAAAAGAATCTACATGCATTTCAAGTAATCTATAACTTTGATTATTACAGTTATTTCTTAATTGTAAACCCTCCATGTTTTCTTCCAAAATTGCTATTTTCCGGAGGGATTATAAGCGGGAAGAGCAACATTTTGAGCCAAAAATTGGGGACAGTTGAGAGGTTGGCTATGCCTAATTCTATAAAGAAATTTATTTGCATGTACCTCTCAACCTGTTAATGCAGTAAATCTGAACAAGGCCAAATATATTGGGGGCACATATAAACAGTACTAAAAATTGCTCTTGTATAAATTGAGACAGTTGATAGAACAGCTCTTACTTTAACATGCATTTTTCTGAAGGTTATGAAGTCTGAAACTTATTGAGTGACTTCTGGCAAATCATTTAGGAATTAAAACTACTAATTTTATGAACAAACCAAAAATAAGAAGCAAAAATCTATTCATTCTTTGAAAATCTGGACAGTTGGGAGGTATAGTTCAGCTGGGCCTGTCTGAGTTTGCTGCCCCTGACAAAATAATGGTTGAATGGAGCCTCTGCAGCCATTCCAATGAACCATTATACTTGGCTATTTCACTCCATTTACCATAAATACTAATGTGCATACTGCTTTACTTCTATGATGAGTTGGACTTCATTTGAAAGTTTTATTTTGTATTTTACAGCACAAACACTAAGTCATCTGTTAAACAAAGCAATGCAGTCTCACAATGAAAACTTAGCATTAAAACTTCTCTGCCCTTGAAACTCACATTCATTGAAACAGCATTGAAACCCACATTCAAAGAAAATACATTTTGCCAGTGGCAGATAAAGATTAATTTTGGGCTGTTTTCGAATCATAGGCTCCTTGCATATGAAACATACATGTGCTCTTTGATACACCTTCCTCATTGTACTAAAATTATATTCCTTGTACAATATAGTACACTTGTTACAGGGTGTTTTAAATTTGTTTTGAACATTTTTTCCAGTAAGCAATGAAACAAACCATATGCACCCATAATGGCAAAACTGCCCAGTTGAGAACATTTATCATAAAAAAGTCTACTCAGACTTCCACAGTCCACCATTATTAGTAAATATACACAATTCTACAGTCCGCCATTATTAGTAAATATGCACAATTCCACAGTCCACCATTATCAGTAAATATGCACAATTCTACAGTCCACCTTTATCAGTAAATATGCACAATTCTACAGTCCATTATCAGTAAATATGCACAATCTCTGAAGTCAGTCATCTAAATAATTCCACATTAAAGAAATCTGTAACTAATGAAGCGGTTGCTGCTAGCAATCACATTTATATTTCATGGTTTCATCGAAAAATAAAGTGTCTGTTGCCCCTCAGGAATAAATTGCCTATATTACATTAAAAAAATGATAAGCTAGTAATAATATTGCAAGAGGAAATGGATGGCAAACTGATAACAAACTCATAGTTAGTATCTTCACCAAGGAGAACATTCTCAGTACGGCAGCATCCACCCCTTGTGGGAGTAGAACCCACAACCTTCTGCACCAAAAGCAAGTACATAACCTGTTGTGCTATAGTATTAACTTGGCAAAGCACTAAACTTCTATTCCCCTGCAGCTCTCAGCTCCTTGTAAAATCTACTCAATACTCAACTGCATCTCAACTTCGCAGCTCAAGAAAACTGGAAAAAGCCAAAATGTATTGGGGGGGGGGTCAAAAGCCCAAAAACAGGGACACATTAAACATTGCTTGTATAATCTTGGAAAGTTGCTAGAATAAAATGTTGTGTTGCCACCATATATTTTACTGCCAAGGTCCCTGAGCAAAAAACAGTCAGAGTAACATACCACTACGCCACATCAGCTGCTTTGTAAAAGAGGAAGACTGAAACTTAAATGGCTATCATTTAGTGAATTCAGTTCTCACCATAGCTGTCAACCTCTTAGTACAAAACACCTGGACAAACCCAGTAATGAGGGAATACAGCCCTTAAACATATTCAGTGAATTCAGTTCTTGCCATAGCTGTCAACCTTAGCACAAAAACCTGGACGAAGCCAATAATGGGGGAATACAGTCCCAAAAATAGGGACAAATTTAAAATATTCATCTTATAAACTTAGAAAATTGCTAAAAAAAGGTTGTGCTACTATGTATTCTGAAGAACATGAAGTTGGAAATTCAAATGCCGGTCAATTTTACTGCGGACAGAACAAAAACAATTTTCAGCAGAGACGCAGGGATTAATACTGCAGACACGTCTTTGTAAAATGGCAGGGCACCAGAGCAAATCCACACAAATACAGGGTGGAGATGCAGACAGAAGCCACCCCAACCAAGAATCAAACCAGAAAACCTATAGCTGTGAGGCAACAATACTAGCACTGCACCATCAATTATGCAAGAAATTAAACATTCAGAAACCTGAAGTCTGAAATTCAAATGCCTGTCAATTTTACTGCGGACAGAACAAAAACAATTTTCAGCAGAGACGCAGGGATTAAAACTGCAGACACGTCTTTGTAAAATGGCAGGGCACCAGAGCAAATCTACACAAACACAAGGAGAAGATACAGACTCCACACAGATGCCACCCCAACCAAGAATCAAACCAGAAAACCTATAGCTGTGAGGCAACAATACTACCACTGCACCATCAATTATGCAAAGAATTAAACATTCAGAAACCTGAAGTCTGAAATTCAAATGCCTGTCAATTTTACTGCGGACAGAACAAAAACAATTTTCAGCAGAGACGCAGAGATTAAAACTGGAGACACGTCTTTGTAAAATGGCAGGGCACCAGAGCAAATCCACACAAACACAGGGAGGAGATGCAGACTCCACACAGAAGCCACCCCAACTAAGAAAACCTATAGCTGTGAGGCAACAATACTACCACTGCACCATCAATTATGCAAGGAATTAAACATTCAGAAACCTGAAGTCTGAAATTCAAATGCCTGTCAATTTTACTGCAGACAGAACAAAAACAATTTTCAGCAGAGACGCAGGGATTAATACTGCAGACACGTCTTTGTAAAATGGCAGGGCACCAGAGCAAATCCACACAAATACAGGAAGGAGATGCAGACAGAAGCCACCCCAACCAAGAATCAAACCAGAAAACCTATAGCTGTGAGGCAACAATACTACCACTGCACCATCAATTATGCAAGGAACTAAACATTCAGAAACCTGAAGTCTGAAATTCAAATGCCTGTCAATTTTACTGCGGACAAAACAAAAACAATTTTCAGCAGAGACGCAGGGATTAAAACTGCAGACACGTCTTTGTAAAATGGCAGGGCACCAGAGCAAATCCACACAAACACAGGGAGGAGATACAGACTCCACACAGAAGCCACCCCAACCAAGAATCAAACCGGAAAACCTATAGCTGTGAGGCAACAATACTACCACTGCACCATCAATTATGCAAGGAATTAAACATTCAGAAACCTGAAGTCTGAAATTCAAATGCCTGTCAATTTTACTGCGGACAGAACAAAAACAATTTTCAGCAGAGATGCAGGGATTAATACTGCAGACACGTCTTTGTAAAATGGCAGGGCACCAGAGCAAATCCACACAAATACAAGGAGGAGATGCAGACAGAAGCCACCCCAACCAAGAATCAAACCGGAAAACCTATAGCTGTGAGGCAACAATACTATCACTGCACCATCAATTATGCAAGGAATTAAACATTCAGAAACCTGAAGTCTGAAATTGAAATGCCTGTCTTTTACTGCGGACAGAACAAAAACAATTTTCAGCAGAGACGCAGGGATTAAAACTGCAGACACATCTTTGTAAAATGGCAGGGCACCAGAGCAAATCCACACAAACACAGGCAGGAAATGCAGACTCCACCCCAACGAAGAATCAAACCAGAAAACCTGTAGTTGTGAGGCAACAATACTACCACTGCACCATCAATTATGCAAGGAATTAAACATTCAGAAACCTAAAGTCTGAAATTCAAATGCCTGTCAATTTTACTGCGGACAGAACAAAACCAATTTTCAGCAGGGATTAAAACTGCCGACACGTCTTTGTAAAATGGCAGAGCACCAGAGCAAATCCACACAAACACATGGAGGAGATGTAGACTCCACACAGAAGCCACCCCAACCAAGAATCAAACCAGAAAACCTATAGCTGTGAGGCAACAATACTACCACTGCACCATCAAATATGCACGGAGTTAAACATTCAGAAACCCTTAAGTCTGAAATTCAAATGCCTGTCAATTTTATTTAACATTTTTTAATCAGGACAGTCTGACTTGGAACAAATAAACAATTTTCAGCAGAGGCCCAGGAAGAAATAATGCAGACATGTCTTTGTAACATGGGAGGACACAAAAGCAAACCCACACAAACACAGGGAGAAGATACAGACCCCACAAAGAAGGAACCCCAGCCAAGAATCAAACCCAAAAACCTGCAGTTGTGAGGCAACAATGCTACTACTACACCATCAAATATCAAGCATAGCAACATTTACAAACCACAGATATTATGAGGAACAGATCAGATCGAATATGAGGCAAAAATCTGCAATTTTTTTACAAATGGTGGTGGGTAGGGAACTCAAGTCTTTAACACCTGCATACAGGGTACAGGGTTCAAGCCTGAGGTATTCCCTACCACACCACCATAAGCACCTGGGGCATTTACACACACACACACACACACACACACACACACACACACACACACACACACACACACACACACTCACACACTCCAGTAAAGCATAAGCACCATACACACACTCCAGTAAAGCATAAGCACCATACACACACTCCAGTAAAGCATAAGCACCATACACACACTCCAGTAAAGCTTAAGCACCATACACACACTCCAGTAAAGCATAAGCACCATACACACACAACTCTCTCTCCAGTAAAGCATAAGCACCATACACACAACTCTCTCTCCAGTAAAGCATAAGCACCATACACACACAACTCTCTCTCCAGTAAAGCATAAGCACCATACACACACAACTCTCTCTCCAGTAAAGCATAAGCACCATACACACACAACTCTCTCTCCAGTAAAGCATAAGCACCATACACACACAACTCTCTCTCCAGTAAAGCATAAGCACCATACACACACAACTCTCTCCAGTAAAGCATAAGCACCATACACACACAACTCTCTCTCCAGTAAAGCATAAGCACCATACACACACAACTCTCTCTCCAGTAAAGCATAAGCACCATACACACACAACTCTCTCTCCAGTAAAGCATAAGCACCATACACACACAACTCTCTCTCCAGTAAAGCATAAGCACCATACACACACAACTCTCTCTCAGTAAAGCATAAGCACCATACACACACAACTCTCTCTCAGTAAAGCATAAGCACCATACACACACAACTCTCTCCAGTAAAGCATAAGCACCATACACACACAACTCTCTCTCCAGTAAAGCATAAGCACCATACACACACAACTCTCTCTCCAGTAAAGCATAAGCACCATACACACACAACTCTCTCTCCAGTAAAGCATAAGCACCATACACACACAAATAAACATTGTGAAATAAAGGTAAAAAGCACCATACACTTACCTGAATATATCCAGCTAACGTACATCCTTCCCATGCAATACTCAAAGACCCGTGAGATCCCAATGCTCTTTCCCGAGTCCTGCTGCTGCTCTTGCAGTCCGGACGTGACCCATAATCCTAGTGAGTCTGTGCACTTTAAAAGTGCACAGATGTCTCCTTGTGTCCCCCTATGGGGACTGCCGGACTGCCTTGAGCATGCGCATAGACCGACAGTCTTGAGCATGCGCATAGACCGACAGTAGTCAGGACTACTGCGCAAAGTCTTTTTTCCTTTCTATTTTTTATGTTGAGGGGGCTGCAGTCCGGCAGCCCGATGCCACGAGCCGCCCCTGCTGAAAGTAATTTTGTTGGAGTTCATTCAAGTAAAAAAAAATTCTCTCCACTCTTGAATGGACAAAACTTACAGCAAGGAGGGCTGCATTTGAAGGTCCTTCTAGCCAATCTGTCTTCCTTCTTGGTGAGGCTGTCCACCCAGTCGCTTATACTCCTGCCCTTTTTGTAGATACAAGAGAGTTCAAAATCGAAAATCCTACTTAGGGATCTGTTTTCTTTAATGATACTACAGTTGTCCCGCATTAATTTGCCAGTTTCCTCTACATCCTTGAGAATGCCATGATCATAACTTCTGTTGAATTTAACAGCCCCTGGATCTGGGTATGTGATTCCCAGTTTTCCTAGTTCATGTCTTAGAGGTTAATGTAGTGAGTTATCATTTCTCCTTTTGATTGTTTCTATTTGGCCCAAGAATCTGTGAAACAGTGGTGGTGTTATAAACCTTTCGGAATGAAATATTTCTATTGAGCACTAAAGTTGGCCCTGCATTTCTCCATCTCACTTGTAACTCTGGCCTCCATCATGTCCTGAGATTGAATCACATTCCTCTTGCTGGTGTAAAGGGAGAGGGAATGCTGATGGCATAGACTAACAAGGTCACCCTGGTAGGTTTACTGAACAAAGAGACATACATAGGTCCCTAGGTTCATGGAGGGTTACTAAGATAATGGCTCTAGTGGCCTTACAAGCCTAGCCATGTGTATCCTAAGTTGCCCCAATTGTCAGTTGTTAGGTGAGTGAAGTTTGCAGAAAGAAGGGTCTATGGTAGTTAATACTGAGTTCTTCTCCCCATGAGGGAAATGGGCACCACCCCTGGTGTGAATTTGTTATCACCCATCCATTGATCTAGGTTGCATTTGATGAGTGTCAGGGAAAGGATCTGTTTCACATGAACTGGAAGTTTGATCCAGAGAAGTGGTAGTCTCTGGGAGATGTAGCTATCTCTCGAGCATGATCTGTTCATGTCAGAGCCTTAGTTAAGATTCCACGAGAAAGTGACCCTTGTGCAGTTTGATTTACAAATGTGTAGCATTTCCATGAGGGCTGGGTCAGAGACTGCCCTGGAAGCAAAGCAAAGGTCACCCCTTAGTAACCTGTAGGAGACAGAATATAATGACAAGACTTTCAGTCTTTGCATGTAAGACTTGTTTTGTGTCGCCTGTAATTTCTTGATGAGAAATCTCTGCAGTGTCTCCAATTGTTGCAGGTTTCTGGTGCAGTACATGCAAAAGGGAACATTGTACTGAAGTACTGCTCTGATGAGGGCCAAGTATAATGGAATTATAGCATACTTACATCTGAATAAGATGCCTCTACTTATAAGATGTACCACATAGAAAGGTTTCCTTACTATTGTGGATACGTGATGGTCACAGTTCTGACTGGGTCAACCTGAGTACCCAGATCATGTACTACTGAGTTTTCTCTTAGGGGGTGCTGCCTATAATATTATTAGCAGGGATGTCAGCTTTCCCAAAGGGAATAAGAATGCATTTTTTTTCTATTTAGCTTTAATCTGTGGCTTTGGCACCAATCATTTTGTGTGTTAACCCTGCATGCAGTATATTAGCATAGTTGGGGGACTCAATGATTTCTCTCAGCTTGCAGTCATCGATAAACTGGACAGTCATAGGCTGTCCATGTTTTCCTAGACTACTGAGAAATAAATTCCAAACAGTAAGGGGCCCAGCACAGAACCCTGCAGTACATCACTGGTGACTGATCTTTTGCTAGAGGTCACCCACTTTGACAGTGTGTGTGTCTTGTCAGTGTGCCATTTGGCTACCCATCTGGTAATGTTGGGGTTAATTCCAAACTGAGAGAGTTTCTCTATCATACGTGAGTGGGAGACTGTGTCAAAAGTCTTGACTAGGTCAAGATATGCAGTATGCACTTTCTTTCCCTCATCCAAGGCCTTGATGACTTTCTCAAAGAAGTCAATCACGTTTAACAGGCATGATATTCCCTTCATGAATCCAAACAGGGTTGGGTCCAGAATTTGGAGGTTATCAATGTCCTTGTTAATAAGGTCCATAATGATTCTTTGCAATGCCTTGCAGATGAGGGTAGTGAAGTTTATGGGCCTATATTTCCCAGGGTTGGTTGAATGTCCCCCTCTGTGCAGAGGGAATTACTGTTTCTGTCTTCCATTCCAAAGGAATATAGCCAATTCACAGGGATATAACCAGTTCACAGGGATCCAAGTAGGTCATGTTTTAAGTTGCTTAAAAAGCAACCTGAGATGTCTGGTCCCAACGATGCTGCATTTTTGGCCTTTGAGAGTGCTTGGATGAACTTCTCTCTTGAGATAATAAGTTGAGGATTAGTGGCAGGTATACATTGGGAGATTACTGGAGAGGACCGGGGAAGGTGAAATTTGCTCCAAATTTGTCAGCTAGCAGGTTGGCTATTATGTACTTTTGAGTATGGGTGGTGTTATCCACAACCTGTTAAGCAAATGTCTAGGTATTCCCTATTAGATTTCAGACATAGTTAAAGAATGCCTTGTGATTATCCTAAGCTAGGGAGGCTATTCTTTACTTCATAATTAGCTTTGGAGGACTTGACAAGATCTAATTTGTTTGTTTAAGCTAGAGAGGAACTTCTTTCTCTGATGAGCCAATTCCCATGTGTTCTTTGACATTAGTTTCTTTCTCTTGTTGTATAGCCTGCTTATACTAAGGGGTCCACCAAGGTGGCTTTTTTTTTGACAGGATCTGATTTTAATTTGCTCTGGTACAGCCAATTCTATAGAATTGCTTAAGAGGTTATACAGGGCATTGGTTACATATCTGGATAGGAGTCTGTGTTATCGGCATTTCAGTGGGCTTTGAAACTTCGTATGCCATCACTTAGTAGGACGTAACCTGTCTTAAAAAAATTCTTGTGTTTTTCTGCTTGATGTGGTATCTGGTCATATAATTACATCAAATGAGATTGATTTATTGTCCGTTCTCACTAGGGAGGACACCACATGGGGGGGCTGGGGGTTGTGCAGTGCTCTCCCATGTTAGTGAGTACTATGTCCAAGACAGTTGAGCCTCTTGTGGGTATCCTGAGCATTTGCATTGACAAAGTCAAAGAACCTCTGAGCCAGCATGTTTGTGGTCATGTATGTTTCCCAGTCAATGGTAGGATAATTAAAATCATCCATGAGTATGGGGATGGGCTGTATGGCAAGTGACTGCAGTAAGTCTAGATATGTGGTATGCTTTTTCTGTTTCATGCCAGGGGACATATAGCTAGCTATGATGTGGTAGGGGGCTTTGCCTATAGTTAATTGGACATGAAGTAACTCAATAGAGTCATACTGTATGATCAGTCTACAGGAGTAGTTATCCTTAATGAAGATGCATACACCTCCTCCTTTGGTTCTTTCATGCTCAGTTTGTGGTTTGAACATATGGAAGGCATTGTAGCCCTGCATGAGCGGGGTGCTTTCCTCGCCTTTGAACCATGTCTCAGTAACTGCACAGACATCAGCATCTTCCAAAGTAAGGAGTGCTTCCAGGGAGTGCAGTTACTTGCTTAGACTCCAAACATTAAGAAACAGTACCTTGTGTTTATCTAGAGAGGATTTTGCTATGTTGGGAGGTTGGCTATTTTGACACTGCCTGAAAAGGCACAATAAGGGTGGCTAATGCCTTTGCCATTATCCGAAAACCTAGAGGAGTCAAGTGCAGACCATCTGCCTAAAAAGGCACAATAAGGGTGGCTAATGCTTTCACCAGTATCTGAAAGCCAGGAGGAGTCAGGTGCAGACCATCTCTAGCAAAGCAGTGTGGCCTGTTGACCATGTCTTTCTAGGCTGACAGAAAGTGAATCCCCTTGGAGTGACACCAGAAATTAAGAAATTGTTAAAGTAAATCATTTGCTTTTGTTTGTATTTTGACATCATTCTTGGAAAAGGTGGAATGCTGCATAATCTGAGAGCTCAGTCATGTCTCTCTTCATATAGCCCAATGAGGTACATCTCAAGTCATTCACCTTTACATGGACTATGACAGAGTCATACCGGTTCTTGTGGTTGAGTGACTTGAGTGCTTTAGTGACTTGATAGATCCTGGCACCTGATAGGCAGCTAACTGTAACCCACCCCTTATCTAGCCTGATGAGGTGAGCTTCCATGTATCTCACAATGGAGTCACCTATGACCAATACATTAGGTTTTGTGGTGTTACACCTTATGGGTTTATTTGTTGAGATACTGGAGTGTGTTATCATTTCTTGTGTTTTTTGCATTGTTATGTGTGTAAGTGGTTTCTGCTTGGGAGGCCTCTGATCTTTTGGTATGTTACTAGTGAGTACCTCTGTTTATGTGCATATTTTTGGGAGAGGGGGTTATTCCTCATAAAATTTGTAGTTTACTGCAAATCAGTAATTTGAGGATTGAAGTCAGTAAGTAATGGCAGACATTTGATTGTCAGATTTCATTATCTTTTAGAGAATGCAGGATAATGGCAAACCTGATATTATATTCAATATCTATGTGTATGATGGCACAATGCATACAATTTGCCCCTAACTTTGGGCCTTTGTCCCTCCATTAGCTTTGACTTTCTCCAGAAATCTTGAGTTACAATCTTGAGAGGTATCCTAAGTCCTTATTTACTTATCACTTCCCTATCCATCTCTGTACTGTACTCCCATTCCAATTTTTAATCTGGTCAAAAATAGATAAACAAACCACACACAATGTCAAAAATGACCTTCAATGTCACTTAGCTTTTTGTGGACGTTGTGTGCATGAAAGATCACAAAGACCACTGTCAATGTTCACATATAAACCACAAAGAATGGCACTGCTTGTTGTCTGGTAATAATGAAGTCTGACTGATACCATCCATCCATCCATGCATCCTCAACCCCTTTTTCCCATTTTTGCACATGGGGTCAGGTTGTCACTTCAACAATGACAATCATTTAGAGCAAAGGTTTTACACCACTGAGTGGCTAGCCCTGCCATGATAATTCATCCGTACCGCTCATGTGACATGCAAACTGGCTTTAACTGCCATCAATTTTGCAAGTGAGCTAAGTGACATTCCATGGCAGTTGACAGATATAAATAGAGTAAATCTTATGACTACTCTGAATGCTTCCATGACTTAGTTTATTTATGACTTACTTTATTTATAAGGTGATTGGCACTGCAGTGGGTAGAGAGTTCTAATCCACGCAGTGTTTTATGTTTGATTTAACTTTTCATTCTACAAATGTGATCTATTCTATGAAGTGTGTTTCCCTGTCCATCTCATTATGTGGTTGTGTGTGGCATGCCTTGCTAACTAGCTGTTTACACGAATATGGATGAAACAAGACATGATTTCAGTTCCTCTGAGACCTATACATTTTTCCCCCACCAGTCTATAAGTGTGATCCAGTAGTTTTTCTGACACCCTCATGATGACCCCTGCACTGGATCTCCTTTCTAAGGCACTGAGCGTATTATGTAAGAGAACAGAACTGATAGATCAAACACACTCAAAGTTGAATATTTTCAATTTAATGACATTCCCATTATAGTCCAGGTACACAGACCACACTACCATGTTATAATGAATGGTCTAGGTTGGTAAATTGTGATATTTTGCTGTATCCAATTGCTCATGTCTGAGATTCACACAATTCTACACTTGGGTATTTTCATATCTTATTCTCCGTTGCATCCCTGATTTTGTCAGCAGTTCCTTTTGCAATCCTCTGTCTCTTCTGTACTTTCTGATGACCAAGTAACACCTCTTCTTTCCACTCATAGCCATCCTTCACCTTTTCCTTTTCATAGAACCTTTCTCTGCATATGTATCCGTTAAGTTACAGCAATATATTAATAACATAGTTTTGCTGTGTGTGCACATGGACTTGTGATGACTAAAGAAAATGCTGTGGCAAGATCAATGCTTACTGCAGCTACTTTCCTTTGTATGTGATGTTGTTTATGCAGCTATGAAAATGTTCAACAATGAAAAATGATTTGGTCACGGGTCTGTACTATGGCCATAACAGGAAGCTCTTTGTCCTGAAATCAGGCCCTACTGCATGCATAAGTAAGAAGTGCTGGGGCTCACCATCCACACAATATAAATAGTGATCATGGGCATGGTGTTTCTGAAACCCCAGGACACACACAGACACACACACACACACACACACACACACACACACACACACACACACACACACACACACACACGCGTGCACGCACTCGCTCACTGAGATTCTTCATAATCAAATGTCAATAAATAAATAACTAAATAAATAAATAGTGAATTTGTGTTAGCTTTCATGCAGAAATTTACAAAGCAGCATATCAGTCCCAACAGTGGGGCTGCTGTTAATTCATCTGTAAATAAACAGACAATTTCTGTTTAATTGTTCTGGAGTTTGATACCTGGCCTGCCAGAACAATGTAATCCAACCCCAATCTCATAGTGCAATAATTCTAGGAAAAAGGTAAAATAATGGATGTATGAAGGTCCAGAATCAGGGACAGATTTAGGTACTGGTCTTACAAACTTAAGAAGTTGCTAGAATAGCAAGTATTGCATTAATGTATGTTTTCTGAAGGATTCAAAGTCTAAATCTCAAGTGTTAGTCATTATTTAA
Source organism: Protopterus annectens (assembly GCF_019279795.1). Taxonomy (NCBI): domain Eukaryota; kingdom Metazoa; phylum Chordata; order Ceratodontiformes; family Protopteridae; genus Protopterus; species Protopterus annectens. Next base: position 465,886,622 of record NC_056751.1, read on the forward strand.
TATTTTGAATCCTCAGTGATTTACTAGAGAACCACACATTTTATGAGGAACAGACCATGACTGTAAGGCAAGAATCTGAGCATTCTGTGAAAATCTGGATAGTTGACAGGTAGGCACTTTATTATTATTATTATCATGCATTCTTTGTTGTTTTGTTTCAAGGTAAATATAAATAACATTTGAGGGAAACGTTTACTGTTTTTTTTTAAATTTCTGAACAAGTTTAATAAAAGTGATTAAACAGAACAATTTTTTCATGTTAAATTAGTAATGTTGGAGTATAATCAATGTTAGTGACAACAGCTGGTGTAGTTGATAGAAATATTTCACTTCACACTGCCTTGTAGTAAAAGAAAAGCCAAAGCATGGTGTAGCACAGAGCAAATCCATATCAATTCTTTTCAGGGAGTGCCCTGTACAAAGTCCATCTTTGTTCTCTTCAAGGAAACTGAAACTTTGCAGTCACATGTATGTTGCAAGGACAGATTTAATCATCTTAATACAAAACTGACATTCAATAGCTTCAAAAGAATAAATTTCCTGACATCCACTTCATGCAAAAATGCAAGCAAGAGGACAGGTAAGTTAAATTGCGTATATACACACACACACACACACACACACACACACACACACACACACACATACACTTGCTCTTGTACGACACAGGCACATTTGTGTTTGTACAATTGCTGGGCTCAATGTACTGTTGGAGTTGTACATAGAAATCTCCACAGCTGTATAACATTTCCACTGCTGTTGACTTATCTTCAAATAGTAAGCTGGCTGTTTTTCGATGACTACTCTCATGTTTTCTCTATCATTTCAGAAATGTACTATAGTGTACATATTTTCCTGGTGATGTATGAAGGTTGTTGAATTAAAAAGTGTTTTAATGGAAGTAGAAAAATAGGTGCAGTGGTCAGTTTATAAGTGAAACTAAAAGTAAGGCTTAATGTGAAGTAGCTCCGTATATGTGGAAATTAGTAATCAAGGTCAAATTGCAGGACAGTCCTTTGTACCAATTATACTGGTTATATGTATAGAAGCTGAAATGTCATTAATTCAATTAAACCAAGGTTCCACCTGACTAAGTTGGTAGTGGTTCAGGAGAAAATAAACTATCTCATGGCACTTATCAAAAATGTAGGAGGTTTTTATTCATAAAAAGTAAAAACTGTTCCACACATCTTGCATCATTATTTACAACATTTAGAATATTTACACACTCTTCTATACAATTCCTCATTATCACCCTCATCCTTTCATCTACAGCCAAAACGTTATTTCTTCAATCATAACATTTGGATCCCACTTTTTATTATACATTTCATTTTCTAAAGAAGATGGAAATGAATGAAGAAAACTTCTCCATGTAACCTAATTTCCTGACATCACTAAATGAATAAGATACATATGCATATGGTTTTGCAGATGTCACGTTATGTAGTATCCATGCAAACATTATTTCATTTAATTCACTGAAAATGCATTTTCGTTTTGTAACATCTTTTCTTCCATATGCATACCTAATATTTCTAATTCTTTTAAAACGTTTAAACTCTTCACATTATGTCACATCATCCTTTGCTTTTTTTCTTTACTCAAAGGTATCCCCACCACCTCTGATAGTTTTATTAATTCCTCATTATCACTTTTAGCCACAACTTATTCTTAAACACAATCACTAAACGTTTTGCATAGCTCAAATGTACTCTTCAACATATTTCACCATAATACACTATTCTTGCTTCCTTTTCCACTTTCATAGCTTTTAATATTATGGCATTAATAACTAAACTAATAACTAAAGATCAATACTACACTCATTTGGCAGCCTTGTTTGATGCCCTTCCTAAGTTTACTTCCTCTCCTTCTAATTAAATAATACTTTTATACAAGACGTCCCATACATTTCTAATGACTTTTATCACCTTGGGTGAGATTCCAGACTGTTCCAAAGTGTCTCATAACTGGCAATGCCTAGTGTCATCATATGCCTTCTTCATATAATACGCTGCTATTCTTCCTTCTACAGTTCCCATGCTAATACTTTTCACTACATGTCAGTATCTCTACATTGTTTTTTCCTTTCAGTCTGTATATTCCATTTTGTACATCTTTAACAACAACCTGGTAGACTGAGGGTTTTCGCTTAAAAGCAGTTGTTAGGCATAATGTAGAATAAATGACAGACTAGGCCTAAAAATGTAGAGATAGACTTGTGTTTCATTTATGCATACAGTTCAGGGAAAGACAATTTAGTAGAAGGGAAAAGATAATCTTGATTGCTAAGCATGAGATGTGCAACAATAACTATTGTCAAGGGAAAGTTGAAAAATGTTCCTTTCGCAAAGGAAAGATATGTGTACTTGCAATAGAATGCTAGAAAAGAATAGACAGTTAGGCACTGCCATGTACCTGCAAGACAAGACGAGGCCTGAAAACCAAGGTTAAGGGGGAGGGTGGATATGGCTCCAAGAGGAAAGTTACTGGGCTGAAGTAATATAATGTGTATGCTTATGACAGAGAGGTCATACAAGACTTGTTCAGATATAGTTATTGTACTACTTTCTTGCTTTGAGTTATTTGCTATATTATGCTACTGTATACCATTTACATATGCTGCTGTGACATTTATATCTGATGTTATTATATTATATGTTACTCACTACAATAAACTATCATTAAGCAATGCATGGCAACAGAACTCTGATTTCTTATGTCACCACAAAAATCTTCTGATGTACTCTCTTCAGTATTTTATGACCAACATTACATAAAGTAACATGTCTGCAATTATGTACACTTCTTTCTCTCTCTAGTTTCCTAAATCAGTTTTGATAACCATACTTGTCTCCTCACTTACAATTCCACTTTTCATCTAATTATTTACAATTTTTAAGTAACGTTATTTTTACTCTTTTTTTTTTTTTTTTTTTTTTCTCCATTTTGTAAATATATTCTGATCATTGCTGGTACTGTCTTTTCTATTTTTTTTTGTATCCATTGTTTTCATATTAGCATCCTTTTCTAAACAAATCACTTATTTCATTGCTTATACATTTTGCAGTCATATATTTTCCTTCCTACCCTATTCCTTATACATTTTTCTCATGTACTTCTCTATCCATCACTTTATCCACTACCTCTATTTCCCATTTTTTCACATGGGGTCACGGTGTCACTTCAACAGTGATTATCATCTAGAGCCAAAGTTTACACTGCTGGGTGACTAGCCCTGCTGCAGTAGCTCTTCTATACCACACTCACTCACCTGCACGCTCACACCTATGGCCAATTTAGAGTGCTCAATCCACCTACTGCATGTCTTTAGAATGTGGGAGGAAACCAGAGCACCCAGAGGGAATCCACACACACCTCTCTACTATTTCTGAAATTCCATCCTGATTCATTAAAAGCCTATCACTTCCATCTTTAATTCCATTTGTTCTAGTTTCATTAAAATTTTCCTAGTAACCTGTTAAAAAGGGGCTTTTTCCCTTCTTTTCCTTTCCTTTCACTACGTGTTTTGTCTGTGTAACAACTGTTTCACTCTTAACACATTCACCTGGTGTATTTCTTTTGTCTTTTATGAACCCTACTCCCTGTCATGTTGTTCTCCAGATATTTTTGTATACTCATCTGTTTTCCACATTCATGCCAATATTTCTAAATTTCTTTATAAAGTTTCTTATATTTCTTTTTATGTTTTATCCATAACTCTGTCCATGTATTACAAAATGCCACAGTTTTCTCATGGTATTTAAACAATTCTAATTTTTCGGTTCTCATCATTTCCAGTTCTAAGCATAGACTATTTAACCTTTCCAAGCCCTTTTCTGTTTTAATTATGTTACTCAGTTCTCCAAATGTTAGTAATAATGCAGTGCAATCTAAAAAAAATCTAATATTAAAGGTATCCTAAGTTGTTGTTTCTCTTTCGGCTTTTTCCCGGTAAGGGGTCGCCACAGCGGAACTCCGGTCCGCTAATGATTGGCAGTAGATTTTGTTACGAAGCACTGAGGTGCCAGATCGACACCCAACCTTCAACGAAGATACGCCCATTTACGCACTCATGTCTTTTGAACACTACCCAACCATGGGGAGGACATGCAGACTCCACAAATAAGGCACTCCCACCATGCCAGGCCAAGAAAAGAATGGGAGAACCTCTTGCTGTGAGGTAACAATGCTACCGCTGTACCACCATGGAAGGTATCCTAAGTCTTTATCTTAAAGTCCTTGGGAATATCACAAACCAGTTTCTGCCTTTATTCCTGTTCTTTTGGAAGTGTACAGTCTTCGAAATTTAACTTCCTGTTGAAGTTTTCAATTATTTGTTTGCAAAATTTCATATCTGCTCTCCCTTAAATTAAGCCAGTGAAAATGATTATCTTTATTTTACTACCCCCAAAACCATTTTCTTTTAAAATAGAATCTCTTTTTCCTTGACATGTGTAAGCATATAAAATTATTTTCTTTTCTACTATGTTTCTCATTTTATACTTCAGTACCAGTGATCTCCCTGATTCTCCCACTATAGTATCTAAAGTCATGATTCTTGTATTATTTACTAAGGCTACTGTCCATGAACACATCTGTTCCCATTGCCCACACTGCCTACTTTACACATACCTGTTAAAGCTGTTCCTTTTACTTTTCCTTATTATTTCTGATGTCTAACAAGCATGTGACATCTGATTGTAGTGTTTGCACCACTCCAGCACAGTTAAGGTTTTCCTTCCATTTGTTATGCTATTAACATTTAAGAATGTTACTGAAAAACTATCGATTTCCCTTTAAAGCAATTTCAGTCTTTTTTGTATAAAAAGTATAGTCCGTACTGTAATCCACTGACAACAGTCCATATTATTTTACTCCTTCTCATGCATTTATTATCCACTTTTGAGAAGAACTAAAATCTGTAGCTATTTTAGATTTCAATGAATAGGGTTAGGTAACAGAGCACTTAATTCCATTTCGAGCTACAGCATCAGTTTCCAAACTCTGTTATACTGCCCAGTAAAGAATGTAGAACAGTAAGTTGTAACATAAAGACTAGAATAACTGCCCAAGCAGCCTTCAACATTTATTCCTTCTGCACATGTAATCCCTGTTTGGGGATTGGTTGTATATGAAGAAGGTTTGGTGACAAGGAATATGTATGCATTCATTATGAATCTAAAGCATAGGCGTTGCATCAGGTATTCCCTGTGGTAGTCCATTTAGTGACAGTATTTCATGTGGTGAAACACTAGTGTGGTACATAATGGAACTGGGAATATGCCCTTTATTGGGAGAGATAGGTGTGAGGGCTTTAATTCCTTTAAAGGCTGCTAGCTGGTGTTCTTGTCTTCACAGGTATGGCATTATCAGGTGATACATGCCTATATGCTGTTGTCTGGGTGTCAAGATGAGTCCAGTAAAACCTGTGATGGTTTAGTGTTTTAAATAAAAGCTCACTTCATAGTCTGTTTAGGCCTGGTTCAGCATATGCATTTGGCCTAATTGGTCATTCCAATCCCTCCTTCTCTAAAATGGCATTGAGGTCCCCACTAAGATGGCAGAATTTGACATCTTTGATGACATGAAGTGTAAAATAAGAGCTACCTGGATGTTCCAAAGAGTGTCCTGAAAGTGAGGTTTAGGTCTCTCTTGCTAATGTCAGAAGCATGTTGGGTAATTATCCTTGTGAGACTATTTTCAGTTTTTCCAACATAAAAGGCTTTGCACACAGAGCACTGGGTGAACAGACTTACATTTCGCTGTTATAGTTATGTCTACCTTTACTAAAAGTCATTTTGTTGGAGCTCATTCAAGCAAAAAAAATTCTCTCCACTCATGAAGGGACAAAATTTACAACAAGGAGGTCCACATTTGAAGGTCCTTCTAGCCAGTTTGTCTTCCTTCTTGATGAGGCTGTCCAGCCAGTCTCATACTCCTGCCATTTTTGTAGATAAAAGAGAGTTCAAAATCAAGAATCCTACTTGGGGATTTATTTTCTTTAATGATACTCCAGTTGTCCTGCATTACTTTGTTAATCACTTCTACAACTTTGAGAATGCAGTTTGATTTACAAATGTGTAGCATTTCCATCAGGGCTGTGCCAGAGACTGCCCTGCAGCCCAGCAAAGGTCACCCTTTATCAACCTGTAGGCAACAGTATATAGTGACAGGGCTTTCAGTCTTTCCATTTAAGGCTTGTTTAGTGTACCCTGTAAATTCTTGGTGAGAAATCTCTGCAGTGTCTCTAGTTGTTGCAGGTGTCTGGTGAGGGTACATGCAAAAGGGAGCATTATAATGAATTAATAGTCTGATGAGGGCCAAGTATAATGGAATTATAGCATCCTTAGATCTGAATAAGATGCCTCTACTTATAAGATGTACCACACAGAAGGATTTCCTTACTACTGTGGATATGTGATGGTTAAAGTTTTATCAACCTGAGTACCCAGATCACTAACTACTGGGTCTACTCTTAGTGGGTGCTGTCTATAATATTATTAGCAGGGATGTCAGCTTTCCCAAAAGGAATAATACAGCATTTATTATAAACTGTTATGTCAGCTTTCCTAAAGGGAATAATACTTTTTTTTTTCATTTAGCTTTAACCCATGGTTTTGGCACTAATCATGAGTGGCTTTAAAACTTCTTACGCCATCACTTAGCAGGAAGTAATTTGTCTTTAAAAATTCTTAAGAGTTTTTGAGCTTGATATGGTATCTGGTCAAATAATTTCATCAAATGAGACTGATTTATTGTCCGTTCTCACTAGGGAGGACTCCGCTTTGGGGGTGGGTGGGTGCAGTGCTCTCTCATCTTAGTGAGTACTATGTCCAAGACATCTGAGCCTCTTGTGGGTGTGCTGAGCATTTGCATTGACAAAGTCAAAGAACCTCTGAGCCAGTATATTTGTGGTCATGTATGTTTCCCAGTCAATGGTAGGATAATTAAAATCATCCATGAGTATCGTGTTGGGCTGTATGGCAAGTGACTGCAGTAAGTCCACGTATGTGGTATGCTATTCCTGTTTCATGGCGATGGACCTATAGCTAGCTATGATATGGTAGAGAGCTGTGCCTATAGTAAATTGGACATGGAGTAGCTCAAGAGGGTCATACTGTTTGACCAGTCTAGATGTGTAGTCATCCTTAATGTAGATGGATACACCTCCTCCTTTGCTTCTTTCATGCTCAGTTTGTGGTCTGAACATATGGAAGGCATTGTAGCCTTGCATGACTGGGGTGCTTTCCGTGCCTTTGAACCATGTCTCAGTGACTGCACAGACATTAGCATCTTGCAAAGTAAGGAGCACTTCCATGGAGTGCAGTCACTTGCTTAGACTCCAAGCATTAAGCCTTGTGTTTATCTTGAAAGGTTTTTGTTATGTTGTGGTTGGCTATTTTGACACTGCCTAGAAAGAGACAATAAGGGTGGCTAATAACTTTGCCAGTATCCAAAAGTGTAGAGGAGTCAAGTGCAGACCATCTACCTAAAAAAGGCACAGTAAGGGTGGCTAATGCTTTTGCCAGTATCTGAAAGCCTAGAGGAGTCAGGTGCAGACTGTCTCTGGCAAAGCAGCATGGCCTATCAACCATGTCTTCTACGGCTGACAGAAAGTGGATCTCCTTGGACTGACACCAGAAGTTAAGCCAACTGTAAAAGTCAATCATTTTTTTTTTTGTTTGTATTGCGGCATCATCCTTGAAGAACAATGTAAATGAAAGACACACTGATACTGGAAATACTGCGCATACAACTCAGCTCGAACTGTGGAAAAAACAGTTTAATTCCAAAAAACAAACCTGTTGGTGACATTTGTTTTTTGGAATTAAACTGTTTTTTGGAATTAAACTGTTTTTTCCACTGTTCGAGCTGAGTTGTATGCGCAGTATTTCAAGTTTCAGTGTGTCTTTCATCATCCTTGAAGAAGGAAGAATGTTGCTTAAGACTAGGCTTATATCTGCTTGTGACACATAATCTGAGAGCTCAGTCATGTCTCTCGTCATATAGTCCAGTGAGTTATATCTCAAGTCATTCACCCCCACATGGACTATGATGGAGTCATACCAGTTCTTGTGGTCTAGTAACATGAATGCTTGAGTGACTTGATGGATCCTGGCACCTGATAAACAGCTAACTGTAACCCAATCCTTATCTTGCCTGGTGGGGTGAGCATCCATGTATCTCACAATGGAGTCAGCTATGACCAATACATTAAGTTTTGTGGTGTTACACCTTATGGGATTATTTGTTGAGACACTGGTGTGTGTTATTATTTGTTGTGTTTGTTTTTTGCATTGTTATGTGTGTCAGTGGTTTCTGTTTGGGAGGCCTCTGATCTTTTGGTAAGTTAATAGTGAGTACCTTTTTAATTGTTCCAAGCCTTTTGGGTTTCTAATACTATGATGGGAATGGACCCCATTCCTAAGTCAAAGTATGATTAAAGTTCATGAAATTAGTATTGTTTCAATCACTGATGTCAGCCAGTAGTGCTCTTCACAGCACTCGCAATGTGCCCAGTAATGACTTTTTCTGCAGTTTGCATGGAGTTACATGTATTGGTAACATTTCCAAATACAATTGTAAATTCTTTTTAATAAGACCCGTTGCTCCTACTACTGTTGGAACTGTCCGGGTATCTTTCTTCCATGTTGCTCTTGTTTCTGCATGCAGATCCTGATATTTTATGACTGTGTTTCTCTCTGTATGCAAGACACTGTAGTCACTGGGTGTGGCAATTTCAATGATCAATGCTACTTTTGTCTTTTTTTCTTGGACAACTATATCCAGTTTTCTAGCATCTACCTTTTGAACTGTTGGTAATGGGTGATTCCATGTGATATCAACTTCATCATTTTCCATTATGCTTTGTGGCTCATATTTCCAGTGTTTCTCAACCACTTCAGTACCCTAATGTTTGCACAATCCCCAGTGCAACAGTCTTGCCACATTATTATGCCTTTCAGTATACAGTCCTTCTGCCATTAGTGTGCTGCAACCAGCAACAAGGTGAGTAACTGTTTCCAATTGGGTTTTACAAAACCTGCATTTGTCTGTTTCTCCCACATAAAATATAATCAGATCCTGCAGATAGACTAGTGGTGGACCGTAGCTGGGATAGCTACTAAAGTTCAAAAAAATGACACGGATATATGAAACTTGAATTATGTCACTGATAAAACAGAACGAAAAAAAGATGAAAAAACACTCCTTTTAAATCCACAGAAACCTCACTGCTTCGCCAAATTGGCAAGATGTTGAACTAAAGTGTAACAAAAAGACTGTTACACACTGATGTTTAGCAGTTCAAAAGTAAAGTAGGACTAAATCTGTTTATATCCTAGGCATATACATTCCTGTAACTCTTCCAAATGATGCAAAGTAACTTGAACACAACTCACAACAGTCTGTGTGGGGAGACCACAACAAGCATAAAAAGTACCTTAGAATGTTTGTAAAAGCTGATGAAATGTTGTAGAGCAAATGCCTGGTTGCTCAGGAAGTCCTGACTATCCGTTTAGCTTGTGGTAGAGAAAACCCAATCCAATACTTTGTAGTTAGAAAAACACAAGAAGCTTCCCTTGGCAAACTCAATAGTTCCAGACTTGCAGGAAGCAAATGAAGCAAATGAAGCACTAGCACAATTGCTATGTAAACAAACTCAGAAGTTCCAAACTCATAGGAAGCAAAAAAGGCGCTGTGGACTGAAAATAAATCCTTTATTACAACGATAGCATTCCTTAAGCACTAGTTGAGCGCTTTCATCTGCACCATCGCAGACTTCATCAGAACTAGTGCAAAACATTTAATTAACTCATTTAAAAACAGTTTTTGGTGCCAAAACTTTGTTACTCAATTTAAAGAAACAGTACTCCATTTGTAACATAACTAATATTGGACCTATATAAAAAACATATAAATCTTGATGATTTATGTATATACATACCAAAAGTAAATACAAATGTATATATAATTATAAATATTGATTTTAAAAGTCACTAAAAATTATTCATATGGTATTGTGATTGAAATACTAAAACATGAATTAAATTCACTATGTGTACTTACATTTCATCAAATATTGCAGCCATAAAAATATTATATATCAAGAATTAAAAATGGTTTTATACTTATAAAATCGTTAATACCTGGATTCCTGGTGGAATCAGTTAAAATCTGCCACTTGCTTTCTTTACAGGCCAGTCTTGTTTTCCAATCCCCTCCAAAAGGAATTTCCTTCACCTCATCTATTATCATAAAGGAGAATGTGTGTCCCTCACCATATTCCTTGATGTGTCTGTATAGGGCATTTTTACTATCCGTTTTCCTAATTTTGTAATAATGCTCATAAATACGTTTCTTTAACTCTCTTTCTGTTTTGCCTATATAATAGGCTGGACATTTTTTGCACAGAGCTAAATATACTATGTGCTTAGTGCTGCAATTTCCACCTATGCTCCTAATTTTACTGTGATTAATGTCATTCAAAACAATATCACTGTTGGTGTTTATATGTGTACATTGTTTGCATCTTCCGCACTTTCTGGTGAAAACCTTGTCTTTATTATTGTTTCTGCCTTTCCCTAACTTGGAATGTTCCAGTAATCTTTTATGTTGGGACCAGTTTTGTATACTATCTTAGGTTCCTCACCCAGTATATTTTGTTGACATCTGATACTGTGATAATGTCCCAATATTTCTTTATAATGTCCTTAATCTTGATGCTGTGAGGGGTATAGGTCAGAACACACACTCTACCCATATTTGCTTTCTGCAAGTTAGCGTTAATCTCTTTATCAAGACCTAGCAGTGGTTTGTATTTTATTCCCCATTGGGATTTGACAAATTCAATGGTGTCACTAATCATGTTGCTGGGATATCCTCTCCTTTCAAATAAATCTGCTAACAGAACCATTTCTCCTTCCATGAATTCTCTAGTTGATGACATTCTAGCACATCTAATGCACTGTCCCTTCATAATATTTTTGAAAATGTGTGGTGGATGTTCACTTCCAAAAATAGATAATCATTAGAGAATGTGCTTTTCTATGTATCTTGGATGTAAAACCTTCCTCATTGGAACCTATGAACACATCCAAATATGAAATACCTGAGTTATTTGTTTCATAGGTAAATTTCAAAAATTGGTAGTTTCGTTGATGTATTCAATAAATTGTGGTATTGTCTCGTTGGGTCCCTTCCACAGAATGAATATATCGTCCAGAAATCTTACATAGAAGGTGATGTAGCTGGAGAATGCACAGTTGGTAATGAATTCATTCTCCCAATCAGACATAACCAAGTTTGCAAATATGGGGGCACAAGATGCCCATAGCAACTCCCTTGCTTTGTCTGAAAAATTCACCCTCGAAAGTAAGATAATTGTGATCCAACACTAGGCCCATCATATCCATGATTAGATTTATTTTATCCCAGGTCAATGTAGAAAACTTTTTAAGACTCCTGGCAAATCTCTCTAGTCCCTCGTCCTTAGGAATACATGAAAATAAGTCACATACATCAATGGTGATGAATGTACATTGTTCTGTCCATTTGTCAGGACTGAGTTTACTCAAGAAATCCCATGAGTCTTTGATGATGAATGGTACATGTGTATAAATATGTTTCGTCCATCTATCGATCGTTACTCCTATGTTGTATGTTTTTGACTTTGAACCTGAGATGATGGGTCTGAAGGGTGGTTTGGTCAGAGACTTATGAATTTTCGGTATTCCTATTATGCAAGCCATCACTGGATGATCCACTTTTAGAAACCTATATACTTCTTCTGTGATGCGGTTATCAATAAAGTATTCTTCCAAAGCTATGTCAATTCTTCTAAAACCTTGGTTAATTTGATTGATTGAAACCTGTTGGTAATTCCCAGAATGGTATAAAATATGGTGTATCTCAGTGATATAATCTTTTTGGGGATAAATAACTGCCCCTCCCCCCTTGTCGGGTTTCATTATTCTTACGTCTTTTTATACATATATTCATTCAGTACCGCTCTTTCTTCTTTGGAGATGTTATCTTTTGTTAATTCCTGTTTTTTCCGATATTCTCTTGTGATTTCATGGTTGAGTAGATACAGTTCTTTACATATCATTTGTTCAAATACATTCACTTGTGAATTGTACTGAGGTATAAATGTACTTTTTCTTTTTAATTCAGTGGGTATGTATGTGGCCTCATCATCCTTTCCTTTTTCAAATAGTAGAGCCAGGTTAAGTCTGCGACTATATAATTTGATTTCTTTGATATGATCTACTAGATTGAATTTCTGTGTAGGGATGAATTTGGTTCCTTTGCATAAAAGGGAACATAATTCTTCATGAATAGGGACATCTGTGTAGTTGTACACGTTGAAGCCTTTATAGTGCGTGATACTAGGTTTTTCTTTTCTAATTCTGATGTATCTACCTCCTGTATGTCTATTTTCACAGTTTCATCATGTCCATTATTTGAATTTTCATTGTTGATGTTGAAGGGAGATGGGACCACGTCAATCTCTCTAGATGGAACTAAAATGGCAGGAGGAGAGACAGTAAAACCTCCAACTGTCGTTCTAAACTGACAAACTCTGGATTTTACTTGTATTTTCTGCTGCTCTGGTAATTTGTTTTTCCATAATTTTGATGGTGTCTTCCTCCTGAAAATTTTCCTGTCTGTCCACCTGTCTTCTACCTCTTACATGTGTATATCCTTCATCTAATCTTTCTTTCCTATCTTGTGGCCAAACATATACCTTACAAGTTCTATATAGCTCCATATCACGCTCTAATTTTTTGTTTTTCCTTCAGAAAATATTTTCCGCTGTGGTTTCTGCCATTTGGAATTGTTTGTGGTATAAATCATACCACTGTTCAAATGCAGGGTTACGCAAAATAAATTCATTAACATGCTCTACTTTATCAATGAGTACATTCAACTTATCCTCGTAACACTTCAATAACAAATTCATATAACAAATGCCAAAATCATCAAACAAACTGTTGAAAGTTGAAATTGTACTCTCATTGTATTCTAGGCCCATAGGTAGTTTGAAAAACCTAATCCCTTTGGGAACTACCTTCAAATTAATGCATTGCTTCAAATAAGCTTTATCAACTTTAATATTCTGTATTTGTATTAAAATGTTTCCCATTTTGTATATACTACTTTTGATGGATTCATTTTGATCATCATCCCCATATTTTTTGTTAATAACATTATCATGATGTTGAAACATTTCATTAGAGTGTGATGGATCAAAAGCATAATCATTTTTGAGAAACTTATTAAACGTGGAATAATTATTATCAACATGTTTTCCTTGTGTAACTCTCTTGTTTCTCACAGTATTTTCATTGTGTAACAAGTTAGAATTACTAGGTATAGTACATTGAGTTTTAGTATTTGGCAAGCATGCCATAGCAGAATAGGTTTTTTTGGGGGGTGCATGTTTCGCTTAGCCTCTATAGTCCATTTCAGCTCTACTGTGAAAAAGCTGAAATCGAAGGTAAAGTCCTTTTCAGGTATCGATAGGTCATCAACGCCTTGGGTTCATGTCTATATTGCCCGTTCTGTGTGATGACCCTGTTTGATTTAAACACCCCCTGTCCATTGGGTATTTCTACATTGGTATCCACTGTCAATATCAAGTCATTCTCGCTGTTATCCTGAATCCTGGGTATGTCCTTGTGGGAAGATGTTGCTCATGTTTACCGTTAATATGTGTGGATTTAACAATCGAAGTGACTAATTCCGTGAGCTTGCTGACATCTTGGTGTAATCTGGCTACTTCAGCCCTTAAAAGTAGAATTTCTTCACCATCCAATACAGCCGACGCCCCAACCACTGCTTCCGCCATCACTGTAAGGCAACTAATAAGGTTGTGCAAGAACAAACAACTGATAAAATATAATCAGATCCTGCAGATAGACTAGTGGTGGACCATAGCTGGGATAGCTACTAAAGTTCAAAAAAATGACACGGATATATGAAACTTGAATTATGTCACTGATAAAACAGAACGAAAAAAAGATGAAAAAACACTCCTTTTAAATCCACAGAAACCTCACTGCTTCGCCAAATTGGCAAGATGTTGAACTAAAGTGTAACATTTGCTTCCTGCAAGTCTGGAACTATTGAGTTTGCCAAGGGAAGCTTCTTGTGTTTTTCTAACTACAAAGTATTGGATTGGGTTTTCTCTACCACAAGCTAAACGGATAGTCAGGACTTCCTGAGCAACCAGGCATTTGCTCTACAACATTTCATCAGCTTTTACAAACATTCTAAGGTACTTTTTTATGCTTGTTGTGGTCTCCCCACACAGACTGTTGTGAGTTGTGTTCAAGTTACTTTGCATCATTTGGAAGAGTTACAGGAATGTATATGCCTGGGATATAAACAGATTTAGTCCTACTTTACTTTTGAACTTCTAAACATCAGTATAACAGTGTATGAGTTTGGAACTTCTGAGTTTGTTTACATAGCAATTGTGCTAGTGCTTCATTTGCTTCATTTGCTTCCTGCAAGTCTGGAACTATTGAGTTTGCAAAGGGAAGCTTCTTGTGTTTTTCTAACTACAAAGTATTGGATTGGGTTTTCTACCACAAGCTAAACGGATAGTCAGGACTTCCTGAGCAACCAGGCATTTGCTCTACAACATTTCATCAGCTTTTACAAACATTCTAAGGTACTTTTTATGCTTGTTGTGGTCTCCCCACACAGACTGTTGTGAGTTGTGTTCAAGTTACTTTGCATCATTTGGAAGAGTTATAGGAATGTATATGCCTGGGATATAAACAGATTCAGTCCAACTTAACTTTTCATCTGTGTGTAACAGTCCCTTTGTTACACTTTAGTTCAACATCTTGCCAATTTGGCGAAGCAGTGGGGTTTATGTGGATTTAAAAGGAGTGTTTTTTCATCTTTTTTTCGTTCTGTTTTATCAGTGACATAATTCAAGTTTCATATATCCGTGTCATTTTTTTGAACTTTAGTAGCTATCCCAGCTACGGTCCACCACTAGTCTATCTGCAGGATCTGATTATATTTTATCAGTTGTTTGTTCTTGCACAACCTTATTAGTTGTTTCTCCCACATGTTCATTGGACTTTGTAAACCAGAGTGTATGTAGCACACTATCTTGGGCTGCCAATATTAACCTTTCATTTCTTGGTTTGAAATCACCTCTCCTTAACCATTCCTGCATTCATTTCTGATCTATATGAGGTTCTTTATATGTGCATCTGTATTTATGTTTTTTCCACATTTCTTGCCTTCTGATCTGATCCTTCACCTTATATTCTTTCTTTTGTTTTTTGGCACATTCATTTGCTGCCTGGTTTTTATTGACTTCTGGCTTGATTTCCATTCCTGCTTGACAGCGATATGCTTCTGCTAAATTAGGCAGAGAATTCATCTTAAATGTATTCTCCTCATGTTTCAAAACTTTCACTACATTTGGATCTTGTAAGGTCAGTAGATATGTGTGGAGTCCCACGATTGCAGATGTAATCAAATTCAAGGAGGCACGTCCCTCCTTAGGAACGAGGACTATATAATCTTGGTATGCACTGATTTTTTTATAAATCATTTGGTGAGCATGAAACATCCTTCTTGTTTTAATATCTTATCTATCCAACACTTTTTGGGGACAGTCAATTACTCCAAAACTGCAAGTTAGGACAGGAACTGCAAATTGATTTATAGCTTGGCTCTTGTTCTTAGATATTAACGCTGTTCTCAGGATTAATTTAAGAGCCGGATTCACGAAGGCTTGCACGGAGTCTTAGAGTAGAGTAAGACTCCATGCAGCCAACATATCCGCCGAGCGATCCAGGAACATCCGGTAGGGGTGTGCAACTGAGATCTCTAAACTAGTCCAACATGGACAGGGCTGGGATATGCAAATTACCTCAATTGCAGGTGAAGGCTATGCAAATTAGGTAAATTTGCGATCCAGGAAACCCGAACCTGTCCGAGTAGGAGTAGTGTTACTTGCAGAAACGTACTCAGTTGATAACTGAGTACGGTTCTGCAAATAGCAAAACGGAGCCATGTCAGCTGGAAATAAAGCATGAATGTACAGGAGGAAGCATGCCAATGGCCAAAAATATGGCCATTGGCAATGGGAAGGGATGCAAATTAAAAATAAAATAACTTTTTTTTTTATCCCGATCTCCGGGGTTTAACCATAGCGCAGCACCAAGCAAACCCACTGCACCCTAAAAAGCAGAAAATTAAAAATTAAGATCCACAAATGTGGATTTTATAGCTAAAAAGAATTTACAATGCAAGGGAATGGCAGGTTGAAGACAACATGGCCACCGAGTAGAGGTTGCTAAGGGGGAAGTTTAGTCTAAGAGATGTAACTAAGCATTAGTAGGCAATCCTATGCAAATGAGAGTCAGGATAGTGAATCGCAAGTTTACATAGCAAATGAGCATAGTCAGTGGAGTGTAGGAGTAGGATAAGGGGAGTAACAGAGTAGTATATAGGTGACATCACGAAGGGGGTATGTATGAAAGGAGTGAAGCTCATTGGAGCAGAGTGTCATGTGTCAGCTTACATTCACATAATAGTGAAAGAGGTGTGTCAACTGGTAGGCCAGGTAAAGTCAAGAAATCGAAGGTGTATGCCGTGGATAACACCAAAGTTTCTTGCTGAGCGTGCATGCACGTGTGTGCATGCCAGTAAACCTGAGTAAGACAGTGTGCGTGCGTGTAACCATGTGTGCGCGTGTATAGGCTTGCGTAAGCATATGTAAGGCTGTGTAAACAGTTGTAAGCATGTTTGCATTGGTGTGCATGTGTTTTAACAAGAATAAGCAAGTTTTAGTCCATGTAAGCATGTGTGCGTGCATGTTAGCTGCTGTGTGCGTGTTTGCGCCTGTGTGCACGGCGCTCCCCCCCTGAGGAAACAGAAAGGAAAAAGGAAGCACACCAAATAGTGGAAGTTACCAGGGAGTACTAGCAGAGCTAGCAGGTGAAAACAATCAGAACAGGCAATTAACCAAGCAGAACACTAGCCCAGCCCAGCACTTAAAACTCTGCAAACAACAGTCCATTATGTTTCTCTTAAGAGACACTGCAACACTGCAGTAAGCTAATAGAAGGGAAAACTGAAAAAGCTTCACTGAGACAAAAAATGTTAGGGGCTGCCATTGCTGTTATAAGGTGACATATGCAACATGCTGAGTGTGGTGATAATGCAAATGCTGCTGGACAACCCACAGTGAAGAGACGGAGAAGAGTATACAGGCCCAGGGTTACCTACCAGGGTCTACATGAGCTGGAGATAGTGGAGCGCTATAGAGTGGACAGAGACCTCTTGCAGCAAATTGTTGAGCTGTGCAGGCCACGCCTCACACAAAGAACCAACAGAGGAGAACCCATCCCAGTGGAAACTAAGGTATGTGTTGGCCTAAGAATATTAGCAACAGGTACCTTCCAGAGACCAACTGGTGATATGATGGGGATATCACAGGCATCAGCATTCAGGGTACTGCACCAGTTCCTGGATGCCATGTCAGCACATGTCAGTGATCATGTATATTTCCCCAATTCCCGTGAGGTATTGGCTAGCAATATGCATCTCTTCCAGCAAATAGGGGAATACACTGAGGTAGTGGGTGCAATAGACTGCATGCACATATGCATCAAAGCACCAGCTGGTGAGCGGGGTAGGGTCTGCTTCAACCGCAAGGGCTTCCCTCCATCAACTGCCAGGTCATGTGTGATGCCCAGGGCATAATACTGAATGCGTGTGCTGGCTGTCCTGGAAGCTACCATGATTCCCATATCTGGCATCTGATGCAGCTGTACCAGGCATTTGCCAGTGGGGACATCCCACATGGTCACCTAGTGGAGGATGCTGGCTATGCACCGGAGCTGCGGCTGATGACACCCATCAGAAACGCACACACACCTGAACAGGAACGTCATAATGAGGCACACACACAAACACGAAATGTAATCAAGCGTGTTTTTGGGCTGCTCAGGTCACGGTTCCGGTGCCTGGACACATCTGGTGGAGCCTTGCAGTACTCACCGACTACATGTACCCAAATTGTCATGGTATGTGCTATGCTACATAATATGATCCTGCAAAAACACCTGCAGCAAGACCAGCATAGGCCTGGGCCAAACAGCCCCCCACCATTGCCAAGGCCATCACAGGCAGAGCGTGACTTGGAGGAGGAACAACCTGAGCCTGCCCCAGTAGGCAGAAGAAGGCATGCCCAGTATGGTTTGGTCTTGGCAAAGAGGCAATGCATAGCACATACACTGGCTCAGTAGGAACTCTGGAAATGATACCTCTCTCTGACCCACACATATAGTAAAAGGGATGCCTACGTTGACACGATCTGCTTTCAAACATGTATAGGGAGTGTATTATGTGCATCCGACATAGGCAGCCCTGCATCAACACCTGAGGCATGATTGCCATGTGTTAAGCAATATAAAGCAGTGCTAAACAGCATTTACCATCATGAAGTATATGTAAACAAAATTGCACACACTAACTACTACAAATGTGGTCAATGTAGAGTAATATTGGCCAATGTCCAGCAATGATGGTTAATATTGAGCAATATTGGACAAGCTGGGTCTAGGTAGAGCATAGATGAACAAAAGCCAACATGCTCATATTTGCTCCACTGGCCCCTAAGCAGTCTGGTCTGCTCAGTATGAAAATATAAGCAGCGATGGGCCTCTAACCCAGAATACTGTGCACTATAGTCATAGTACTGAACCACTAAACCATGACAGTATTGCAGTGGTTAACCTGTGTGAAGAAATATCAATAGGTCTGTGCAAAGTATTTCATGGAAACCCTGCAGGCACAGCATAATCCCTGTCGAGTTATGACACAAAGGTGAGTCTAGCAGTAAGAATAGAACCTGACTTTCAACACACACAGTACAAATGTTAATACTGGACATGTAGACATACATCAACAAATGTAGTGGACCTCAGACAGCAACATGCTGAAAGGTCACACTGGGCATGCTCACACACTTGAATTCATGAGACAAATGTCAGGCAACAGAACACTGACAGTCTGAACTGGGCATGCTCACACACTTAGGCCATGTTGGAGTACAGCATTGGGCCACACATAGCAGGCAGTTGCATGTGTTAACCCAGGAACCTCTCACTACCCAGCAATCTGCACTGTGCACACACTGATATGACAACAGACACATAAATAATATAGTGGAACCCTACCATAAGCAAATATGTTCTGCAGATACTTAAGCGGTTCATAGAAAGTGTGAAAGCAAAGATGATAAAAACCTGCAAACGGTATCAGCAATAAACATTGTGCATTACGAAAATTATCATAGGTTCAGAGGTTGATACTAGCCTATCTGCCCTAGGGCATGTACAAGCATAGCCAGAGTGTGTTTGGCTTCTGCAACCCAGTCTAATCAGAACACTGTGCCTCTGAATAGTAGGTCACACAAGATAGCCCATTCATGTTGAGTGTAGTGTGTCTCTGTCTAGCAGGGACCCAGAAGTTATCCCATGGGTAAACATGTGATCACCCATCCACATGTCAAGATGTCACCTGTAGATGGTCAGTGGGTGGCTTTGCCTATGCAAAACTGGGGCTACATTCCGGAGTGAGTGGAGGCTTTCTGATAATAATCTGTCCCCCCAGCATGTCATTTTAACATCAATGCTGAGGTATATGTCCCTGGAGTGTGTAGCTCCAAGGGAGTCAGATATCCTGAGATGGAGTATGTCCAGTAAGTCTGGGTCAGATATCACCTGCAACTACAGGCACACAACACATCTGTGTAAGTGGTAAGTGACTGAGTATAGCTGGAGGTACTGTATCGGAACTGTGAGGGGCATCTGTGTGAGTCCCTACATCTGCTCAATGAGTAACATTTGTGGCCATTACAGTTGCTGCAGGTGTCAGGTAAGGTACATCCCAAATGTGGCATAGTAACCAAGCATGGTCGTGAAGAGTATAGGGGCACAATGACCACACGTGATCAACATGTGAAACCATGTGGGATATGGTGGGCTATGTAGACGTACTGTCTAACCACGATGGCAATAGGATTGTCAAAGGCGAGAGTACAAACAGGTTGTGTCCCCAAAACCGTAACAACCACTACTGTATGTAATGGATTACAACCTATGTGGTAATGTGTGGGCATTTTGTCATTCTCAAAGGGGATGACTATGCAACTAATGACATGTAGCCGTGGGCCATGGCTCAGGCACCATTCAACCCCTGTATGAGTATGCATGTGCCAGCAGGAGAGCTGATTATGGTACCCAGTTTGCAGTAATCTGCGAACATGGGCAGCCATAACCCTCCTGTGATAGCCTGTACATCACACAAATATATACTGAACAAGAGAGGTCCCAGGACTGAGCCTTGTGGAATGCCATGCGTAATTGGTGTATAGTCAGACATGGCACCTGCAACACTGAGCATGTGGGTGCTATCCCTGATCCAGGTAGCAATCCATTGTGTCAGATATGTGTCGATATTGATGCTGGGCAGCCTATGCATAATGGCCGAGTGGGGTATTGTGTTGAAGGGTTGTGCAAGGTCCAGGCAGGCTGTGTGGACAACTGTCCCAACACTGATGGACCTGGTAACTGTTGAAAGAATATGAATAGGTCCAACAGGCAAGATCTGCCCACAACAATGCTGTAATGTGTAGAACCCAGTGTCTGTAGGTTTCCCATGTCTATGTGCACAAGTCCCATTACAATACACCCCATAACTTTGCAAAACAAGCTAATTAGCCTTTTAGGCCAATATTGCCTGTGGTCTGTTGTGGCAGTATTCAGTGGAGTGGGACCACTATCTCTGTACGCCATTCCATGGGTACATATGCTGCAGTAACTCTTATGTCGAACAGTGACGTAATGTGAGTGTTACATCTGTCATGAAGGCTGTGTACGACACAGGCTGGGACACTGTCTGGTCTTATTGATGCTGTGTTGTCTGCTTTGGGGAGGGCAGCACTCACCTGTTTACTCATGATGTCTGGGAGGTTACACTCTGTTGGTATGGACAGTACCACCTTAGGGGGGATGTGGGGGACACATCTGCTCTGAACCTGTTTGCCAGGATGATGGCAATGTCAGTGGGTTCAGGCTATGTTTAGTCAGTATGCATTGACACACAGCATATCAGTGAGTGTCCAGCCAGGTACCTGAATCGACTGAAGAAGGCCTTGTGAGTGTCTGACATGTCTGGTGCAATTGTCCATTAGAAGCGTGCCTGACATAATTACCCAAGTGATTGTAGCTGTCTGCTAGTACAGATCACAGATGCCTTCCCTGTCTGGGATTGTGCTCTATCATGTAGTAGCTTCCTCCATTTGTTGTAAAGCATATGAATGGCTGGGGTCTACCACACAGGTCCACTGCCATTGCAGGAATGAGTCCAGTTGTTATTTTGGATGTAACAATCCATGCGGTCCACTAGGTGTCCATAGAATGTGTATGTAAAGGATACAGCAGTCTGAGCCATACTGTACAGACACTGGGTTCTACACTGGGGGTGGTAGGTTGGCATAATGGTTAAGGTATTTGCCTTATAAACCAAAGGTGCAGGGTTTGATTCTCACATGGGATAATTGGCTAGGCTTAAAAATGGCCCACAAAGGCAGTTAGCCTAGTACTAATCTATGAAACTATACTTACCACTGACCCAGGGTCTCTGAAGGATACCACCGTAGTTTGGAGGAGTGTGACGTTTTCCTAAGGGAAGTTCACCAACATTACCCAGGAAGGGTGTGGGGACGGGATATGGATGTCCAGTGAGATAAAGTATGTTCTGCCCTTAGCAATGAGGGGTATATCGCAGGTGTGGAACATAGAGTCCCCATGTCGGTGATAATCATGTCCGATATGTTGTCCCCTCGTGTGGGTGTGGTGACCAGTTGTGCCATAGCATATGAGTGTATAAATAGTAGCAATTGTTGTTTGAGGGTGTTGTGGCCTGAGTACTATCCACAGTCATTGTGTGGGTATTTGACATCACCCAATATAATGGTGTTTGGGGAGACCTTCATATTGTCCAATGTTCCAAGGAAAGCTGAGTGGGGTTGCTGAGTTGGGGATTGTGGTCTGTAACAGGCAACAAACCAAAAGGCTGATTTGCACAATGTTAGGTGCATATGTATGGTCTGTGATGCTTTGTGCAGTGATACCAACCCGGAGGTATGTGTATCTGTGATGTATATGGATACACCCCCTATTTGTGTTGGCCATTCCGAGTTATGTGGTCAGAAAGCATGGTACGAAATACAACCTGGTAGTGCTGGTGTACATGTGGGAGTCTGAACCATGTGTCTGTTAGTGCACAGATATTGCTATCCTCCATACTGAGGAGATTCCTGAGTGGGCGCAATTTGAGGGTAATACATCTGGTGTTGAGCAGCATTACCCTCAGTGTCGTGTACTCTATGTCTGTGGAGGTGGTTCTGTCCCACTTAAATAAGGCACTATGGTGGCAGCAAGTGCCCTTGCCAGTATTCAAAAGTCCAAGGGTGACAGGTGCAAGCTGTCCATAGGGAAGCTACGTGGCATGTCGAGCATGTCACCCCAGGGTGACAGACACTGTTTCCCCTTTGAATAACACCAATATGTTAGCCAACTGTTAAACGTGATCAGTGTGTTGGTATACTGTGACATCATACTTGGTGAGTGTAAGATGCTAGACAAGGTCAGGGTAATACTGGGCTGGGCTACATGATCACAGAGTTCCTCTATGTTTCATGTCATATGGTCCAGCGAGGAACATCTGAGGTTGTACGCACCAGTTTGGACAATGATGGAGCCAGTCCTGGACTTGCTTTGGAGTGACCTGAGTGCGTGTGTTATGTGGTGGATCCCGGCACCTGAGAGACAGCTCAAAGTGACTATTCCCTTGTTTGGCCTGGTGAGTGGGATGATAGTGTGCTTGACATTAAGTGTCACCTATAACAAGTGTATCAGGTGTGTTGTTTAGCCCAAAGGGCAGTGACTGTGTGGTACACTGACATTGTGAACTGTGTGACATTTGGGCATTGTAGTGGGGTAGCAGTTGTATGTGTGTGTGCTGTGGAGGTCTCTGCTGCTTAGGCAGAGTGTATGTAGAGCCTCCGAATATGTATATGTGTGATAATGTGGTTTGTGTGCTGTCACTATCGGTGTATTTGAGACTGATATGTGGTGTGTGTGGTCACCCTCACCACCTGATAGACTATGTCAGTCATGGGTCGAGAGAGCTCAGCGTCCTGTATGTCAATATTGTTACATCTCCCACATATATGTGAGTGTGATGTGAGGAGGAGAGGGCTGTCTGTGTACATGAGGCGGATGTGACATTGTGTCATAACCACAATATTCACTAGCTGGACTGGAGAGTACACATTAAACCGACCCCTGGACATGCCAGTGTATTATGATGACATACTCTGTAGCCTGAGCACAAAGGATCAGTAGGGTGTTAAGTGTGTAAAAGAGTATAACCGGGATTAGTGCTCAGGTTTGCTGGTGTTTTGTAAACAGTAGCTGAGAAGGAGTCCAGACTGAGAATCATGACATGTCCTTCAGCTATGTAATAAATAGTAATGAACACGCATATATGTGCTGAGTCAGGGACAACTGTACCTTACTGACATTGCCAACATCCTGTCAGACAGGCCCATGTATACATACCCGCCTCCCACAGACGATAGTCCCTGACATCATACCAGGAGATATCACGTGTAGAATGGCTGAACAGCTCCCCCCAAAGCCAAAAGCATGGCAGCAATTGGATTACATTGTTTCCCAATATGTGTCATGCATGCACTACAGAACAAACAGACCCTACACCTGAGCAGTCTGTTGAGCCTTACCCACTCCACAGGACCTGGAACTGTCGAATGTGTTACAGCAACATAAGGCACTCCCCACATGTGTGGGTGCACAACACACCATGGGAAGTATAGTCCAGTAAGCCTATAAAGTCTGATCTGCAAGGCCATGGAGTGCATCATGGCAGACGTGATAAACAGAGCTGTTGGAAACTGACAAACACACAACCCTACCGACTGTGGTATGTTCATGTGCAGATCATAGTTCCCAAGCATGCTACACCATCTGCAAGGCAGCCACCCACGACATACATCATGGAACAGAGCTACATATGTCCCACATAGACTTTGAACAGCTCTTCATCAACATCACATACACATGTCATATCCACAAAATCAACAATCTGTGCATAGATATGTGTTGACATATGATGGGATGTCAATGTGTCCACAGATAGATCATACAAGGTGAGACTCACAGGGTCCTGTACAAGCTGTTGACACCTGCCAACCTGCATGGATCATTCCTGGGATTGCAAAACAATGTGTACACACATTACCATGTCCAGTCTGATGAATGGCATTATCCTACAAATATACCAGGAGAACAAAAAGCACCCAGTAAAGCATATAGCGTGCCATGTTAATGCGTATCTCTCCAGTATCAGAACATAGTTAGGTAGGGGTTTGAGTCCTGCAAGCGCCAAGTGCATGTATGTGTGTGGTTTCCTTTGAGAGAAGTAGCCTTTTTTGGAGACTGGGAAAACACATTAAAAGAGGTACATCCCTTTTTGGAAAGTCTGATAATGTCAGCATCCTACAAATATTCAAGGAGAACATAAACCACCCAGTAATGCATATAGCGCGTCATGTTAATGCGTATCTCTCTAGTATCATAACATAGTTATGTAGGGGTTTGAATCCTGCAAACGCTAAGTATGTGGTGGGTGGGGGGGGGTGTATGTGTGTACTCTCCTTTGAGAAGAGTAGCCTTTTTGGAGACTTGGGAAAACACATTAAAAGAGGTACATCCCTCTTTGGAAAGTCTAATGATGTCATCATCCTACAAATATTCAAGGAGAACATAAACCACACAGTAATGCATATAGTGCGCTGTATTAAAGCATATCTTTCTAGTATCATAATATGGTTAGGTAGGAGTTTGAATCCTACAAACACCAAGTGTGTGTGTACATGTGTGGTTTCCTTGGAGAAAAGTAGCCTTTTTGGAGACTGGGAAAACACATTAAGAGAGGTGCATCCCTCTTTGGAAAGTCCGCTGCTTCACAAATCATAGGTCACATATGTATGTCTGTGTCAAGCCCGGCCAATGTAGTGATCCATGGCCAAGGACATCTCTGCCACACACACCCATGATACGTACTATAGAGTACTGTGAGTGAGGGTAATTGCCGGAGTATATGTCAGACATGTTCATACACAACAACGACTGGCAATAATGGACAGTCATTATAGGTGTACACCAGCCCTGTGGATATGCATGCAGGCCCCTAATGTGTTATGTGAAACACCGAGGGACCCCACAATGCCTATGGATATATGGATACCAAGGGACAGATGACATAACACATGTCTGTCTGTACACATTGATACCCAACATACATGTTGAGGGCTACCACCTATGTGGTACTGTCGGGATAGTATGTATAGTAAATGTGGATGAATATGCCATAGACAGCTTACTGCTATACAGCATGTATTGGACAACAGGTATCTGTCTGTATGATACCCTTGTGTAGGATATGCGTCCCATCCAGGGAATGCAGTGTAGGCCAATGCATGCATTTACAGATGTTGTTGGACATATCCCTACTGTATGTGCATGTACCTAAGAGGGCTATATGCCACACAGATGTGGTCCCAGGAATGTGTGGCGGTCAATACCACTGGTTACTGTTATTGTATAGTACTGGAAGGATCCAACTGTTACTGAGTTCCCTACAACTGTGAGTCATTTGTCAGGACATCATCTAATGATTGGTTATAGTCATGCTGTTGAGATGGTGTATACTACCAGACTGCAGATCATTGACAGATATCAACAGTATCACCCACAGCATAGTGACAACCCATGTCATACACACATGTGTACCCATGTTAGTACATATCTGTAGTAGAATGCATACTGGCCATCGAAAGATACCATGAGATGTTAACAATGTGTATAACAGTTTATGTCGCACATCCTATGTGTCCACTATGCACGTACATGCAGGGAGTGCACACACACCATGTTCACAGATGGACACCCGCTAATTTGTAATGCACACATCACACACGTACTGTCCACTCACTAACACATGCTGGCAACACTGTACACTTCAGCCAAGTGGCACATGGGTGAACATTACATACTCAGGACTAATATTGATGTAAACAATGCTACAATGACTATCACAGCTGTGATGCATAATGCCTGCTCAGGTATACCTACAAGGATATCATTACACTTTCCTGTTGTCAACTTGCTACTATTGCTACACTGCTATAATGTCACCCTGTGCATCAGAACCATGTTAGCCTGTTCCTGCATCAATGTTACAGATGACAAGAGGTGGCACAGGTGTCATCATATGCACAGGGTGTGTTGTAGATTTGCCAGAGCCCAACATTGACCCATCCAATCGGCATGTCTGTGTGTGTGTGTGTGTGTGTGTGTGTGTGTGTGTGTGTGTGTGTGAGGGACAACAGTACTGCATGGGCCAATGTTGATGTAATATGTGTATATGTGTGAGCCCTAGTTGTATGGTAAATGTGTGTGTGTCTGCATGCACACAACTCCACCATGTGACTGCCATATACGGGTGGTTGTGGGACAGCCACAGACTGTACGTGCTAGGCCGTACAGATCACTGTCTCTGGACATGGTACTGTGCCTAGCAGGGGTGCTACAGGCAGTATCGTGTACCAACCCTGACTGGGTGCTGTCATCAGAGGCAGAGGTATGATGACTGGACCCATGTCCCTGCTGGGACTGGCCAGTGCCATGTGCATGTGGTCTAGTACGATGGTCAATGGACAGGCCAGCCCCAGCATTGCTAGGGCTGGTACTGCCACTACAGGAGTGGCTGTGATCCATGGTCCGTCCGCGATGACTGCCAGCTGATGCTGTTGCTGGCATGCATCCTTGTCGGCTTCTCATCCATCCCGCACAGTCCTGACTCATGGCTAACACATCATGGAGGACATCTAATGTCTCCCTCCAATGGCTATCAATGACCTCGGTGTAATTCCGGATGGCACCGGCAAGGTCATGGATGCTGTCATTGATAGCAGTGTAATGGGCCCTCAGCTCCCTTAGTCCCTGTCGGGTGTACCGTTCCATACGTGCCTGTGCCTGCATTACAGCCCAGAACATACTGGAGGTTGTAATACCTCTGGGGGCACGTCTGCCAGGGGCAATACAACCAGTGGTGCTCCCCCGAGAACCCCTGGACATCCGCCTATGTGGTACCATTCCAGTAATCCGGCTATGGCTGCTGTGAGGGGATGCACATGCCATAGGTACCACACTCTCCTGGTCAATGCCAACTGTATGCTGTCCCTCAGCTAAGGTCATTGCTGACGAGAGATGTATTGGCAGTATGAGTGTGTGCATAGATGGGGTTGAATGCTGTGTAGTGTCGATTGGTGGACCAACGACAGACCCTGTCAGACCTTCCTGTGCCACAATACATGTCTAATCATCTCCACTATCAGTGGCAGTGACATCAGGTTCCCTGCTGCATTCAGCCACTCCTAACTCAGCACCTGTGGAAGGAAGACAGGAAACACAATTTACAATCTGTATGTGATGTTAGCACACATGCACACATGCACACATGAACACATGCACACATGAACACATGAACACATGCACACATGCACACATGCACACATGCTCACATGCACACATGAACCCATGCACACATGCACACACAAACACATGCACACATGAACACAGGCACACATGCACACATGCACACATGCACAAACATGAACACATGTACACATGCACATAAATACACTGCTCACCACAGCACATACACACACACACACACACACACACACACACACATACACACACACACACACACACCAGCAATCCAACACATACACAATAGTGGGTGATGGTAGGTGACAGTATCACAAGGCAGTCACCACACACATATCAGCATGCAGAATATGTGTTGCTCAAGACCATGCCGTGCATGTGTAGACAGCCCTATCTAATGACATTATACATGGCTTTGATGCATGTGTGTAGTTGTTCAGTGATTGGGTACAGCCTGGAACAGAGTGTGTACATGGACACAACATTGCTGTGCAAGTATTATCTGCTCTGCAATGTCATGTGCACCATCACTCAATGGTATACATACCATGGCTGCATGTGTTATCTGTGTGACACATAGATTGCCATGTCTGATGACAGTGTCTGTGTCCATAGCACATAATAATAGTGGGCACAGGTGTAGCAAATGCATGCAATGTACAGACATGGGATGAGTGGTGCAATTAGACATGAAGGAATCCCAATGCTCGACATGGACATTGTACAGTGGTTATGGTGAGTGTGGGACATATTGCAGATATGTCAGTGCCAGCCACGACATGGCATGCTACACGACTGCAACATTAAACACCACACATACCCAATGTGTGTCATGTGACCTATACACCCAATAGCATTCCAGGACATATATGTGACTCTTTGTACAGATGATGACTGATGTGCAGAATGTATATACTAGCATATGTAAGCACACACACAACATGCTATGCATGGTGTATATAGGTACATATGTTTGCACACACAGAACAATGAGGTGCACAGCAAAGACTGCTATGTGTAGTACTGTGGTCACTGCAACCGGATGGGGTGTAGTACCATGTGCCATCATCATCATCATGCATCTTGTGGTCACTCATGGCTACTAGTGTGTGACAGACCACCGCCTAGCATGCTGTACCTGAAATGCAGTGCTGTGGATACGTTCATTATTACACAGCCACTTTGTACATGGGTGTATGAGGTGCCCAGTAGGGAGCATTGCCTCACATGACTGTGTTATGTGTTGAAGAGGGCTGCACAACCCCATGATAGGCCTCTACCCTCGAGGTACGTCATGTGTGTGTGGATGACATGTGGAATACTGAAGTGTGACCTTACAGCGGGTGTGTGGTTACGCCATATGTAGCATGACTTTGTGTACTGCATGTGATAAATGTGTTATGTTGTGTACAGGTGTTGTAACTATGCCTATCCAATGTGCAGTACGGGGTTGCCACAACTGTGTGTCATGTTCTGTGTATTGCATGTCATTGAGGCAGCTACTGACATTACTGAGCTGTGCAATGTCTCACAGCAAACATGCACGGCATGCATTATGCATAGGTGTGTTACGTGTACATGGCCTACACCTCACCTATGACATGCATATTTCATTACCAACATTGCAGGTATAACACACTCACCAGCATGGATTGGCTGTCCTGCCGTCACACTAGAGAGACCTACAAGAATATGAGAGGGTTCGTCAGTGGCCACAACTGTGGCATTGCTACAGTGGGTATGCTAAATTGGGGTACAACAACAGTCAGCAGTCACAGGTGTAGGGATATTATTCAAATTATCCGTATTGCACAACACTAGGCAGCTGAACTGCTAAACACACAGTACACATCTCACGTACACATAATCTAACAATACAGTTAACTGTAGTCTACAGATTGAGCATGTTACCTGCTTGTTCCAGGTGGATGTGCTGGGTGGCTCCAGCCTCCATTACAACACATGTCAGTGGATAATGTAGCTGTTGTCCAGGAGCCACCATGCTTAGGAGCAGCTCCTCCGCTCTGGTGAGGGGGGGGGGTGAATGGCCACAACTCCACCTGTGACAAGCTGCTGTCTTTGGATATCAGACGCATGCCGCCAGACTTGTCTAATTAAATCACTGCAGTGATGGCATACCTGCTCATATGTCTGGTTATGCATGCCTATGTCATTTACCTGACTAACAAGTTCCTGCCACAGTGCAGTCTGCTCCTGCTGGTGCTGGCTGCTTCTGGAGAAGAGCATTGTGTACCACTGCAATAGGCTGTCGAGTATCACCTCTTCCTCATCTGCTGTATACGCTAGGTTGTGGTGGTGGGCCATCTGGATGAAAAAGATATAAACAATATGTGTGAGAGTGTCCTGTGTCACACTTTACACCTTTACCCACATATATCACTTTACTGTCATATATACCATCCTGTTGTCTGTCAGAGGTTGCACACATCCAATACCACTTATTGGTTCTCAGGCCACAACTAACTAACACTGCCTGGCAGACTCTATATATCACACCACTATACAACAGTACCCGACACACTGTTTGTGACACATTGCACAACCTCAAGACAGGGGTGTATATCACACTGATGCACGAACAGAGATGTCATCCATTGCAATGGATATATAGTACAGGTACAGTAGTACCAATCAACCACCCTAGTCATTGATGCCATAGCCCTGCCTAACAGATGTGTCCAGTTGTTACTATAGGTGGCACACTGTTGTAACAGACTATATATGTTGCTGGATACACACATTTACCCTGTAACACACATATGCTTGCAGCCATTGTACAGGCATAATCACACATACATCAGGCAAACATACAACGCACCACTGTATGCCAACACAGATGAGCATTACCTTTGTACCATACAGTACTGTGTGCCACTACTTCCACACCCTTATGTCTGCATTCTGTCCTATGTGGAGACTACAGAAACACACATGACAGTGTTTCCAAGCAATGTGAACACACACCATACTGTGTTGTTTAGGCCTACAGCTTCAGGTAGTAATACAGTTCATATTGGTGATGGATTCACCAGCAGTACCACTCACTAAGCATACATGTATTGCTTTAGCCTACAATGAGACACCACATTCATCAATGGAGAACTACATCACATCATCTGCTGTACTACTATGTCTGCCTAACAGTACATTACACATCAGTTGCTGTCCTCACAGCTAGGATAGCACTACCATGTCAGATACAACATCACACTAAGCTATCACACCTTTACAGACCTTGCACACATTCAGCAATACACTTATGCAACCTCACATAGCAGCTATTGCATTAAGTACATGTGTGAGTGCATAGTGTCATAAGTAGGTAATATGCTATTGGCCCTAGAGCCTACGGCAGCCTAGCCATATGCTACCCTGGCCTTTGACACACATGTACTTTGATTTCACTTGCCCCTACCAACCTGAACCACAGAGGTGTTTCCTGGGGTGTATTACCAATCTCCCACACAATCATCAGGGGTATTTATAACAACTGCTAAGGAGGAGCCTTGTTTGCTATTGCTATGTTGTCTATTCTGGTATATGGCATATCTCTGAGATGGGAACCTATCCCTCCAGCATGTGCCGTTTAGTGAGCTGACAGGGTTTAGGGCCCTAGAGCGTGTATCCCGGAGAGATTGTGATATGTTGCCATGGTGGTTGTCACCCAGCTATGGGTGTGACATACCTCTGTATGTCCGGCAGAGGTCACCTCTGTGTGGCCAGTATGCAATACAGTGTACATGTGGTTTTGTTAGTCAGTCTGCATAGGGCATCTGTTTGCAGCCAGTATTACCCTCTGGGGGGTCTGTCTGTGGCCTGTTCACCTGGTATAGTTGTCATGTGAAGTACATACCACACAGGGCATTGTGATGAGTAGAGGGGAACTCTACCCTATACTTCCATAGCTGACACACCTGTTGTCATGATACATACCACGCAGACAGATTACAGGTGTAGTGTGGCACTGTCTTCATCAAAGCTGAGGCTACTGTCCACCTGTGTCCCATGTTCCCTTATCACACCTTCACTGTTAGGTAGATCTCTACCTATGTGGTAGTTAATGGGTACACTGTTTTGGGAAGGTGGAATGGCACTGCAGTATCAACACTTGTCTACAGTCCATGCCTTGGTCACCACACACCTGTTGAGGTACATATGAACCCGTGTCTCTCTGTCTCTCTCTCTCACTCTGTATGTATATATATATATATTATATACATGCATATCTATGCACATACATGTACACATCCATTGTTGTACACATGGATGTACATACTGGCACATGTACAGTCCACCTTTCATGATGGGGATATCACTTATGCGACAGTTGTGGGATGTACAGATATGTGATTAAATTGCACAGTGTTGTGCAGAATGCATGTGGTTGTCCTCAGCCCTTGTAGCATTAGCAGGCCTCACTGGCTGTAACACAGCAGATCTGACAAATCTGTCCCACAGCATTTAACCACCACATGACATATATCAACACTACCATAGCTGGCCTTAGGCATAGGCCAACTGGGCGGCCGCCTAGGGTGCCGCTCTAGCAGGGGTGCTTTTCCACTATTTATGTGGTGTAGTAATACAAGGATGGGGGCATCAGGAAGTGTGGTAGGGGGTGCCGTGGAGCCCTTTTGCCTAGGGCACCAGTTGACCTACTGCCGCTCCTGCGCACTGCATGCTGTTTTCTAAGCCACACACTATGACCTATATGGATATATGCACATATCAACCTTCACTGACAGATATCTGTCCACCCTTCACTAACAGTTGCAGTATGTCCCTTGCCCTATGCACATGTGCAGATACAGATAGATACATACTGCTGCCACACATGGATGATTTGCAGTGTGTAGAGTACTCTTCAGGAACAGCTACAACATGCCAACACATACATGTGAGTTACATACCTTACCTTAGTATTTCCCTGCTCCGTGTGTTATGGTTTTGTAGTTTTTTTTTTATTGGTGTTTTTTTTTTTTTTTTTTGGTTTTCACCCTCTATTCAATGTTCTGTCTCTGTTTCTCACTTTGTTCTGTTCTGTCTCTGTCTCAGTCTGTGTCTGTGTCCGTGTCTCTCTCTCTCTCTCTCTCTCTCTCGCTCTCTATCTCACAGCACCTGCAGTGATATAATTGCATGTGTGGTCTGCAGGTAGAGCCTGCTTTTCTAGGTATCTGCACTTGTGCATGTGACAGCCTCTGCACCAATGGCTGCCCACCATTCAGTAATTGCATGCAGCCTGCTGTTTGGTGATTGCATTACTCACTTTGATTGCAGACCACTGCTATAAAATGCTAGGTTAGGTAGGTGTAGCCCTTTCAGATTTCCAAGGTGGGGCCCATGCTTGTTTGCTCTGGACACCGTTGTGTCAGTCTGAAGGTTGGTATATGTATCTTATCTGATGCTAGGGTTGTAGCTGGTTATATGCATGTTGTACTCAAACCTGAATGTTGCTGCTTCCAGTACACACATCTCAGTGTAGACATGTATGCACCACTCCAAATGCTAACACAGGATACATGGGAGTATGTACTTTTTTCTCACTTACACAATTAACTGCCATACAAATGTGGTTATTGCACTGTATTCCTGTGGCCAGTATTAATCCTGGTCTGATAATGTGTGGTGGTTTTAAGGTGCTACTGTAACATTATTCCCTGCTAGGATGGCTGGTTCTCCTTTCACAGTCATGTCATGCAATTCTACAACCACTGCTGGTAAAGACCCACAGAAAAGGGTTTGTGTTATACCATTCTTAATTTCCATTTACATTCCCTCATTGTAATGCATGATATATTTATTTCAGAACCAAGCTATTTGTATATCTGCTGTGGCTTAGTGGTAATTCATGCAGTCTATTGTGCCAATGGTTTGGGGTTCGAGACTGGCAGAGGTTTATTCTTTTGCTGCTCAGCAGAATGAGGGCCCTGCCATAGAGTGACTAAGACAGTTTTAAGCAGTTCTAAGCGGGTTTGCATGGGTTTGTGTGATGCTTAGCGACGCTTAGCTAAGTGTACACATGCGCATACTCGCTTAATCCCACTTACTACTGCTTAAAAGTGCTTACTCCCACTAACCCCCGCGCTAATTTCTTTTAAAGAAAATAAATTGGGGAGATAGGAAAGTGGTGAAAAAGGGGGCACAAAGAGGGACACACAGTAGGTAAACAAGCTCGGGATGTGCAGGACGGGTGTAGGGAAGGTCCATAGCTGCCCATTTCTTTAACTCATTACATCCGAGTGACGTCTCCAGGTGCATCTGGAGTTAACTCCTAGTGATGCCTCTAGGCGTCAAATATTGCTTGTTCATATTTCCATCAATAATTCCTAAACCATGCTATGTACAAAGTTTTTAAAATATTTCATCTTAAAGCTTACACAATGGTAAACTCAACTGCATTAATATTTGGGAAGGTAAATAGATATTAACTGTTGTTTTTATGATATTAATTTATATAGATATAATCTTCACATTTTTTTTAAATATCTCAACAGCCAAGTAGCAAAGACAGAACTCCTTAGCCTTGTATGAAAGCTCTCAGCAAGATGAATAAAGTGCTGCTGACAGTATGTGTGTAACTTGAGTGGTTGTTGGGATATTGTAAGTTGTTTACAAAATATTACAAATGTAATAGTTACTATATTTACTGTGACTTTTAAAATTTAGTTTAAGACCAAGAATCTAAAGATTACTACCACTACAAAAACAGTTTCTGCTGAAGAGTTTGCCATTTATACTTCTATCATAACTCCTGTGGCTCCAGAGATACGAACATTTGTTTAAAATGTGAGGACATAATTTGATTCTATCAAAAGGCTTAGGCTCCGCCCATTAAAAGTTACAGTGTAAACTTCCTGAGCTCCATTGGAGTGAATGAGCAACAGCTGTGCATATGCAATGAATTTGGAGTGAAATTTGAAACCTTCCACCCCTGGGAGAGGGGTGAGGACAACAAAGTATGTTGTACTGCCAATTCTAATTATCAGCTTACATGTTTGCAGATTGACATGTGTGCGAAATGGGCAGCTATGTATGGGGCGTAATGTTTTTGTGGGTGCAGATTGGCCTTTATTTTTTTTTTAGGTGAGAGTGGGAAGTGAGGTAGAGGAAGTAGGTATGTCCAGGGAGGTAGGTTGGGAAAGTAAACAGACAAGACAGACAAGACGCATACAGGGGCGGTGTATGACACATGGGGTGGGTGAACGCAATTGATGGGGTCGGATGTTTGGAAATCGCAAGCCCATGAGCCCACAGATGGTAACAGTGGAACTGAGATCCCCACCCATGGGCAGTCACCACTGAACCTTCACAGCCCCGAGGGTGGCTGTGCTGGGGGTTGTGTAGGACGGGCAGGCTCACCCGTGAGACACGCCACTCTCGCCTCAAGCTGGCATAGGGGATCAGTGACTGAATGCTGGAACTCCCTACGCAGCACAGCCCGGACCCTTTGAAGGGTGACAGGTGGCCCTTCTCCACCCATGCTTGCACGGGGGGGTTGAGCCTCATCCCCTGCAGCGCTTCCATCTGAAGGTGGCACAGGACCAAAGGAGGAAGGGAGCCCGGGCTGGGCACCGGACCTGCTGGTGCCAGGTGCACTTGCCGGCTGAGGAGGGACATGTGGGTCCGCTGGGACCGGCCTTCCCATACGTTCTGTGATTAGGTGTATTTAATTACAACATAAGCAAAACAGCATTCCAGATTAGTTGTAACAGCATGCAATAATATTCCCATTAACCCAACACACCAAGGGTACAACAGTTGAACAGCAAGCATAACACATGCATATATTGAACCACAGTGGTTATTCCAACAGCATGCAGGGATGTTTGGTAGCAACAGGCCACCATGATTGTGGTGTTTAAACAGGGCACATGCATCAACGTGAATGCAAATATTTATAGAACAATTGGACATATGTCCCAACAAATATTTAAGATTACACATACCCATTGAGGTGTGGGATTGCATGGTTTATGCACATACAGTAGGGTGTAGGAAAAACCTCAGTTAACATCTTATAATGACCTTTTAGTCTACACTACATTTTTAATGACTGCAAGTGTATATCCCCTACCTGTATTATTACACTTGCCACCATATATTAGGTTGTGTAATGGGTTTGGCTAGTTCAATATATGCCTGACCTATATCTGACATACTAACTGTCCAGGATGCAGATGTTACTGCTACATATTTCTTGATTACATTTATATTTCTTTATCTACATATCTGGGATGTTTTCACATGACATTTTCACTTCAATTTGTACAGAACCCTGCATTTCTTGACACACACTCACATTTCTGGGGAAAAAATAACATGCTACACGTGTGCCAGGTTTACTTATTCATGCCAGCCAGTAACTGACTGTTGTGGACTGTATATATGTTTCACAGGTACTAGCACTTCCATCACCCACTTTATATGGGACTGCACAACTCTGGGTTGCCAGCAACTTTTCAAACAGTACTGTTTGTATAATGCAAGGGTACAACAACATTTCAGACTCAGTGACACAGACACACTCTGGGTTTTAGACTTTTATTAATGACATTACACACTTTTCCACAGGCTCACTCCTTTATTTGTTTTAACGGTGTATATGGCAGACATGTTCAAGACATATTATACCTTTATTAATAGGTTAGAACAATCTTTTTTCAGGCTCACTCACTTATTTTATATGACAGTGCCTGCAGAGATATTATTCTGGACATATGTTACCTTTCTTAATGGGTTACTACACTCTTTCTGCCTCTCTGATATTTTTAGCTGACAGTACATGCAGAGGACTTATTCAGGCAATTTTATGGCTGTATTATTGGACTACAACACTTTCCTTCATGCTCTCTCCCATATTTTATATAACAATACATGCAGAATAATCACTAACCTGCCTGGTGGCGCAGCCTTAGCAGCCTATCAGCATAGGCTTGCTGATTCGTAGCACGGTCACCTGCAGCTGTAAAGTAAATGAAGGGATATTGAGACATACCTATCCGTTATACATACTCCATTATCAATTCTTACATACTGCATTCCATGGCTACATACTCGGTTGTGGGGCATCCTGCATCCCATGGGCCTCCTGTATCCATTGGTTCAGGCAGTCCTGCTTTCGTCTCTTCAGGTCTGCATGGTGGTGACAGACCTGCTCACAAGTCCGAGGAATGCCTGTGGCACTGGTGAGGTCATGAGCTAACCGGATCAAAGCCTCTGCCTTGTACTCCGTCCCTTGGAACTGGCCCTGCAGGAGTCTTGACTCGTGACGGTGGACAAGGAGCCAAACCATGTATTTGGACTCCTCGATGCCCCAACATTGCACTCAGAAGCGTGTTTCCTCTCTAACATCAGACATTCTAACTGCAGATGTGAGCTACAATCAGTTACGTCGTGTATTCCCACCTGTGGGGCTTAAATATGCCGCATTTCCCGCACTTTTTTCTGATTGGCCGTTTTGTAAAATTCTCGGCTGACTGCAGACCTGCTTAGTAATGGTTAAACTACCATTCGTAAGTATATGAATGTTAATAGTGGCTGTTTCCCCTATGTTGTCATGGCTTCGTGGTTCTGTACTTTGCTTCTGATGCACAGAGTCCTGGGTTCTAGCCTTGTCATTCATTTTATTTTCATACTATCCAGACAGGCTAGGGGGGTGTGGCTGCATTTAAGCAACTTTGCTCTAAGTTGCTCCTCGGTGCCCTATGGTGCCCTGGTTGGCGCGCACGTCCGCGCAAACACATTGCACTAGGTAAAGCACCATTGAACTATGGGCAACTCTATTGTGCTGGGTAAAGCGCTATTAAACTATTGGGCAACTCTAATGTGCTGGGTGAAGCGCTATTAAACTACGGGCAACTCTATTGTGCTGGGTGAAGCGCTATTAAACTATGGGCAACTCTGTTGCGCTGGATGAAGCGCTGCTTAACTGCAGGCAATTTTATATCAGGATCCTTTAAAATATTTATTTTGTTCACTGCCACATTGGCCATTTCACTGCTTTTTAGTAATGTTTAAACATATTTGTCAGGTATTATTTCATATACGGGAGTGGTGGGACTCGAACCATGAATGCCTCTTCTTTGTGCGAACGCTCTACCATTACGCTATAGCCATTTGGTGTGATTTGCATAAACATTCTTTCTTATGCTCTTCCTTGTCAGAATTGCTAACTCTTGCTAAGCAATGGGCACACCCGTGCACACATGAGCAAATACGGGCAGCTATTTTGGGAATTTAAAAAAATAAATTTAATGTTTTGCGTTTTAGAACTGTGATAGGGGTTTACAATATCAGGGAGTGTGGTGTTGGGTGCAGGGACATTTGAGTGGACTCGCTCTTGTGTATTTGCTTTTTTTACTTTTAAAACACTTGCAGGGACGTGGACATTTAGACTGCTGTGCAGTCGGACATGCCCCCTGCTTTCTTACACGGTCCGTGTAAGACTTATAGTTGAGTCAGCATGCCCTCATGCATATTCATGGCACGCTGACGTCATACCATTCAACTGCAGCCTCTGAGTAAGACTTATTAAGTCTTACATGGAGGATTCGTGAATCCGGGGGTAAGTCTTCTAAAGTATTCCGTACTGAGTTTTATTCACATTTGTTCATGTTTTATTGCCAATCCTTCATCAATTCCCAGATATTTATGCACTCCCTCTTGCTCAAGTTCTTTTATATCACATTCCTGTCCCAAACTGATGTTTTCCTGGTGCTGCAGTTTTCCTGCTTTAAAGGTTGCTTTTGTACATTTATCAAGACCAAATGACATTCTATATAATCTGATAAAGTTTTGACAACCTGCAGCTATGCTTTCAGATCCTCATCTGATGAGCTATACGGTTTTAAATCATTGACAAAGAGAAGATGAGAAAACATTAGACTTAGTTATTTTCAAGGAGCAAAATTATAGCCATGGCCTAAGCTGTTAAGTAAACAGCTTAATGGATTAATGGCAAGGCAGAATAGCAACAGTGACATCGAGTCACCCTGGAATATCCCCCTTTGAATTTTTATCCCTGGGATAATAATCTTTTCTTTATCTTAGCTTAATTGCAAAGTAGTCTGCCATTGTGTCATGGTTATTGTAATATAGTCAATCAGTGTAGGGTGTATCTTATACATTTTTAAGCACTCTTTTATCCATGAA
The DNA here is from genome assembly GCF_019279795.1 of Protopterus annectens. Taxonomy (NCBI): domain Eukaryota; kingdom Metazoa; phylum Chordata; order Ceratodontiformes; family Protopteridae; genus Protopterus; species Protopterus annectens. The sequence goes on from NC_056751.1 coordinate 465,925,447, forward strand.
TGTGGGATGCTATCAAATGCTTTTCTATAGTCATTCCATGCCATACTTATATTCTTCCCCTTTTTATAGTTCTCCACTTTAACTTTATTTAAGAACAAATGATACTTTGTTCCATATGACTTTCTTTTATTGACCTTTTGTTCTACTGCCATAATTGAGTTTTCTTCTAAATGTCTATAAAGTCTGTCACTGTCAGTTCCCATGTATAGTTTATATGTCGTTGGAAGGCAAGTTATTGTTCTATAATTTTTAGGGTAGCTTGCAGGTTCACTCTTAAGTATGACCATTGTTTTGCCTGTTGTTAGCCAGTGTGGTGCCTGTTCAGGGTGTGCAAATAAATAGTTCTTACTCATGGCTAAATCCTCATGGAAAGATGTTAATACTTTTAACCAAAAGTTAGGTACTGCATCTGAGCCTAGGGTTTTCCAATTAGAGGCTTTTCTTAATTTTGTTTCAATCCCTCTGACTGTTACTTCGTCCCATTTCATATCCTGTGCCTTTAAACTTGTTAGTCTTTCTTTTACTTCTTCTATCCATTTAGCATCTTTTTTATGTTCCACAGGATCTTCATAAATATTTTTCCAAAATGTATCTACTTCCTCTTTTTTTGGTAGTCTTTCAATTCCCTTTACCTTATTTCCCAGTTCTCTGAAAAACATTTTTGGGTCATCAATAAACTGCTTATTTTGTACTTTTCCCTTATATTTATCTGTGTATCTTCTAAGTTTTTCTGCCTGTGCTGAAATTTTAAGTTTGTTATTTGGTATAGTGCATGATAGATCCTGGTCTGTTCTAATACTGTGCATTGCTTTGATCACATCTTTCTTAGTATTTTTGTTGATCTATTCCCTATTCTATAATCTTCTAACAGTGACACTTCTTGTCTTAATTGCTTTATAGTTTTCTCTATTTGATACTTCCATGATGGTATTCAATTTCACCCCTTCCTTTCCCTCACTACCATGTGATCTTGTGGTAGAACTTTATCAGTTATTAATTTAGCAGCACTGTAGTATATCCCGTTTGCTTCTGTTATATCACATGGATCTCTATGAACAGTCCTAATTACTGCAGTCTTTGGTTTTATCAGACTTCTTACTTTTGGGGTTTTATTGACCTTCTGCAGTCTAGATCTCTCATTGATCTTAATAATTCTAGCCATGTCCATTAAACCAAGCAACGTTTCTTTTAGCTCATTTTCTTCCAAAATGAGGGAACATCCCTTATTTTTCATTTCCTGCAGGCATTCTATAGAAAGTCCTATACCATCTTCCTGTGGGACATTCTTTTCAATTTCATCCTATGTCATCTGTTGCTCTGTCATATGGGAACTCACTGGCCTGTCACTCCTCAACACTGACTGCATCAATTTCCACAATTTCCTGTTCCTTTCCTTGCTGTCCAGCTTCAAGTGAATGTTTATACTGGTTTCCTGTGGAAGGCTCCAAAATTTCTTGATATGGCATGTAACCAGTTCCTTCCTGTTCCACTCATTTCCCCTTAATTTGGTTAACCATTGCTCTATCCTGTTGTGGTGCTTTCTGCATTTGATTTTCTACATTGAAGCCTTCTCTTTGTAGCTGCTCCATAACCTCAATTTCTTTTTCTTTAACTTCTTTATTACTAATCTCTTTTTCTACTTTTCCTCTTAGTCTTCTTATTTTTTTTTTATTGTAAAGTTTTCCATATCCGGATTCCTTTGCCTGTATTTCTCTTCAAATATATTTGGTGCTGCTCTTTTTGTATTGGTTAGTTTTGCTTTCTCTTTTGCATAAATATTACACCGTATTAAATTGCTTTTCCTTTCCCATGTCCATATTTCTTCTTTAGGTGTCTCCTAATCTTCTTGCTTTTTCTTATTCTGAGGACTCACTCCATCATGCTCTGATATAGTCTGTGTTAGACCTTCTACATTAAATCCTTCACTTCACAGGCACTCCATAACTTAACCTTCTATTTCTTTAACTCCTACTTTATTTTCCTTATTTAGTGTGGGAAGTGTGTGTGCTGACAATCTGTTTTTCATTTGATTTGTCCTTATGTGAGAGTCTTACCTCTGATTTCATGGTGTAACTACATCTCTCACATAAAGTATTTGTTCGTCTCAGGAGTAAGTGGTTGTCAGTATACATGAAATAATTGCTACATTGCCTCAGGATACCCATTTCTATCAGTCTCTCCAGAGAGATGATGGGAAACCACCCATCCATGATAGCAGGCTCTTACTGTATGTTTTATTACGGAAGAGAATGAGTTAATTTGACAGGATTCTGCTTGTAATGCTTAGACTATAAGAGGGCGCTATAATTTGTGTATGCTAAGGATGATCAATAAGGCAATGCTGCTTAGTGCGCAACTGAATTGCTCCTAGACTAGCAGAAAAGCATTGGAACGGTTTCACTGACATCTGTTTAGGGGAAAAAATTAGCTTCTAGGCTTTTACATATATACAGGATACTGCTAGCCATCGCTGTGTGAAGAGCAGCACCACATAGACAAGAGGCTTAAATACGAGCAAAGATAAACAAGTTTTAAGCTAACTACCAATCAGAAATGCACACAATAAGCCTTCCACCAGCAATCCTCAACTCAGACAAGTTAGATCAGTACACTTCTGCCATAAGGGTACAGAAAAACACCGTCTTAATGTAGAATAGCTGGTTTGGAGCCCAAGTGTAATAAGACCACACAAACAACTTAAAACAGTCTTACGACTAACAGATACAATGTAATACAGTGCAATTAACTACTTAATGCAGCAGCATACAGTACAGTTTTCTTTTGAAACTACTAAAAGATAGTCCCAGTATATAAGAGAAGTGCAAAAAGTACTTAGAATTGTGTTCTTCCCAGCTCAGATAGTCCAGGTAAACAGCTACTGTCACAAGATGAATAACCCCAGTTCTCATAATGTAAAAGGACAGTAAAGGAGTGTCCAGAGTCAAATGCTACCACAATCAAATGTAAAGATATGGCTACAGCAGTGTATTTTAAACAGCTTATAAAAGTGTGATTACTCAATTAAAGTACTTTGCTTCGTATAAATGAGCCAAGACCCAATCAATTGAACAGAATTTATAAAGGCACTAAAAACAAGATGCACTGATTAATAAGCCCTCCAGCCAACAAAACTACTTGCAGAAATCTCAAGTGTTTCTCCAACCTAAAGAAACCAAGCTACATCCCAGTGCACTAGAAAGAAAATCCACTGACCTCTTGATAAAAAAACAAGTGCCTGCAATAATGTAAAAATACACTACTTTCTCCAGCAGCTAGCTACATAATGAATAACTATAGGAGGCATTGTGGTTGCCTTTATCTGCTGCAGTTCTGTTTTCATAGCTAGCTTTAGAGGATTTGAAGAGGGATCTCAACAAGGAATTTTTCCAGTCTTGGGACTTCAACTTATTCTGCATAAGTTTCCTCCTTTTGTTGTAGAATTTGTTTATGGGTGGGGACCACCAAATTGGCTTCCTTTTTTTGGAGAACCGCATCTTGGTTCTATTGGGTATGGCGAGATCCATGCATTTGAGTACGTGTTCATACAGTGCATTGATGTATGATTCAGCAGTCATGCAACTATTTTCCATTTGCATGGGTGCCGTGAAATTAGCCACCTCTGTTTTTAGGAGCGCAAAGCTAGCTATGGAAAAGTTTTTCATGGTGGTTACCTTTGGGGGGGTGGTGGGCAGGATGTGGATTTCCAAGGTGATGAGTTTGTGGTCAGATCTAAACAGGGAGGAGTTGACTATTGATTTAGAGCAACGGTCGCCCATGTTAGTAATGACCATGTCAAGGATGTTGCTACCTCTAGTGGGGGGTAAGAGCGAGCTGGTCCATGGCATTGAAATTAATGAATTCCAGGAATCGTTGGGCAGTGTATTGGTACATAAGTAGTTTTCCCAGTTAGAAGTCGAAGTCACCCAGTATGAGAGTGTTAGGTTGGACCCTAATATTCTCCTGGGTGCCTAGAAAAGTGGATTGTGAGTCTTGGGATATGATTGGGGACCTATAGCAAGCTACAACCTGAATCACTGTCTTACCCAATGTTAGCTGCACCTGAAGTGTCTCTGATGCATTATGTTGGGCTACCAGTCTAAAGGTGTGCACATCCTTTATAAATATGGAAACATCACTGCCTTTGGAGCTTTGGTCCAAGTTCTGGGGCCGAAAGGTGTGGAATGAGTTATAACCTGGTAGTGCAGGGATGCTCTCTGCTGCCTTGAACCAGGTCTCTGTTACAGCACAAATGTCGATGTTCTCCATTTTAAGGAGTGCTTTGAGTGAGTGCATTTAGAGATTTAAACTTCTAGCATTCAGCAGCATGACCCTCAGATTGCATATGTTTGTAGCTGTTATGGTGGTAATTTGGTCTTTGGAACACCACCTAAAAAAGGCACTGTGGGGTGGCAAGAGCCTTGGCTAGTTTCTGGATGCCCAGGAGAGACAGATGCAGGCCATCTCTGGTAAAGCATCAAGGTCTGTCACTCATGTCATCCCAGGCAGACATATACTGGATCCCCTTAGAATGACACCAGAAACTTAGCCAATTGTTAAAATCATTCATTTTCTGCTTGTACTGTGGTATCATTCTGGGTGATGGTAGGAGGCTGCTCAGGGCTAGGGTCATACCCAACTGGGCTACATAATCTGAGAGCTCCTCCAAGTCTCTTTTCATGTAGTCCAGGGAGGTATGTCTCAGGTCATTTACACCCACATGTACAATGACAGAGTCATATTTGTACCTGTTGTTGAGGGACCTGAGTACGTGGATTATGTGGTTGATCCTGGCACCTGACAGGCTGGTGACTGTTACTTCCTCCTTATTCAGCCTAGTGAGTGGGACATCAGTGTGCCTCACTATCAAGTCCCCAATGACTAGTGTGTTGGGCATGCTGTTTTGCCTTAGTGGCTTTGGTTGAGTGACACACTGTTTAGAAAAGTTATTTGTCTCATGATTAGTGTTGTGTTGTGGTGGTCGAGTTTTTTTCTGCCTTGGAGGTGTGTGCTGTTTGGGTAGATTTTCATTGACAGCCTCCATGAAGTTGGTTGTGTGGTTTGTGATTTTATGTGAAGGCAGTGCTGGCATGTGTTCTGGAGGGCTATGTGTTCCATGTGGTGTGATGCAAGTGCTGACCTTCTCCTCTTGGCCAGCTATTCCGGGTTTGGCTGAAGAGTGCAAGGCTTCCAGTTTGGATATATAAGTGCATCTTTCACGAGTCTGAGTGTTGGGAGGGAAGAGTAGAGGGTTGTCAGTGTACATGAGGCAGTTGCTACATTGCCTCAGGATGCCCAAGTTCACCAGATAAATAGGAGAAAGCACAGGGAACTGACCTTCAGACATCCCTGGAGGGGTGGGCATTAATAATTAGTACTGGAGCTGTTTTCTTGTAGAATGTTTATTGCTGGTAACACTTTTGTGTGCTACAGTAATTGCTACAAGAAGTCTAATAAACTGAAAAAGAAAACGGAACGCAGTGAAAGTAAGAATAAAATTCCAAAATTTAATTCCAGTAGATGTGCACAAAGAAAACAAACGGATGAGTGCTTTCACTATAATAGCTTCTTCAGATCCTTCTACAAATATCCCCATAAGCCTCCTCTTCATATAAATAACCCAATTAACCAATTAGGAAGTAAAAATCAAAATCAAAAGGCTCATCTGCACTTGATCATTCAAAAATAAAAAACATGTACAAAAAATATAAAAAATATATACATGAATGAAGGATGCTCATATAACATGCACTTAAGGGCATCCAATTAAAAACACATTAAAAAAAGTCTAAATACATATAATCATTAATGCACCTATTCATAACTGAATATAAATTGACACTAATAAAACTAAACAACAGAAATATATAAATAACTTCTGGATTATTTCACATTCCTACGCTGTTTCAACTTGGGTTTAATTGATCTACGCTGTTTCAACTTGGTAAAGTGCCAGACTAATAAGCTAGTAAAAGTGTAGGAGAGGAGAGAACTAGCAGATCTAAGAGAAAAAATTGAAGATCAGACTTTTTGGCACTGCTCAGAAGCTTACAAACAGTCCTTGATACAGCAAATTTGCATCGGGACTAGACTAGTTACAGGAAAGGTGGGAAACAAGCACAAATGTGGTCTTTTAAACCAGAACATTGAAAGAGATGGAAAACTGCCCAAACAGCCAATAAACTACAATTTCTGGGCCAGAAACCATTCCTCTTGTGGTAGATAGGCTACCTAGTGTTTATCACTCCCACTGATAAGCCAGAAGGCTTCCCACCAGCACAGAAAGGCTTGGAGGGCTCAGAAGCTTACATACAGTCCTGGATACAGCAAATCTGTATCTGGACTAGACTAGTTACAGAAAAGATGGGAAACAAGCACAAAGATGAGCTTTTAAACCAGAAAGTTGAAAAAGATGGAAAAACTGTGAAAACTTCCAATAAACTACAATGTCTGGGTCAGAAACCACTTCTCTTGTGGTAGGTAGGCTACCTAGTGCTTACCACTCCCACTGATAAGCTAGAAGGCTTCTCTTCAACACAGAAAGGCTTGGGGGCTCAGAAGCTTACAAACAGTCCTGGATGCAGAAAGTTTGTATCTGGACTAGATTAGTTACAGGTAAGGTAGGAAACAAGCACAGACATGGGCTTTTAAACCAGAAAGTTGAAAGAGAAGGAAAAAAACTGCCCAAATGGCCAATAAACTGCAATTTCTGGGCCAGAAACCAGTCCTGTTGTGGTAGATAGGCTGCCTAGTGCTTACCATTCCCACTGATAAGCTAGAAGGCTTCCCTCCAACACAAAACGGTTTGGGGAGCTCAGAAGCTTACAAACAGTCCTGGGTATAGCAAATCTGTATCTTCTGGACTAGGCTAGTTACAGGAAAGGCGAGAAACAAGGAAACAAGCTTAGAATTTATTTTTACAGAAAAGCAGCTAAAACAGCATTAAAAACAATTCATGTGTTACTTTTATGTCATTGATTGAGACTGTTATAAAAGGTGGCTTGCCAAGCCCATATTCAATCTTGCTATTGTAAATATTGGAATACATGATGAAAAATTCCCCTTTTTTATGTTTTCATGACCCAGCTGTCCTTATTCTGCCTCAGATTCTCCAGTGTTTCCAATTTGTCCCTACAGATGTTATATATTTTTGTCTTACAGGGATTTTTTAGGAGTTGTCTAATGCCATTCCTACATTTTGCTTCATAAACCCTGACAGTTGGGTGGAGAGGGATGCAGAATGTACAGGGATTTTTGCATCTGTGAATCATGCCCTCATGGTCATGGCGGTGAGTCTGTGTCTTCACAGTAGTTTCCCCCTTCTTCTGTGAGGTTCTCTACATTGGTTTAATTTTTGTGATGGAAGTGTAACTTTAGGTTTATTTTTTTGCAAAAATATTTTAGATTAATAATAATATCCATCAGTTAACTCTATTTGTGAGGCACAAAGGTGCAACATTTTCTGAGAACCTTTACTTCCATCTCAGGAGGAGGGTGACTTCTCAGAGTTATTCCAGATCTCATTCTGGTGTTTGGTGTGCCTTTCCTTCTGTGGTTTAAGCTCCTTCTATTCCTTCATTTCTGTGGGAACACTGCTCTTTTTCCATTCTTGTCTTGGTGGGAAAGGAATCCACCTGTAATGTCTCCCCACAATCCCAGATAATTGGGATTTTGTAAAATGAAGGCCCACCTGGGTCCCATCTGCGGTGTTGATGGGTATACTACTTTATCTGGGACTTGCCTAGGTTGGTCCTGGGAAAACAAAGCTCCTGCTGTCCCATTTGATTTGCATTTCTTCTTCAGTTTGATCACTTGTGATAGTACTCAAGTTCATTACTAAGGGGTACAGAAATTTAGCTTTGGAATAATTTCATAGCATATTTCCCTTCAATATTTTCAGTAATCTGTAATGTCTAAGTGGTAAAAGTGATTCTCCTGATGTTCTACTTTTGTAGAAGTAAATACATTTACTTTATTGGGTATTGTATCTTTTTACAGTTCTGTAAGTTTAAGGTACAGGTCATGGTCAGCTGACACTTGCCTTGCCCTAGATCTTGTTTTTGACATTATATTGATTTATCAGGTCCCATTTCTGATTGTGATGAATGTTGGTTAACTCTTTGAACTCTACCAGCATTTTCATGACATTTGACTTCTTACTTCAAAGGTTGTCATTGTCCATCTCTAAAACAGGCTTTGCTGTCATACAGAACCTACTTTTATAATTTCTCGCAGATGTCTGGCATTTATTGTTTTTTTAAAAAGATGATCCAGGGAAAGTGCTTTAACTGCTTTCTGTGAGCACCTTTCTATCAATAACACTGTAGCTTATAAAAGAATATTTTTTTAACAGGCTGTGAGGATTGTTTTAGGAATATAATAAGCTAAGACTTAGAACTTTCAGTCAGTGTAAGCATCTTGTTTTAGTTGCAAATATATACACTACAGCATAAAAGCAAAATGAAACTAAGCTTATTTCTGCATCAGGAAAGTTTCTAAAATAAAATCAAAGTGTCATAGTTCTGGTTTCATGTCCAATAAAGCTATGAAGTAATCTCATGCCAACTTCAGATAATAGTCTATACAGAGCCATAGATGTCTTCTTGTAAGCTCTCTAGCATCTTACAAGAGTCACTACCCTTGGCCACAATACTCCATCTCAGATAGAGGAAAACATATTTTTCAAGTCAATGTTCTGCTTCCTAACTACCAACAGTCCCTTGACCATATAACTCCTTCACTGAGAAGTATTCTTCTCTGCCATGCTGTTCAAAGTTCTTTTAACTGTTTGGTTTGCCAAATCAGTCCCTGTTGCTGTAGGCTTTCTGCTGCTGCATGCTTTACTGTATTGTTTTCAGTATTCATAGCACCTTAACATTAAACATTTTTTTCATTTCCTTTTAACATCTCCTCTTCCCCTCAGAGTAATGAACCCCCACATCTGTTCTGGATAGGATGTTTTATGAGACTTAAATAACCCATCTGCATTTGTGTTCTTTTATCCTGACCTAAACTTCACTGAAAACAAGTTGAAGGGTTGCAGTGACAAACCATTTCTGCCTAGTTTGTTGTTAACATCCCCCTTTTTGTGAAGTCACTGCATTGGTGCATAGTAATTGACCAATGACCTAATAATATTGTAATGAGGTGAGTCACCATTTAATGTCATAAAAAGAATAATTAGTTGACCCTATAAAATGATGCATGATAACTATAAGAATTAATCAGAGGAGTTTACAAAGGATTGGGAAGAGAGACTGGATAAGCAATTTACAAAAAAAACAATGGGGGGAATATATATATATATGTCTCACAAATATGCAACAAACTCTAGAAGATTTAGGATCTTTGCTTGGAAGTGTTTAAATACACAACTGGAACTAGGATCTTGAGAAAATGGTAGGAGCAAATTGCAAAAAAAATGGTAATTATGGGAACAATTCACATAAAGGAGGAGTGAGGTTTAAAAGGAGGCAGGATTTGAATGAGCTATGCAATGTTTGACTAATAATGACTGGATAGATTATAAGTGATGTATAATGTTTGCAAGTAAAATTATGTCAATATGGTTTGTGATGTATAATTCTTGCAACTAAAATTATGTCAATATGGTTTGTTTTCATTTCTATAAATACAGGATTGCCTATGTCATACATGATAATTTAATAAAAATGTTTCTTGTTTAAAAAAGAGACAGTCTTGTTGGATGGTGAAGTACCTTTTCTCAGTCTTTTTTAACTTTTTGATATGCTAATAAATTTGTTCTTCACCACCTTCTTATTGAAAAAATGCAGCTCATAATCGTACTTCATATGTATTTGTATATAAGATGAAGGGCTTATCAAAGTCAGGGGGTAAACAAAATTGGCTCTGAGCACAAAATGGCTTAACTTGCTATTTGGTACTGGAAATTAGCTAGTTATTGACAGTATCTGATTTATATATCATTACCCTCTCCCCATCACATATCCTAAATATCTGACTCCTGTCATACAGTGCTTACCTTTGGCAGCATTAACAAATAGGTTTTGCCTGTCTTAAAGATTACAGCATGTCTTGGATTTTAGTTCATGTAACTCCCAGTCTTCTGAGTAGACTACTACATCAGCAAGGAGCACAATGGAGTAGCTTTCATGTGGTTTTACAGCTTATCCATGACCCTTTGGAAAGTGGCTGGAGCTCCCTGAAGTTCAAAGGGTAAGGCAGTGTAATGAAAAACACCTTCAAGGGTGAAGAATGTTGTCTTCTCTTTGGTTTAAGGGGAATGAGAAATCTGACAGTATCCTTTGGTCGGGTCTAAGATGATCAAAAGCATTGCTTTGTCTAACCTTTGTATGAGCTTATCCAAGCTGGACATTGGATATGTAACATACTTTGATATCTTGTTTAGTTTCCAGAAATCATTACAAAATGTTATGGAGCCATCAGGATTGGAGATCAGGAAAAATGGACTTTTCCATTAATTTTGGGATTCCTCTATAACTCCAGTTGTAAGCATCTTTTCTCTTCTTCATAAATGCTTTTCTCTTGAACTCTGGCATCCTGTATGGTTTTAAGTTAACATTTTTCCCTGGCATAGTTTCAGTACAATGGGCGGCCACAGTGGTGCAGCAGTTAGTGTTGTCACCTCACAGCAAGAGGATTGCCGGTTCGATCCTCGGCTGGGGTGCCTTCTGTTCGGAGTCTGCATGTACTGCCTGTGGTTGGATGGGTTTTCTCTGGGTGCTCCAGTTTCCTCCTACATCCCAAAGATATCCTGTTGGTGGATTGGACACTCTACATTGGCCCTAGGTTTTAATATGTACGTGTGCCTTCCGTGGAATGTTAGGTGATGGACTGGCAACTCTACACTGTAAAAAGCTCTACTGCCAATCATTAATGGACAGTTGATCTGCTATGGCAATCCCAAACTGGGAAAAGCTGGAAGAAGAAGATAGTTTCAGTATGATGCTGAATTAATTTTGTTCTAACTGGTATGTCAGAGAAAAAAAAATGCATTATTTCTTAGTAAGATTTTTTTGGCTTCTTGTTTCTATTTTTTTCCCTGTCAGTACAGCAGGGAAAATAATTGTATTATACTAGTCTTATCTTTCCTAGCTACTAGGCTGACAATAAAAGCTACAGCTTCTATCTATAGTTCTAGCACATGTATGCAATATTCAGATATTCTTTTTCCAGTTTATTTCATATTTGCAGTGAATTTAATTTATCTTCTCTATCATCTCAAATGGTCCCTGCCATCTTTTTAGAAATTTATTCTCAGCAAAAGGTGATTACACCATTATTGTTTCCATGTTTTAAACTCCCAGAGTCTGACATGTACCCTTTGCATATGTTCCTTATCTATTGCTTTAACAATTGTTCACCTGTTTTCCAAGTTTGCAGAGTGTAGTGTCAGAGGTGCAGTTAGGGTGGGGGCAAAGGGGGCAGCCACCCCAGGTTCAAAGTGTTATGAGGTGCATTTAGCAGGTTCTGATCAGTATTCAGTACATTACCAGTATAATGTTGGTACTGCATTTGCAGTCAGATATTTAGCAGTCTTTGTGAGGGATAAACTGTAATGGCACCTTGGTACAAATTTAAATTTGATAGAGGCAATAGATTGGGGTTATGACACCAGGTGCCAGGATAGCTAACTATACCTCAGTGTACTATTAAACTTTTCTACACTTTTATACTTTTTAGTGGGGTTTTCTCTTCCTCCAAAGTCTCCTTTGCTATGTCCAACAAGCCTTGAAGTTGTTTCTCACATAACTGAAATACAATAAATCCTGTTGAACATTGGTCACCCTCTTTTATGGAAAATAGGAGACAGGAAAGTAACTGATCTGAGTTCTTACAATTTTGTTCTGTGGCATTCCTTTGCATATAAATCAGTGTTTTAGTAAAGCATTCCACTGACCCTTCACTTTGAGGACTGTATTTTTTAACTCTTGACTATTTTATTTTAAAATAATGGCAAATACGATGAATTACCAAGATATAACTGGAGTTTCCTAGTCTAAAAGTATTTCCTTGTGTTGCCCCTACCCTTTAGAAATGTAAAACTAATTCTACCTTAGCATTGTTTTTTCATAATCATAATGCTTCTGGAAACATAGTAGCATAGTCAGTAACCCATAGAATATATTAGCAGCCCTTATTAGACTTTACCAATGGGTGTACAAGATCCATAGCGATCAATTTGAATGGGAACTTGATAATTAGTATAGGTTACATGAGACATCTAAACCCAGCATGCGGTGCACTTTTTGATGTTGTAGTCATGCTGCACATAAGCTCTCTATGTTTCAATGTCTTGCATTGCACCAGGCCGATAAAACAAAGTTAAAATTGTAGCTTTTGTTTTGACAATCCGTATGTGTTCTTCCAACACAGTACTATTTCATAATTTCATCACAAGTGTTCTGAAAGGTTTTGGAGTAGCAATTGGTATAGTAGTTTTTCATTGTATTTTTTTATATTGCATAGAGAATCATCCTTGGTCAAAACAGGGTTTTGATGGGAATAACCAGCCCACCTGTCTCTTCTTCCCCTCTGGCATTCTTTTCCTTGGTCCTGCTTAATGTATCATTCTCTCATACTTTGTTTTTAATTTAATTACTTACCTGCAAATCTGCCTTGTAAAGAACATTTTCATCAATACACTGTACTGAACTGAAATGTATAACTTCCTGACCTGGGAATACAGGTATGTGTTTCTTCTGCTGTTTCTTCAAATGCAAACAAACAAACAAACAAACAAACAAACAAACAAACAAACAAACAAACAAACAAACAGACAAATAAGTAAATAAAATAAAATAAATAAATCCAGTGACTTTCTCCTGATTTTGGTTTGGTAATTCCTTAACATATCTTAATAATATCTGTTTCTCTAAATACCCGCTACTGAGAGTCCTGTTTCAGACAAGCCTTCTGTTTAGACCCCCCCAAAGCAAATCTTAAGACTCTGTTCAGGTTCTCTTTCTTCTCTTAATGAATTCCCATTCTGTCTCCACAAAGACATCCTTTACAACCTCAGTGGGCAAAATATTTTTACAAAGTTTCACATAGTACATTGACAGCCATGACTATGCTCTAAAATCTGGAACAATACAGGTTTGTTAAACACATTTCTGACATTAGAAAGGTGCTTACCAAGCTTGTTAAGCACTCCTCATTGTTTTTCTAGTCTTGTACCAGAAAATTAACGGTGGTTGGCATTCTCTAGAAAACAGTGTAGAGAAATGCTAAGCAATTTAAAACATTAATCCCTTCATTCAGTATTTCCCTTTTTAGCCAAATGAACTGTTTAAAATGTTTTAAAGCTCTTTGAACTTACTGTCGCTGTCTTTCTGTGTGGCCGCAAACACACACACACACACACACACACACACACACACACACACACACACACACACACACACAAAGAATCTCAGTATTAATTAGAAAATGGCTGTCCAGCTGTACTATTTCTTTCCCTTTCTAATCTTAACCCTAAAACCTCATCAATGTTCTTAAACGTCTGGCCCTAACCCTGATCCAAAATCCCATCTCTATGCCTAAAATTTCATCTCTAACCCTAATACTAAAGCCTGGTCCATAATCCAAAAAGTTACTTCCTAACTCTAATCCTAAATCCTGGTCAGTAACACTAAGACTACATCCTTAACCCTAATCTTAAAACTCTGACTCTAGCACCACAACCCCATTCCTATCTTAAAACCTCATCACTATCCCTAAAATTCCTTCTCTAATGCTAGACCTAAACCCCATCACTAATCTTAAAGTTATATCCCTAACCCTAGTTTTAACTCCTCTCACCCTAATGCTTCTGCATATACACGCTGATAAAGATGTTCAGGGTGAATCCTTAGACTGTGTAGTGCTTTTTTGAATGAAACAGGCGGTTCATTACTACTAGGGTGTGCTGGATTATTTTTAGATTGTTGAATCTCTACTGTTCACGTAACACTGTGTGTTTGCATATGTGCAGTTTCTTTTTGGGCTTGATACATACATGTATGTATTGCCAACTAATGGCCACTGGAAATTTTTTAAATCGAGTATGCAGAATGGAACAGTATCATTTGTCAAAGGGGAAAAAAGTTGACTGAATGTACTTTTTTCACTTGACTACATGATTGCAATACAGTGGGAAATCAAGGAATTTACACTTTCCCCACTGTGTTGTGATCTCAGAGTTAATATATACAATTAGCAGGTGATTGACCAGTTCAGTTTCATAACTTGTCATTTGATAATGAGATTTTTCGATCATACATATATATATATATATATATATATATATATATATATATATATATATATATATATAAGCAAATGAGTAGAAGCACATATGTTGATGTACTAAAGTAACTTTCACAAATGGAATAAATCCATAAATTTAAGAAAATAGGCATTGTGACAAAAGGTGCTACTGTCAGCCCAGCTAGCTGGAATTTTGTAAATAATTATATGTCATTGGCGAATATTGAAATAATTTGTGTAAGATGCTTGTGTTACAACTGTATTACAACTGTATGTCACATGTATATAAAGCTAGATTTGTACAGACGTATGTTGAAAAGATATTTTATAAAGTGCTTGTGCTTAAAATATAACCACAGTGTGCCCTACTGGAATAGAACAGAAATGTTCATGCACTAATGCAACTGTTTAAATGTATATATTTTAACAGTGGAAACAGGAATACAGGAGGGTAACTTCAGAAAATTAACTGGCCATAAAAGATGGTATCTTTCAGCAAAAGACACAACATCTATACTAGGGAGCTTTCTGGATTGTCTTTAGGGTGAAGTAATTGCTAGTTTTGAAATGTGAACAAATGCAATTGTTTTATGACTGCCAGCATCTGCCAGATATCTGAGGAGAAGCCCTTGTCTGTATATTTTTACATTATATTCTAAATGCTACCAGCTGTGATCAATGATTGTTTTGGGCCTAGGGACTAGAAGTCAGATGACAAGAAATGATTTCATTCTGCAATAGCCCATGCCCAGCAATAATGTCTGAGATATTAATTTTAGAAGTCAATTAGTGAGACACAGCATGTTGTATTTCTGTCTTAAACCTGAAAAGAACCATTCACCACACACCGGCCTTGCTCTGTAAGTAAGTTTCTAGGGTATAGTAACTCTCTTAGATACAGTCAGGAATATAACAAAGCTTACTTTAGATATTTTCTTTCTTTATTTGAGACTGTCCTGCAATGCTGTTTTAAATATTTCCTGTGGTTTTGAACTCTTATGTCACTGTGAATATATACTTAGTATCGTCTTGTTCTTTTATATATTATTATTATTATTAAACATATTTAAACCTTTCATTCGTGACTGATCTGTGTAGAGATATTTAAGTTTTGAGAGTACTTGCATATTTATTTGGTGACACTGTGTGAGTCACTCCTAATAGCCTTGATCTTGGTCAGACTATCATTTGTATTAATAGTAATATTACACAGTAAGATAGGATATCCTTTGTTAAGGGCTTTAAAGTAGCTGATAAGAAGTTGACTGGTGGCAGTGGTAACTACCTTATAGTCTGGGCAGAAGTGAACATAGCTAGTAAACCTATGCCAGCCTCTCTCAGGTTTATGTTTGTGTAAATCAAACCTCAAAGAGTGTGTGTGTCAGCTACTTGGACAGGGACACACAGCACTGATTGAACAGAGAGGGTGCTGGTAGGTTTTGGCTTGGTCACTCAGCTGAGATCTCAACTCTATAGTTGTGCCAGTGGGGAGTCTTACTGGGATCTGCAGAAGGTGGGAGAAACCAGTCTCAGACTGACTGTGGTCTCTGTGTGCTCTTAAGGGAAATTGCACTTGATGCAGAGAGACACATCTGGAAATAATGTGTGTGTACCTGTCATCATCCTAGTGTACGTCCCCACTGATGCCAGTGGTGAGAATTGAAGCTCCATGATTACTGGTCCAGTGGTGGGTAGTCACAGGCATAATAAAAAAACTGCATTTCACTTCAAATTCTGTTTAAAAATTTCATTCACATAGTTGCAACAGCTTTGTCACAAGTAATCAGTCAAAGAAATCCACATAGCAGCCATAGGTCATCATCCTTCTTTGTACTAAAACAGGCAAAGGAAAACAGTAATGTGGTACCCCTTCAAGAAGCAGTTATACATGGGCACATCGGTAATTTGACTAATGAGGTCAGGTCAGTTTGCAAGTAAACAGTCTGTTGTATGTTTGTGGGATGCCTGCTCAAGTCTCAATTGCTAATGCATTATACTTACTGTAGTGTCAAATCTAATTACATCTTAGTCAGCATAGTGTCAAAAGAAATGGAAGCTGACAAAAGTGAAAACACCATAGAACATGGTATTTAGCAGAAATGGCATTGGTGACAGATTGGGTACCAGTACTGAATTTGTACAAATGTCATATATATATATATATATATATATATATATATATATATATATATATATATATATATATGTTGTTTTCTTTTTTGGCCAAAGGACACCAGAGGCACACTTTTGTTTTTATTTTATTTATTTTGTTTCACTGTCTGCTTTAGCTTTTACTGATAAGTATCTTGCAGTTAATAATTAAATAAGCTGCATACTTTTTTTGCATCTAAAGCTCACATTAAAATTTTTATTTACACACTATACCAAGAACATATACTTTGATTATAGGCTTATATCTAAGTCTTCATTGTTGTTTCTTGGAAGAGTTTCTTCAGTTTGTGGCACTTGCTAGAGGTGATTCTTCTCCTCAGCTACCCAGAAATTGCATTGAATGTGACAAATTTGAATGTCCCTGTTTGGTAAGCATCCTAGTAGTGGCATTTTTGGAGTGCCTATTCCAGGAGGGAAGTGTGGGGTTTCTGCTTGCTATATGATGATGTGGAAAGTGCCATAATCAATAAAGAGAAGTGCTACTGAATTTGGCATAGGGTCTATAAACAACTGTCACTTCATATGGCTATGCTCATGTTAGCAAGTAGCTTTGTCCAGGTAGGGCTTATCAGTAAATCCTCCAGCATACAAAACAATATATATTATGCTGCTAGATACACTGTTTTGTGTTTCTCCTCCCCCTTCCCAATCCATATACAGAAAGAATAGCTGCAGTCTGACGGAAGGTAGTACTGAGGACACTAAAAAATATGAGTAATTGCAACAAGAACATGCATAAGATGCTCTGCTGGAAGACATGCTAAGGTTAGAGGCCAAAAAAAAAATTGAAAATTGATCTAAAAGTTAGGACTGTATTTCAATATCAGTGACATTAGTGACAGTCCAGATTCATTTAATTGTATTTTGTTTGTTCATAACATAGATCAGGAAGTCATCAAGGTTATTTAATTCTTCTTATTTAAATGAGGAGGACTAAAGAGTCCGACAGGATGGAAGGCTAAGTTCTAGGCATACGGTGAACCAAAAAAGAACTCACATTTCTTATACATTTGCTAACTGAGGAAGTCAACTGGGCACAGGTGTCCCTTTTTAGGGACAACTCAGGTGCACTGCTGAGTCACATGACTTGCAAATCCTCATTCATGTGCTTCTTAAGGATACTACAGTGCCTGTCAACTTTAATTCTCTAGTTTTCGGATATAACTGTACTTCTAAGAAAGCTACTAGGGCAATATGTAATGCATCAATATCATATTATCGTACGACGTAAATAGCGAATGCAATTTCATCGTACCGATAATATCGAAACAACAAATTATCGAACAAATGGAACAGCAAATTTTTTCCCAGGGAAAAAAATTGCTGCTCTATAAAAAAAATAAATAAACAAACACAGATTTAAGTGGAGGGCTTCACCCCCCCCCCCCATGTAGTGCTGTGCACCCCACACCCCACCTACTTAAATATACCAACTCTGAGATTGCACCATAGTGGAGGAAATGGCAAAGTCCTGAAGACGGCCCACCAAATTTTTTCCTTGGGGAAAAAATGTGATGTTCCATGACTTCGCTTTTTTGTCATTTCAACAGTATCAGATTGACTAAATAGCATTTGCTATTTAATCCATTCGATACTGTCACATAGACCCAATGTAATTTGGAGCGGGAATGAGCAGCAAACTGAAAGTTCAGAGATATTAATAAGGCTGACATCTATTGCACATACACTAAAATATTTTGATGAATGATTACCTGCAATACATCGACAGGATGTAAGCCAAAAAGGGGCTGGGGGCAGTACTACTATATTAAAGCATACTAACTGTGTGCGTGTGTGTGCGTGTATGTGTGTGTGTGTGTGTGTGTGTGTGTGTGTGTGTGTGTGTGTGTGTGTGTGTGTGTGTGTGTGTGTGAGAGAGAGAGAGAGCTAGAGAGTAAAGCATTGGCTGATACACAAATTAGGTGCTGCTAGACATAGCATTTGGATGTCAGAAAAGTCTCTTATGTCTATGGAGAAATATATTAAAGTGAATACCCACTATAATGCTTTGCAATGTATCTTCAGTGAAATTACTGCAAACAGTACCTACAAGATTTCTAAAAAAAAAAAAAAAACTGCTTACAGTGCAGAAATCCATCCATCCATAGCCCCTTTTTCCCATTTTTGCACATGGGGTCTAGGTGTCACCTCAGCAGTGACAATCGTCTAGATCCAAGGTTTATGATGTGGAAATAGAGTGATGCATATTGCTGGTGTGATATGTATAGCATACCTGGATGAATAGAAATATTTCCTGCAAGGCTTAGAAGATCTATGGAGTGACACAAATCTTAGTAACTCCTGAAAAAGTACAAAGAATGGAGAACAGCTGTCAGAGAAAATAATGAAATGTAGATGTGAAAAGACATTTATCTACACCATGCAAAATGGTTGCTTCTGTTGATTCAACAATGCAATGGTTTTAAAGAAGACAACTGCATTCAAGGTCTTTTGTTCAAAAGTGATAATGTCATAATTATAGTAACAGAACCTTTTGTTGACAAGTCCATTTGTTAAGCGACAGAGCTGATATAGCTGATCAAAGCCCCCGGCCCACCTTAATACTGATTGCCAACTTTAATTGACACTTTCCCTAAATCTAACCTGACATGCATCTTAAAATTAAAAAAAAACTCCCATAACATTACCACTAAACAACTATTATAACAAATTTGAGCTGAATGTGGTCAGGTTTTGGGTAGGGCACAGGAAAAGGAAATTTGTTTCTTTTTTCAATATACTGAGTGTTGATGGGTTGCATTACTGATATAATTATTGTTCAACTTGATTTGGTTGTTTTGTTTGTAAGCAAAGTTGCATGTGGTCCAATCATATATCCACATCTCTCTCTCTCACTATATATATATATATATATATATATATATATATATATATATATATATATATATATATATATATATATATATATATATATACACATATATATGTAAATATATTAGGAGGCACCCTTATCTGGGGAATGTAAGGGGCTATACCTTGCAGAAACACTTTTTTATATCATTTTTAATGACACATTCCGGAGATGATTTTGTTTGATAAAGTATAATGCAACAGTGTGTTTTCATTATGATAGTGTGCATGTGTGTGTGTGTGTGTGTGTGTGTGTGTGTGTGTGTGTGTGTGTGTGTTTGTGCATACACACTATTTTCATGCATCACTGCCTAATACAATAAACCCATTTGATTAAACTCACATTAAACAATTCACATACAGACACTAAAATCAATTATTTGACAAGTCTACCATATGCGATGTAATATTTTTGATGAATGATAAGAAATCACCACTGACCACTGCAGAGTTGGCTAACAACAGTTCATCATCTGCATCACTTGTAGAGTTCATGACAGATTCTGAAATCAGTTACGAACTCTCAGCTTGATATCAGCTGAAAACACTTTCACTAGAATCTTTGGGCATCCCAAACATTTTATGATAAAACTGTAAAATGAGAAACATTGTGCACACTGATGCTATTTTGGCTTCCATGTGCTGTTTTTGAGTGCAGTCAGTCACAACTCTGCTTTTTCTGTACTTAGTCTACCTGCAGTGAGAGTTTAAGCTTTGGTTCTCACCGGGCACAAGTCAGACAAAATGATCCTTAAGAAGATACAGATCATATGCCACAGATGGACGATATGCACTCATACACATATGTAGGTGACTTATGTGGACCTTTAATTCATCAAGATTATATCTTTGGAATGTGGGAAAAAGGTGCAGTACCCACTGAGCATCGACAAGGACACAGGAAGGACCTGCAGACTCTGCACAGTCATTACCAGCACTAGGAGCCAAACTGGATAACCAAGCACTGCAAAACTACAGTGCTAACCTGTGTGCCACTGTGTTGTCTTACCTCTGAGTCATAAATCATTGTGATGCATGCTGATTGGCATTGCATCACAGGGGTAAGATATGTGTTAGGTATTCCACATTTACATTCTTCTTTCATTGCATGAGACACTGATTCTGTCTAATTGCCATGCTGTTATGCTTTAAGGCCTGCTAAGGTTTAGCACTACAGCTACTCATGTAGTATTAAGTGGAAGTTCAGTGGTCTTATCTACAACAGCACACTGTGCTTGATGGCAACTAGTGAAATTCCATCTATGAATTATGACCTAGACATGTTGAAGTCTATACAGTCCCTCCAGAGCTCCTTCTTGGATGTGAATCGGAGGTTTGTTTATTCAACTGATTGTTTGTTTGTTTGTTTCCTTGTTTGTTTATTAAAAAGTGGAAGGCACTGATA
This sequence comes from Protopterus annectens, assembly GCF_019279795.1. NCBI lineage: Eukaryota > Metazoa > Chordata > Ceratodontiformes > Protopteridae > Protopterus > Protopterus annectens. Next base: position 465,946,145 of record NC_056751.1, read on the forward strand.
CTGTGTGACCATTTTTGGAATCAAAAACCTTGCATGCAGAGAGGCAGTCCAGTGCCTCTGTAGTTGCCATTGACATTGTAATAAATAGCTACAAATATACAGCTACACTTACAGATGAGTTTTGTCTGAAACATGGGCTCTCACTTTCACTCAGGCATTGAAGATTGTATAGTGTGAGAGTCCTTATGCTTTGCTTAACTGCATCCTCTGTATAGTATGTTTCTTTTCTTCTATTTTCTTCCTTATTTATGTGAACATATGCATTCATTCCCTGCACTGGATGATTATTTGGGCTATATGTGAGGAACGTGATAAGTTTTTTTTTTTCATAATTTTTTACATTATCAACAGCTGTGTGTGTAAACCAGGAGGGAGTGGAGAATGGGAAAAACTGAAGTGCTAGCATTATAAGGTCAATACTAGTCAGGAATACATGAATGAAAGAGTCAGGGTACTTTGAGTAGTTAAGGGTTTTCAGTATTCTGATTATGGTATAGTGAATGTACCCTGGGAAACTGCTGAATGACACGCCCTTGCCTTTTCAGCTCACATACAATTATTGCACCAACATTAGTGTTACAGTTCACAGATCAATATATCTATTGTTTGCTATGGCACTGTGTGCAAAGCAAAACAAAGTGTGAATTTCAGCTCAAGTTTGAAATCTTCATATGTATGTTCCAAGTATCAATGGGTTTACAGACAATAATTTCCACAGCTGGAGAACTTACATTCACAGATAGCTATAATAAATATAAATATGTGGCACAGCTCTTCACTAATCAGCCACATCTAATTTCAAGGTGGATTCACATACCTCTCAACTGTCAAAATTTTCACAGAATGTCCAGACTTTTAGCTCATATTTTTAGTCTGTTCTTCATAAAATGTGTGGTTTTCTGGTAAATCATTGGAATGATCTGAGGTCTGAAGTCTCTAAATAATGACATGCATTTGAGTTTCAGACTTCAAATAATTCAGAAAATGTTAAAACAACCCCCTGTTACTCCAACAACTTCCTAAGTTTATAAGAGCAATATTTAAAATATGTCCCTGTATTTGGGCCTTTGTCCCCCCAGTTTTGTTGGGCTTTGTCCAGGTTTTTTGCACTAAGAGGTTGAGAGGTATGGGTGGGAGTGGCCTATCAAACTGGATTCTGAACAGAAAAAAAACTGAATTTCAACTGCAGCAGCTGAATAATAATAAAATGAAGGTAAAAGCAGCATTGCTCACAAATTATGTCTTTGGGCTTTTACCAGTTAGGGGTTGCCACAGTGGACCTCTGGTCCACTAATGATTGGCAGTGGATTTTTACTGTGCCTGCCCAACACCCAACCTTTAAGAAAGGCACACCCATTCACACACGCACCTACCTGCATGTCTTTAAACATCACTTGACTGTGAGGAAGACATGCAGATTCCACATAGAAAGTGCTCCAGCTGACAATTGAACCGAAGAACCTCTTGCTGTGAAGCGACAACGCTAACCGCTGCACCACCGCAGCCTATTATAAAACTACCTAAAGGAACTATATTTTACATGTGTACATGTCAAAGGAAAAAACTTCAAAGACCAATACACGTAAGGTTCAGGTTAAGGCACTTTAATTCTTGCGGCAAGGAGACAAAAACATGCAAATACAGAGTTTGTCTGATTAGTAACAGGAAGTGAAGCCATTCTTATACTGTTTTACAAAGCATTGCCTTCTAAAGCTGATGTAATTAAACACAAGCCTACAACATTGTTTTTTACAGCAGATGTTCACAATTTTCTGCTGACATGACATAACATTTCTAGATTTATGAGAAAACATTTAAAAAAAAATAACATGGCCTTGGAGACCAGCAGCTAGTTGCAATTATTTCTACAGTGCTGTGTTACATTTCAAGGTACTCTACTCATTCGAGCACAAAGCAATCACAGATTATAGTTCATATTCTTCAAGCGGTCTTTGTTCTACTTATCTATCCTTCCTGCAGCTGTGTATGTTCTCATAACACAGACAGGGCTAATTGTCTAAGTTTAATAACATTATAGAAAGCAGTATTGTTCTATTCATTATTTTCCTAACCTTGCAGAAAAAATCATCTGCGTGTCAGTACATTTCCCAAGACATAAACAAGATTTTAGCTGTGCTGACAAAATACAAGGACAGAAAGCATTTGCAGTTAATATGGATTTGTGCAGCATGAAACAGAATAAATGTATTAACTCTTTTGGGCTTCTAAAAAGCACTAATATACACATATTAATACATATTTTTCTAACAGTACACTATCATGAAGCATCCAAAATGCTACACAAAGCACATGAAAAATGCAACAAATACAGCTCATCAAGGTTGAATGGTAGTAATTAATGCTGGAGGTTTAGGTTATGCACTACAATCAGATGGGTACTACGTGGGGCTCAACCTCATTCTAGAACTCGTGGGTAAGTAGCACACCATCCACACCTGCAGTGTTGATTACTGTTTAATCTATACAATGTTTAGTGAAAGTCAGATAGTGTTGTGTATTATGCATATTGTAAAAGGACACCTTGAAATTGCTTAATGTATCTTATTTCTGAGTACAATGTTGTCTTAGTCTATTATTGACAAGCAATGCACCTTCTGCAAAACTTTATGAAATGATTTAGAATATGTGCATGTTCTAAGTGAAGTAATAATCTACAGTCAGAAGATCTAGAAATAAAGTTTAACCTGTAACTCAACTTGAGCTCCCTGTTTCAACATACAGCTTTGGTACAATCAGCTTGCCCCATCAAAAGTGTTGGATTGTTTTAAAGGAAAACAAGAAAATTGCTTCATGCCTCTCAAATGAGGATCCCCATTATAATGTAGAACCCCAAAATGCCAATTGCAGGGAGGCTTACCTCTGATTTAGGAGGCAAATCCTCACCAGTCTCAATTATATATACCAACACAAAGATCACAATACCATGGAGAAAAAGGAATATTCTATTGAATTTAAATCTTGCAAGCCTGCAATTCTGGTCATTCAATCTTATTCCAGGACTCACTCTAACAAGTCTTCCCATTTCAAATGGTTACCATCAAATGATGTAGTTAAAAAAACAGAGCTTACCAACATTATATATCACATATAATGAAGAAGGTTAGGCTTCCTTGAAACTGACTGCATGTATAGGTTGCTGATTGTGAGTCTGCATACATATTTGTTGACATCATCAGATCCAAACATACTAAAAGTTATAAACTGTGAAGAAAACAAGTCTAAGATGATATATTTGCTAATGTTATCAGATGTATTTAGGAAGGAAGCACATATAGAATCATACCATAAGTGGTCAAGAAACATGCAGCAACAAAAAGTGAAAAAAAATGTAAAGAGCTAGACCAAAAAAAAAAAAAATACAGAAAAAAAATGAAGACTGGAAAACCCACAACGAGTGGAAAGCATGGAGAACTGCTGGAACACCGTATGTTAATCAATGATGATGTACAAATGTGCCCTGGTAACAAACCAATTTGTCCAGCAACATCTTCAGGTGGGGGTCAGATAAATATAGTAGCAGGAATTAAGAGGGTGGGGGGATGAAAGGGTTAATAGGAATGAGGGATGATTGGGAGGAAATGAAGTAAAGGTAAGGATGGGGCTTAAAAGGTTTAGGCAAGTGGAATTTGGGAAGAAATTATATTTTGGCTTGAACTTGCTAATTTCAGCCATTTGAGCTATTGGCTACTTTGGCTATTTATGTGATAGGGCTTTACAATTTGGGGGGTTGGTGGCTTGTTGGAGGGAAGGAAGGATGATTGAGGGGATGTTGAATATTTGGAGTTTTCATGTTAAGCTGGCTTAGGAGGTTCATCTGGAGTTGTTGGGGATTAGGGTTCATTTTCATTTGTTTAATATGAAAGTGGTATGGCTTGTGGTGATTGGGCCACTAAAATGCCATGATGGTCATTTAAATGTCTTATTCCTTATAATGAGTAATTGGTGTGATGGCAGGATTGCTATTACATTGAATTTTGAAAAGAGATCTCATTTTGTTATTATATTCATTAGGTGGTAAAATAGGGCTGCAGTGTGGCATGATGGTATGCAATTGCCTCTGCATGGTTTCCAGTGGCAAGGGGCTTAGTGTTTGGTTGTCCAGTTGGCTGGTAATGACCTGGGAATCATTGAGAAGCTTCTATTGGTAGTTAGGTAAGTGAGTATTTAGTTCAATCACAGTGATTATGTTAGGTTATGGTTTGGTACTTTAGCATTGGAGAGGGATCAGTAGTTTGCTTTCAGCTGTTTAGGCAACTGGCTATTTTCATTATTTATGTGATAGGGGTTCGGGAGGTGATGATATGGATCCAGTTTGGTTAGAGAGGATGGGATACATCAAATGATGTTTGGCTTAATGCCTTTTAATGGTTAGGTTGTTGGAGTTTGGTTAGAGAGAGGGGGAACAGCCTGGTGAGGGCTGGTGGGTGGAGAAGAGGGGCAGGCTTGCCCTCTACTGTTCCACTTCTGGTGTTGGATGTTCAATTCAATGTTTTGGAAAAGGAAAGTGAGCAGCTGGATGCTGCTGGATTAGAAAAATAAGTGAGTGGAGGTTGTTGTTGTCTTTTGGCTTTTTCCAGTTAGGGGTCACCACAGTGGAATTCCGGTCTGTTAATGATTGGCAGTAGATTTTTACAAACGCCGAGGTGCCAGCCCAACATTAAACCTTCAATGAAGTAACGCCCATTTATGCATATCTTTCAAATGCCCACCCAACTGCAGGGAGGACATGCAGACTCCACACAGAAGGCACTCCCCACACTCCAGCCGAGAATCGAACGGGAGAACCTCTTGCTGTGTGGCAACATCACTATCACTGCACCACCGTGGAAGCAAAATAAGTGAGTGGAGGTAAGCTGCTTATTTGGTTGGATGTATAATTCAATAAATGGTAAATTACGTGAGTGGTGGCACACCGCTTCATAAGTAAGTGAGTGGAGGTATGGAGGCTGCTTACTGGTTCAGGATGAGCTGGGTCAAGCTGTCCTAGTTAATGTTATATGGATGCTATGATAAACTATACTAAGTGTTGGCTATAATTTATATAAATTGGTTAACAAAATTATGTTTATGGAACATTAATAAAGGTCATCAAACATAATTCGATGTGATGTGTTTATTGAAGGGGAACAGGACAAATGGCTTAAGTCAATTGAAATGACACAAAAATATTGAAATTTAATAATGACTGTTCAAGATAATGAGATACATATGCGATGGCTCTTGAACTCAACAGAAATTATAGAATATGGCAAAAAATGTAGGTTTGGGAGTGTGGAAATAGAAACAGTTGCACATCTTGTTGCAGGTTATGATATGATTATGGCTGAAGCTTTGTATACAGAAAGACACGATGATGTAACAAACTTACAATGATGACCATGTACATCACAGCAAGCAAGTAGCTAAGATTCATTGGATATGTGAGCCTTAAAGGAATCCTGACAATGAAGAAGCAATTATCTTATGCAATCATCCAATACCACTAGTCAAGAAAGATGAAACAAGAAAAGCAGATGTTGTAGATAAAGAGAAAAGGACAACAGCATCATTGATTATTGAAGTTGCTACATCCAATCACTATAGTGTCTTATATATCAAAAGACATAAAGATATACAATATCAAGACACACAGGCAGAAACTAGAGCAATGTGGAATATGCAACCAAAATAGTTCTAGTAGTAGTAGGAGCAACAGGACTAGCAAAACAAAAAATAAATAAATCCAAACATATGTAAAAATCATACCAATACAGGTAATCCCAGAAGAAATACAAAACAGAGGCAATTTTGGGTACATTGCACGTCCTGAGAAGAATATTCCTGGCAAACATAAAAGACTGAGTTAAAAAGTGATTTTGTGAACATTATTCCCTTATTTAGGAATGGGGTCCATTCCTGTCACTTTACTAAAAAAACCCTAAGCAGCTTGGAGAAATTAAACAAAGTAAAATAAAAAATACTTTTCTTAGGTTTTTACATTAATTCAGCCAGTGACATCAAGCAGGACTCCTTGGGTATCTCATTATACATTTTTCCACTACCTACTATTTTATTATTTTGTGGTATGTATTTTAAAGTTTGAATTTTATTAGTGAACTATGCGCATAACATATTTCAAGGAGTGAACTTCACACCCTCCACACTGCAAAGTTTCTGCTTGCTTTGTTTTTGACCCAGTATAGGCTGCATACTGGGTTTTCTGAGACTTTGAGGGATCCCACGGATTTTTCTTTTTGCCATTATACATTTTTCCCTCTGTCTATACCCCTCCACAAGGGTAAGACAGGGGTCTGGTGACTGCTGTGTCTGGTTGCCATGACAATATGTGGGCCTGTGGATTTTTTTTTTATGTCACTCCGGACATCTGCCTGTTTACTATATACATTCTGTCTCCACAGTAAGAGTAGCAGAAGAGCCCAGAGATCTTGATTCTTCTCCAGGAAGAGAGAACTGGTGTTTGGCTCCTCAGTGTATCACCATCTCCTGTTTTCATGTTGCTGTCAGAGCACCAGCAGCACCAACCTACTTTCTCTCTTGTTCTCTCTTACTTTGACACTAGAACAGATAAGGCTGAAGTTCTTAGCATAGCCATGTGTTAAATCCCATGATGATAATGGTGATGTTGCCAAACAAGGAAAGGTTACCTGTGTGCCTAAAAAAAGTTTGCTACTAATTGACAGGTTAACATCAATTGTTGTCTTACAACTTGACAGATGTAGTCACTGACATTAATTGTTTTGACACAGCAGACAGTTTATATTGTAGTTCTGCTATGAAATGCTGAATTGCACAACCCTGACCTTTTCAAAAATCAAACAATAATGCTTGAAACAGAAAGATGGAAAATATCTAATCATTTTTGGAGGGGAGAGAAAGCCTCTGTGTACCTCCATGTGGGACACAATCCCTCCTATCCTTGAATTTATATATACCAACTCTATGGTCACTCCGACCCGAAGAAGGAGGAATCTCCCAAAAGAAGTGAATCATTGCTAGAGAAATCGGACCAACAGTGACTTCCTATGGAAAACAACAATCTATGTTGTGGTTTTTCAGCTTTTTTTTTTTTTTTTGCTGGCAACTGATACTTGAGGAATTGCACCTCACCCCTCTGTAGAGGAGCCTTACATGCATGGTTATAACTGAAAAAATTAGCATGTTTTTGCAAATTTTACAGCCATACTCTCACATGCTTGTTTTTGCATTTCAAATAAATACAATACTATTCTGAGTATTTTGCTTCACAACAGTATGAAGTAATGTGAAGATAATATGCATTGATTTTAACATACAACACCTTACCACACTATGTTTTTGTTTTTATTAGGTCAAGTAGTGAACCTTTAGAGAATGGCTCCTTTACATTTTTCAAGGATGCTGGTTTTGGTCCTGGGATTACTTCTTCCAGTCAGCATTTCACAAGGAGGTAAGGACAACATTTCTCAGTTAGCACACCTTTAATAAAGGTTTCTATTTCAATTGTTTTCAAAATGTTTCTTCATTTGCAACAAACCTGATTGTTTCTAGTATATGTAAAAGAATACACTAAAGAACTTTAAGTGGGATATTTGAATGTGCATACAGTAAAGCCTTGAGTAAGTCCACTTTACCAAATAAATGATTTTTGTCATATAGTAAAAAAGACTGTGGCATAGCATGTATTATAGAAAATGAAAGCATTTTTTTAAATGAGCTCTGATTTTGAGGTCTATTATTGCTTTATTATAAAATGTTCTGTAGTGTATGTGAACATCCGACAGGCATAAAGTATTTTTGTAACACGGAAACCAAAGATGAGCTATGAGCAAAACAGATAAAAATACTGTAAAAATTAATTCCTGACAGTGATGTAGGCATATTCTAAATCTACTTTCATATTTAGTTGATCTATGAACTTGTAGCATGCATGTCTCAAGCAATTAGACTCTTTGTTTGCTAAGCCAGGAATTAGAGTTCTTGCTATGCTGATGATGGCCACAAAGCCCTTTTTGCTTAATGACATTTAAGGAAATTTAAGTACTCAAGTTAGACTAATGTACTAGGATTTTGTAATGTAGTTGTTTTGGTTAATGACTACAAAATGGGAAATGCAGAGCAGAAAGAGCATCCCTACCTCCAATTATAAATATTACATTATTCCTACATTTCCCATCACCTTACAAATACTCCTGAGAAGGCTTTGCATGTGTTGTGTTGAATTTGTAAGAACTTATCTTTGAGCACTTTAGCCTTTCCATAGTCTTCCAAAGTAAAATTCTGTGAGCCAAATATTGAGGAGTATGATTCCACAGAACTTTTTACCTTCCATTATGAGTGGATGAAACTGAATCCCCAAATTGCATTCCCCCCAAAAACTATGCAGGAAACAATTTAACTGTTTTTGAAGGGGTGCAAGCCTTCCACCCCCAAGCCTATATATACCAACTCCATGTTTACACCAACTTGAAGAAGGAGGAAGTTCCCTCAAAAAGGGCATTTCTGCTGGCACAACTTGCTGTCTGTGTTTTACTGTGGAGAAACTCTGATTGGCAGCAGGTTGAACCCCAGGCAACTGAAGTTCAAGAGTTCAGTCTTTGTCTACCAGTTGGGTAATAAGATTTTTACCTGTTACTTACATGACAAGGGCATTAGACCTAATCAGTTCTAAAGTCAAAACATTTCAATTGAGTCTGAACTCTTAAAATTGTTTATATATATTAAATCCATATGTTTGGCTTTTAGGTTGAATTTTTTTTTTTAACAGAACAAAAAATTGTCTTGTGGAAAATATACAGAATGATTTAGTTTTATTATGTCTAAATCTTACTACTCCCTCACAGGAGCAGGGTTGTTTCAGTAATTTGTTTCAAGTGTGATATAAAGTTCCTTATGCCTGTTACTTTAAGAAGTTTAGCAGTTAAATACTGTCATACTGCTGGCTAGAATTACATTATTTAGTTATTGCTGTCCTTAAGTCATTTACATTCATTTTCAAGTGCTTCAGGCTTGATTTACTCAACGTTTTTGTATTGTTATCTCCTCTACCTTGAACTTGGGGTGGCAGATCCTAGCTGTAGCTAAAAAATTAAATTACAGTGATTCATAGAATAGTGTAACAGTACAGCTAGTTACAGTAAAGAGCGTTTATATCACATTATCGAAAGATGAAAATACTCTATTTCATCAGGCCCAAAACATCTAAACATGAAAATATCAAACATTCAGAACAGCAAATTTTTTCCCATGGAAAAAATTCACTGCTCCGAAACACATACACACAACACAAGCACATCAAACAAACAGCAACCACACACATACACTTAAATTCCTACATCTAACGCTACACTAAACTAAACATACACTACTATCTACCCACTTACCTTAATCCAAACCCTAACCCTAAGGTCCGTCACTATCGCACACTCACCTAACCCGTGCCCTAACCCTAACTCAATTAAACCACCCTTAACCCTAAACTCTGTCACTATCGTACACACGCCTATCCAGCACCCTAAACCTAACTCACTTAACCCGCCCTAACCCTAACGTACAAACAATCGCACACGTACCTGAACCCAACCCGTAACTTTCCACCACAGCGCTAAGAATAGCAAAGTCACAGAAATGGCCATCTGAATTCTTTCTGGAGGAAAGAATTAGCTGTTCTGCAGCTTTGCTATTCTTAGCATTCACTGAATAGTGTTCGATATCAGAACATTCAAAGTTTTGATACTTCGATGTTCTGATATAGACCCCAGTAAAGATACTTCTTATTTCATTTAATTGCTAACACAGATGCTTAAAATTATACAGATTTGTTTGTTGCCCCCAAGATAAAACATGCATCTCTATGTAATTTATTTTATTGTTTGTTGATGTTGTCAGTTAACTGATTAACAACACTAGGCAGAAATGCCTTTTTGTAGAGGAAACCAAGGAATACTATCTGGTTAAGTGGCTTCCTAAGAGTCACACAACAGCATCAAATCGAGGGCTAAATGATAACACTCATAATCTCACTTTTATAATTCTCCCCACCAAATGTATTCCCATACTTTAGAATTCATATTCTTATGTTATAGAATGCAACATTAATGTGAACATTAAAACATTTTAAATGATTAATGTGGAGACACATTTTTGGATATGAAGATAGAGTAGATATAACAGGGAGGAAATGAAAATAAAAACCTATGCAATAATATGCAAGTGAGGGTCTATATTACATTGTTGAACTCACAGGAGTCCGAATGACATAATATCGAACTGTAAAGTTCGAAACCCAAAAAGTATGAAAACACAGAACAGCGATTTTTTCCCAGGGAAAAAAATCACTGTAATGGTGCAAAAAAAAAAAAAAAAACACGTGCACTTTAAACTTAACCTAATGTGGGGGGCTGTGCCCCCACAGCCCCCTACTTAAATATACCAACTCTGAGATTGCTCCACAATGGAGGAAATAGCAAAGCCACAAAAATGACCCACCAATTTTTTCCCAGGGAAAAAAAATTGGTGTTCCGTGGCTTCGCTGTTTCTGTGTTTCGAACATTTGGATTCGATATAACAACATTCAGATTCCTGTGAGTTCGACTTAATATAGACCCTGCAAATTATGCTATGCATAATAAAACTGTTTATGGAAACAACCCAAGTTGATCCATTGGGTCATCAGTAATTGCAAGATCAAATAAATAAGATTTAATGGAGTTCTTAAAGTAGGCCACAGTGGTGAAGTCCCTAAGCCACCAAAGTAGGAGATTCCACGAGTAAAGAGCATAATCCATAATATTTTCCATTTTAGTTTCAAATCTCTTTTGTATTACTTTTATAAAGGTCTTGCAATCATTATTATTCAATACTACTGGTCTTCAGTTTTTAATTGTCTTGTATCTTACTTCTTCCATATAAATTTAAGTATTACACTTTATGATTCTTTATACATAAAGCCTTCATTTAATCATTCATTCAAAATCATTTTTAAATTAATTTTTTATACGTTTCATACCCTAGTCCATCTGTTCCTGCACAAGATCTATATTTACTTGTCCTAATACTTTATCTAGCTCATTTAAATAAATCTCCTTTTCCAACTCTTTATTCTCTTTTTCCATTAACTTTTTTACTTTCCATGTTTTTTTTCACTAACTTCTTTTTTCTTTAAATATCTCTCATACATGTTGTACTACACTATTTGTAATCTTTGCCTGTGTTCTTCCTATTTCTCTTTTTACATTATGTATTTATTTATTTATTTATTTATTTATTTATTGCATTTGTTTCCCTGGAAGACCCACTGGGTCTAGCTGAAGCCATTTCATTTTCATTTGAGGCCTGGGGAGAAAAGCTCCAGCTAGATTAAACAATACATACATGACATAAGAAATACAAATACAAATGCACAGTATTCACATTCACGATACATAGATAGTGTGAGTAAAAAAGTACAGAGAATTTACATACAGAATACATAATTACATTGTATGGTGATACTAACTGTACTAATGGGGTATTTGCAAAGAGAATATCAGTTTTACGATTGTTAACTCATGGAGGTTAGGAAGAATAAGCAGCAGAAAAATTAGAGAAAGTGGGCATATGCCTATGCGATCAGTTATGATTAGTGAGATGGAGAAGTAAGTGTGTAGTAATAGAATTAGGTATAAGGTATAGTGGAAGGAGCTAGGGTTTAGAGTGTGCTATGTTGACACAAGTGCATAGCCAGTGTGAGAGAGATATTGTCTGAGGGAAGAGAGGTATTATCTCAGATATTCTGTCATCACACTATCATCTTCCTTTACCAATCTGCTTAAGTAATTTGATACTTCTTCTTTTTTTCTTGTAAAACTATCTTTGCTTACATAACATTTCATGTATTTTATCTGGATTTCTTAAATATAATTATTTTTCTTTGTCAATGTACTTCATGTTCTAAATCGTCCAATGCATTGTTATATGTTTTTTATATTTTTCTCTTTTTACTTTTCTATCATCATATTGCCACTGTAAAAACATTTTTTTATATTTTCCTTAAATATAATCCACAGTTCAGACCAATATTTATAAAACATGTTCATTAGTAATATGATCTTTCCATAGCTGTATTACTAATCTCTTTCCTTCTTCATTCCATGCTCTCTCATGTATCCTTTGTATTCCTTTGCCTATTTTTATATATTCCTTGTTTTCCTTTATCTCTAGCCATATTGCAAGATGATGAAAATATCCTGTTTCAAGTACCTCAGTTTCTCCTATAACTAAACCTTCTGACACAATAGAATAATCTATTTCGGTTCTATATATACATCTTTTGTAAGTCCATGAATTTCTAATTTCTAATATTTTTCTTATATCACTTCCTTTCTTTTATGTTGGCCTCTTAAATCACAATTAAAGTCTCCTGATATTATAATATTCATATTTATCACTACATAGTCTGAAATCTGATGAGATAAGCTTTCCCTTTCTTTATAATCAGTATAAGCATATAATGTTATAATTCTACATACTTGTTTTTTCCATTTTAAATCTACAGTGGTTAATCTTCCCATTTTTGCTAAAGTTGTACTTAATATCTTTATTGTATTTCTATAGAATATGTCTATTCCAGAACATCTCTGATTTCTGAAATACCAGATTATCTTTCTTCCCCATAGTTTCTCTGGTTATAATGTTTCTTCATCTGTTAAAATATTGTGCTTTCTAATATAATTACATCTACATCACATGTTTTTCTTACTATATTCTTAATACTATTCACATTTACTGAAACCACTGTAAAATCTCCAGTTTCCCTTTGATTCATGGTTTCATAAGCTCATAGCTATTTGTTAAGCTAGCTTTATTAATAGGTCATTCTAAGCCTAGCCACTTTCCTTCCCAAAGATAAGAATCAAACACTGTACCTTGTGTCTCTGAGTCAAACACCTTAACCATTACTCCAAACCCCAATTTGTAGGCAAATATTTTCTTTTTCATCTATTTCTTTTCTTTTTTATTTTGTACTTATCCTTTAAAATTTCTTTTTCTGTCTTTTACACTTTTATCAACTAAATTATTTCTTCCCTTTTACTACCTCCCAATGTATGCCTTTTTCATCACTTATTTCAGAACTTTTTTCAGTCATTTGTATTATTTTTCTCATCTAATCTATTTCTACTACTTCTAAATGTTCTTATCTTTGTTTATTTTCTTCTCTTTTTCTTTTTTCTTACTCTTATTTTCACTATTGCAATCCATCCATGAGTGTCCAATTTTGCTACATTTATAACATTTCAGTTCACATATTTCTTGTGTCAGGTCCAGTTTCCCCATGACTATAACATTTTCATTCATCACAGTTACTTATTAAATGTCCTTCTTTTCAACAACATCAACAAAATAGGTTTTGGGTTATCCCCAGTATTTTACAATACCCTCTTCCCATCCAGATTTTTCATGTTTGTTCTATGTATAATGTTTTTTCTCTTCCTATTTTAATACAATATTACAAACCCAGCCATCAGTCTATAAACCCCTATTGTCATAAACCTTTGCAATATCCAATACTTATTTACGTCAAGCTTTCAAATGCCATTTCAAAGTATCCCTTTCTACCTGTGTTGAAAATTGGACACAAATCTTTTTTGTTACCTTGTTAAATGTTTTTATCACATAAAGATTCCATGAGTTGCAGTCTTTCTTTTTTTCATATTCTCCAAGAAAATTTTCCATTTAAATAACAGTCTCAGATAAAATGTCACAAAATGTTTCTTTGTTAATAATAATAAATGCTCTTGCCTCATGTGCTTTTACACCCAAAGGAGCTGTTAAATTGTCCCACAATTCATATATGTCCTTTTCTTTGTCTTCTTTACTTAGAATCCTTATCACATACTTCTGTTTTTCATTTTCTTCTGCCTTCTTTTCTACTACTCCATTTATGCCTTTTTTTACTTTCTGTGCATATGTTTTCTTTTCCATCACACCACTATTCTTCAGGATTGACTCTGCATCCTCCTTTTTTATTTTCTCCATAATGTACCCCATGAAACATCTCCTTCATTCTCTGGCTCACTCTGCACCACTATTTCTTTAAGTAAATCATCCCAAAATACTCCTGACTGGAGGGTTGTAATTATACATCCACCATTTGCTGACTCATCTCCATCAAACATGTTTCTTGGAAACATTTTCTCAGCATCCTGCACACATTCTCTGGTCTCACTGTTTGTTTTCTCTTTCATGTCTTTTATCACTACATCAACTCTTTTTCTCTCCATCTGCCTTCCTGTTTCTCAGGGCCACCTCTGTGCCTGGAATAGAAACAGAAAATGCTCCTCCAAAATGGGTCCCACTCACAGCAGACAAGTATAGGAAGTTCACTGATGCCTGGCCAAATCTCCAGCTTCAGTCACAATGAAAAGGGACTATCACCTCATTGGGACTAATCTGGTCAACAAAACATAAATAAATGTCCACTGTGCACAATAAATGGCAGAAGTGGCAATGCTGAATAGTTTCTCACAACTGCATATGCAGTGAAAGCCTTTGTTCTAAATGCATTCAGTTTCAGTTGACTAATGCTAAACCAGTTATGAATAGCTTCCAAACCTGCTACAATACAATACATGCTATAATCTAGAGGAAAAAGAGAGGTAGAAATGGATTAGGATTACTCATTTATTCATCAGGGCATTACCCGATCAAATCTTGTAGTTTACAAGAATGACTAAAATGTTGAATGTTGTAAATTTATGTGATATAGAATTAACTAAAATACATTCCTTCATTATTTTCTGATGTACACCTTACTCTTGTCCTGGTCATATAGGAAATGAGGGGGGACAGTAAGGAAAAAGGTCCTTTACATTGGAGGACCCTAAATCATACAGGGGAATACATGCCATGACCAACATTTACATATAGTAACAAGATAAATCTTGCTTTCCAATAAGATCTTTAAGATGCCACATACACTGTGAATAATAGTGGATATGAGACTGAAGCTGTGATACTCCATACTCCAGAAGATAGGAAAAGCACTTGGTTCTTGAGGTTTATTATTTATTCCAGCCTCTTATGAAATAATGTGTGACACAAAATAACTAAGGCTGTGTGACTGCTTAATATAGGAGATATTAACAACATGCATATTGTACAACTGGAAATTTTTTGTACATTGTCCTATACATTTATATAAACTTTTAATATTCTGTGTTGTTATGTGACCTTATGTGTATATTTTACAATTATAGTATCACAAATTAAATTTACTGATGGGTCTGTATTATAAAGTGTCAGTATTTAAGAGTTACTCAGTGGCTGTAAGTATATGATAATATAAACTCAGTCATCTTTCTTAGCAATGGAGACATTGAAAAAATGCAAGAAGTGTTATTATGATTATACCAATTTTCATCCAGCATTTCTGGTCATGAATTGATCTTGATAGTGGTTGACACACACACACACACACACACACACACACACATATGTGTGTGTGTGTGTGTGTGTGTGTGTGTGTGTAATACGTACAATACACATCACTCATTAAAATAAAGCAAGGTTCTTATATCTCACACACTTCACAACTACATATCATGTACATATGTGCTGCCAGTGTGTCGGGATAGATACCTACTCCCACTACATCAGCGTTACAACACTCACATTCCTGCACATCAACATCCCTGTAACTTTATATATACTAACTCTGAGACTTCACAGCAATAAAAGTAAGGGAAATCCCTGTTCACTGCACTATTGTCTGATCTGAAATGGTGGTTGACCTCTCCCTTGCCGATTATTGCACTTTCACCAATCACATTGAATAACAGGATTGGCAACATGTTATATCCAAGCAAAGTGATCTACTTCAGATATCTCCCAGTTACACATCTGTATATTACTGTAAGTCATATAACTGCAACAAACCCAGGCTTAATATATATCCATTCAATCCTGCATAATAATCATGGCAAAGTATGTCTCTACAGAATTTAGCACTGTAGAGTTTGTAAGATGTGGGCTATCTCCTCCTTGCCCCCCCCCCCCAAGATCTAGGTAGGAGTTAGGAGGTGAAAGTCCCATATGTAAGGTATTATGTAAAGTACAGTTTACAGATATTGCTGAATCAGCATATGTTAATACTGAGAGGCTGGTAGTGCATATGCAGGTGTTGCATTCACAGTGCTTGAATGAGTCCAATTTTTTTAATAACCATTAAAAAATACTTATAGCTTTTTTGTTGTCTAGGCAACAGCTCAAGAGCCAAGTGTTGACTGATCTATAACTAGCCAGGGCAGGCAATGATCAATTGTTTGCATGTGCAGCAGCCATGGAGTTTATTATATCAAGTTCAAGGGGTCACAGAAGGAAAACAAATGTATGATAAGTGTCACTTGTTTCTCTCTCTCTCTCTCTCTCTATAACATAGATGACAGCAGGTGGGGTATTTTGTTTAGATGCTTTAATACATAGAAGCACATCAGGATGGATAGCAGCATTATAAAATACAAACAAACTAGTTAACAGACAGACCTTACATACATATATGCTTACATCTCAATGGCCTACAACAAAATGGCAGTCTAGCTTGCACATGTTCAGTATTTCTACACTTGTGCAAGCTCTTGGATAGCTTCTTAAAGGTACATACACACATATTGATCTACAGCCTTCTTCTTAAAAAGATTGCCCTTTGTAAAAACAAAGTACATACACACATGCTGTACATACACTGCTTGGTAGTAACTTGATTAAAGTGTAGCTATCATTCTAAGTCTTTTGGATTAAGCACTTGGGCTTCAGACCAGTTGTTTTACATTAGGAAGGTTTGTGGCCTGCACTGTGGTGGCAGGACAGGTAGCTTACATCCTTCTAAGTTGGGAACTGCTGATTGAGGGCTCAGTGTCTGTTATTCTAAAAGTGCATTAGTTCTGGTTTAAGCACTTGGGCTTCAGGCCAGTTATTTTACATTAAGAAGGTTCGTGGTCTGCACTCTTGTGGGAGGAGAGGCTGGACTCTGCCCTTCTGAGCTGGGAATTTCTGGTTAAAGGCCTATAGTGCCTGCATATTTGAACTGTTTCTTACTGAAATTGGTACACCTTGTTTGCTGTAGCATAGACTAGATCCAGGCCTGCTGAATCTAGCTTTGTTTGTATGCTTGTTGTTTATTTGCTTGTTATTTCCCTGAAACGCTAATTCCACCTAAAACGTGGCTTTTCAGTGCTTCTGTGGATCCCTAGTGATATCTGCATTGCTTACTGTACTTATCTCCTTGTTTCACTTGAAAAAAAGTTGCTGTTTGTCATTTTTGCATTTAAGTTACCTGTAACACAGTCGCAGGCTACACACTCAAGTGCGTTAGCCTCCTCTGTGTATTTAAAGTAATTTAAGCTCTGCATTTCTGTTGTTTCTGAAAAAAAAACACAAAAAAATCCTTGTTTTCCTGCCTTTCTGAACTAGTCTAGTCCAGTTTTCAGGCTTTGCTGAATCCAGGACTGTGGTAAAGGTTCCTGTGTTGCCCATATCATACTTGGATAATTAGGTGGCTTCCTTGTTCACTGTGAGAGAGGGAACTCTGAGCAGCCTATCTGTCCCTGTAGGAGTGGTCCCAGCCCAGCAACTTGTAGCTCATTGGCCATTTTGGGCTAATTTCTATCCTTTTTCATCTCCCTGGTATAAAATCTGCTTAGCGCAGTTTTTCATGGGTTTGTGCACCGCGCAGCACTGTTTAGCTGCGGTTAAACTATTCCAGGCTCCACGAAGTCTGCACTTCAGTTTTTCCCTTGAAACTTAAAACACTTCAACTCAGCACTAGAAATAAGGCAATTTAAGACCTGCACTTACTAAAACTCACTAAAGCTAGGACTAGCTTACAGCTTGCACTTCAGCCCTATACTCAGGAAGTATAAGGCTCTTTACTCATCCAGTCAGCAATACAGTCCCAACCATCTATTCAGGCATGTTCAAGGGACAGATTTGGGTGTGCTCTCCAGTCCAGCTGGTGAATCTGGGCATCCTGAGGCAATGTTACAATTGCCTCATGTACACAGACAACCCCCTCCTCCTCCCAACCAACACAAACATATGTGAGAGATGCAGCTACACAGCCAAACTGGAGGCTAAGCTCTCTCAACCCACGACTGGATCAACCAGTCACAAGGAGAAAGGCAACACTAGCACCACATTACCAGACTCACATAGACCAGCCATAGCTGCACCAGAAAACAACTCTCAGAAACACACAAAAACATACTCGGAGGCTCTAAATAAGAACCTGCCTAAACAACAGAGAACTCCTAAGCATACACCCAAGCAACCACCACCCCACAACAGAAACCAGGTAACACATACATCACAATGTCAGTGTGCCAAGCAAAAACAGCTCCTAAGGCTAAGTAACACACCTAACACACTAGTAATCAGTGATTCTATCATCAGGCACACAGATGTCCCACTCACTAGACTGAACAAGGAGAAGGTTACCGTAAGCTACCTGTCGGGTGCCAGAATCCGCCACATAACACATGATCTCAGGTCGCTCCAAAACAAGTACAAATATGACTCTGTCATTGTACATGTTGGCGTAAATGACCTGAGACGTACCTCCCTGGACTACATGAAAAGAGACATGGAGGAGCTGTCTGAACATATAGCCCAGGCTGGTATGACTCTGACTCTGAGTAGCATCCTGCCCTCACCCAAAATGATGCCAGCATACGAAGAAAAACTGCTCAGTTTCAGCAATTGGTTAAACTACTGGTGTCATTCAAAGGAGATCCAGTACTTGTCAGCCTGGAACGACATGCTTGACAAGCCACGTTGCTTCGCCAGAGACGGCTTGCACCTGTCGCCCCTGGGCTTTCAAATACTGGCCAAGACTCTTGCCACCCCAATACTGCCTTTTTTAGGCAAGGCTCAAAAGACAAACCTGCCTCCATAAACAACAATAATAAACAACAACTGATGGCATTGCTGCTCAACGCCAGAAGTCTAAACCTCAAAATGCACACACTCAAGGCTTTCCTTAGTACGGAAGAAATTGACGTATGTGCAGTGACAGAAACCTGGTTCAAGGCTCCAGAGAGCACCCCAGCACTACCAGGCTATAACTCCTACCATACCTTTAGGTCCCAAAACCAGGACCGGAACACAAAAGGAGGGAGTGTGTCCATATTCATCAAGAACACCCACACCTCCAGATTAGTAGCACAGCACACGGAATCTGAGACCATCCAAGTGCAATTGACAGCAGGTAAATTGACTGTTCAATGTATAGCTTGCTATAGATCTCCCACCTTGTCTCAGGACCCTCAAGCAGCATTCCTGAGAACATTAGAAAGTATGAAGATTCTACCCAACACCATGCTACTGGGTGACTTCAACTATCCAGACATTGACTC
>NC_056751.1:465966029-466061029 GCF_019279795.1 Protopterus annectens
ATTTTGTGAAGGGGACATTATCTAGTTTTTATTTTTACACTACTGAACTTTTTTATTCCCCCGATTTTTAGGTTCACGAAGGAAACATCCTATACTAAAATAGATTTTTTAGATGTTTCAATAGCACAAACCACTCTAGGTTTCTCAACAACACTGCATAAGAAGGAATGTTGGAAAAAATACACTTTTGACATTCGACAGTATGCATCCGGGCCACTTTCAAACATAGTGCATGGACAACTAACAGGATATCTAGGATCTATGCGGATGATACTTGCTTTGATGGGGCTTAGACAATTAAAGGTTTATTTATTATTGGGTTATAATGAATCCTTAGTTAAAAGGTATATTAGAGAAAAATACAGAAAAAAGGGGCATAAATACAAGCCTTGGCTGCATCGATCAGATAGTAGATTGAACACATCCCCAAAAACAACAGTTAATGATGTTAGATCTAAGGTTATGCTCACATATAGTAGCAACACTAAAGACATTAGTGGGATAATAAAGAAAAATTGGAACATCCTTACTAGTGATGAAAGTTAATACCATTGTTGGTCCTCTCCTATGTTTGGTTTTAGGAAAAACAGGTATTTAAAAGATATTTTATGTAGAACAGGTCGTGATCATGTTACCCCCATTTCTAAATAGGTATTAAGCCATGCGGCTCTTCATGAGCCTGCCCTTTATCCTTCAGGACACTACCTTTGTTTTCATCCCACTACTAATAAAGTATTTACATTAAAAAGCTAGGGCTACTTGCAGAACCAAGACATGTTATGTTGGTGTAAGTCTTGCTTACATGTTTTCGTGGGTAAGATAATAATATATTCAAAATAAAGGATGTTACAACATTTATCAGCATTAGGGTTTCAATGACATAATGCCACACAGACATATTAAGATAATCCTACTCACTGCTTTTGGCTTTGGGGCCATAGTTAATGTGAGATTGAACAGAGGAAGAGACATTAAACAATATACTGAATTGATTTGAATCTAGAAAGATCACTTAGAGGTTCATTGCACACAAGAACGGGTTTAAATGATGCGGTTTCCTATTGACCACCTTAGAAATAGGCGGGTTTTTTATTAACTTTTGATTGGTTGTATTTTGTTTTAAATAGTGCTTTGTAACATTTGTTCATTGTCTGATGAAGGGTTAACACCCGAAAGCGCTAACTTGTTTGATATTTGTGTGGTTTTACTATACTATTTTATTAAATCTTTTGGATACGTAACAGGACTCTTCCAGAGACTCTTTCTTGACTTTTGTGGATCTTAATTGTGTCCTCTGGTTGAGACATCAGCATCAAGCATTTGTTTTTGGATTTACATAAATAATTACATGTAACTTACTCAGTAGTGGGGCATTGGGCATTTGCTGGGCCTCCTGGATCCAATGGTTCAGTTGGTCCTGCTTCCATCTCTTCAGGTCCGTATGGTGGTGACGGACCTGTTCACCAGTCCTTGGTATTCCTGTGGCACTGGTGAGATCATGTGCCAACCGGTCCCATGCCTCAGCCCTATATGCTCCCCACAGGACCTGGCCCTGCATGAGTTGGGCCTCATGATCATGGACGAGGAGCCAAACCATATATTTGGACTCCTCAATGCCCCACCTCTGTGCTCGGAAGCAACTCCCCTCTACTGCACCTGCCATCCTGACTGCAAGTCGGTTCCACAATCGGTTATGCTGTGTATTCCCGCCTATGGGGCTTATATATGCTGTTTTTCCCGCACTTATCTGTGATTGGCCATTTTGGAATCGTATCAGCTTCACAAAACCTACTTTGTCATGCTTCTCTTTTCATTCATTCCTATATATATGCTATTACTGCATTTCTAAGAGCAACTGTCATGGCTTAGTGGCTCAGTACTTTGACTATGGTGCATGGTATCCTGAGTTCGAGCCTGGCCATTGCTTTTTATATTTTATGACTGTCTACACAGGCTAGGAGGTGTGTCTGTGTAAAGGCAGTTTTGATACAGCTTGCTCAACGTTGCCCGTCGGTTAGCTTGTTGGCGCGGTGCGCAGCTCCGTGCAAATGGGGCACGCTGGCTTATGCGCCGTTTGGCTGTCAGCACGCATATTACGCTCAGCTCAGCTATGGGCACACAGTTTCAGCATGTTAAAATGCTGCTTGACCCCGGGCACTCATTTTACAACTGTTAAACCACTGCTCACCTACAGGCACTCATTTTAAACCTGTTAAAACACTGCTCACCTACGGGCAGATATACTCAACTTGTTAGAGTGTAGCTCAGCTATGGGCACATCTGACATTTTTTTTATTTTTTATTATCTCACATTTCTTCAAAATACATGGCCCATTTCATTACATTTTACATAAAATATAATTTTATATATGTACATATATGTCAGGGAATTGTTTCGTGCTTATTTCACTAAAAATAAAAATTGATGTTGTGGGGGCTCGAACCATGACTGCCTCCTCTTCAGCCAACATCTCTACCGCTACGCTATTGCTTCTTGGCTTACTTTGCATATTTAGTTCTTATATGCTTTTCCACTGACTGCTAACTGTGGCTGAGCGCCGGGCACACCCGCGCAAATGAGTGCACTCACGGGCAAACATCTTTACAACTTATAAAAAAATATGTAAGATGTTCATTTATACATTTTATGTTCATTGTCTGTGGGGGCACGTGTTGTGTTGTGTTTATTCACATTTACATGGACTCTGTCATGGGGGTTTACTTTCGGGACTTTTACTCTTCTGGGGGCGTGTCCGTTTGCAGTGCTCGCCCTACGGACATGCCCCCTACTGTCTTACATGGACCGTGTTAACCTTAGGTGTGTTTCAGCATGCCCTCATGCATATGCATGGCATGCTGACGATACAGCGTTTAACTGCAGCCTCCATGTAAGCCTTGTAACTCTTACGCAGGCTTCGTGAATCCTGCCCAAGGAGTTTAGTTTTGTTGGTATAGTAGTTTCTCTTTGTCTTTTCTTTATATCGTATACTGTAAATTTGTTCCAACTGAATGACAGGGCATCCACTTTCCATGCTTGTTTGTGATAAGTCCTTGTGCAGAATCTCTGAAGTTGGCAGTTGTGAGGAGAGGCAAAAAGATCTATGTCTGGGCGTCCCTATTTCCTTGTTATCTTGCTGAAGATTTGTGGATCTAGTTTCCACTCGTGAGGGTCCATGAGGTTTCTGCTTAGTTTGTCTGCCAGAGCATTTATTTTTCCTGGCAGGAATTGTGCTTGCAGGTGTACTTGGTAAGTCAATGCTGTGCTCCACAAAATCATGGCTTGTCTGCAGAGGGGGTAGGAATGTGTGCCCCCCTGCTTGTTTATGTACCACATGACTGTGGTGTTGTCCGTCTTTATCAGCAGCTGTCCTGGATGAAGTAGGTCCTTGAAGGCTGTCAGGGCATTTTCTACAGCTAGCAATGATGTGTAGATGCCTTTGGCTTGGGGCCCATGTGCCCTGAATACATTTTCCTGCCATGTGGGCCACCCAGGCATAATCTGAGGCATCTGTTGTTAGTGTTTGCCTGGCTGTGGGTAAAGTGAATGGCTGTCCCTTGTTGTGGTGACAGGCCTGTTCTCACCATCAAAACTCCTGTTGTAGGCAAGGAATTAGGGAAATTAATGATTCCAGGCTGTGGCAATGTTGACTCCAAACACTTTTTAGGTACCATTGTAGTTTCCTCATATGCAGTCTTGCATATGGAATTAGGAGAATGCAGGAGGCCATGTAGCCCAGAGCCTGCAGAATTTTTCTTGCAGATAACTGGGTCTTTGTTGCCATGTTTTCGAAGTAAGAAGTCAGATGCCTTTGTTTGTCTGGCGTGAGATAAGCCATCTGGGCAGTTGTATTTAAGCTTGCACCCAGGAATATTATCTCTTGAGAGGGTACTAGTTTTGATTTCTTTTCATGTACTGTGTACCCTAGGCAAATTAGTAATGTTTTTACAAATGCCAGCTGCTTTAGTAGAATGTCTTTGGCCTCTACTTGAATAAGGCAGTCGTCCAAGTTGGGATATATTTGAATTCCTTTTTGTCTGCAAAATGCATTTACTGGTGCCAGGCATTTTGTGAAGACCCTGGGTGCAGTAGATAAGCCAAAGGGCAGTGCAGAGAATTGGTAGTGCTTTGAGCCAGCTATGAATATGAGGTATCTTCTGCAAGATTGTCTGATTGGGACATGCAGGTATGCCTCTTTGAGGTCCAAAGTTACAAGCCAAGTCTTTTTGCCCAGCATGGACAGAAGCTGCTGCAGAGTCAACATTTTGAATTTCGGAACGTCCAGAAAAGTATTTAGAATAGACAGGTCCAAAATCGGTCTCCATGTTTTGTCCTTTCTTGGCACTAAGAAAAGTCTTGAGTAAAATCCTTGTCCCTGCTCTTGTTGTGGCACTGGCTGTATTATCCCTCATGTCCCTGAGGGATGAAACTTGGTTTTGTGCCTCTGCCCATTGATTGTGTGGCAGGTCTGGCATATCTTTTGCCTTTGGAAGGGTGTGAAAGTGGAACCTGTAGCCCTGAGAGACTATATTTAAGACCCATTTGTCCTGGGTAATTATGTGCCAATTTTGTGAAAAAAGTTTTAGCTTTCCCCCTAAGGGTGCTGCCAAAAGATAAATGCTTGGCATTGGCAGAGGGAAGTCATTGGGACTGTTTCCTATATGGCTGTGATTTGTCTTCTCCGCTTTTGGAGGTATAAGCACCTCACTGTTTTGGTCTGTATGAGCCCTCGGGCTGTTGTCTGCTTCTAGGGCATCTGTATCTGCCTCTTTGTGGCCTGCCTGACACGGGAAAGGACCAATTCTTAGAAGGCCAGTTCCTGCTAAATCTGTGTGGCTGCACCTGTAAGAAATTCTTCTCTGCTTGCATAGATTTAGCTTTATCCTCCAATTTTTTCAACACCTCTTCTGTCTTAACACCAAACAATGTATCATGCTGTAATGGAGCATCCAATAATTTTGATTTAACATGATCAGGCAGAGTCTGTTCTTTTAACCAAGCATGCCTTCTAATGACCGAGCCTGTTACAGCGGCCCTGCAAGAGGCCTCCAGTGAATCATAACCACATTGCAAAGTATGTTTTCCCACTTGTTCAGCTGAATGCAATAAATCCTGCAATTCTTTGTTCTCAGCACATTCAGAATTTGTCAACATTTTCTGTTTTAACAGAGACATTAAATATTGCTGATATTTAAGCATATGAAACTGACAATTTAAAGCCCTTACAGCCAAGGTAGCAGAAGTGTAAACTTTTTTCCCCCATCTGTCCAGTGCCCTAGAATCTCTATCTGAGGGGACAGGGTTTTTTTGCAGTAGCAGCTTTGACCCCTTTGGGACCCTGTGAAATAGTTTCTGGGTCAGCAGCAGGGTTTTTATATAGAAATTTATGAGAATCTGGAACCCTGTAGTATCTGTCTGGCTTAACAGGTGCAGGAGGTAAAGAGTCGGGAGACAGGCTGGACTCTGAAAAGACATCATCTACAATGTCTAGAACAGGAGGAAAAGCAAGAGGTCTGTGCTGAGGAAGTAAAAGAAAGTCTAGGAACCTTTAAATAGAATCTGAATAATCTTGGCTCTCCCAGTGGAAATGCTCTCTCATGGTATGCAAGGATTCCCCAAATGAATAATCCTCAGGAGGAGAAGCTGAAGGAATAGATTTTTCAGCATCAGAATCCTAGGGAGGAATAGAGTATCCCTGTTCTGAAGAGGAGTCAGAGGAAATGGAAACCTGATCAGAGGAATCATATTCAGTGTCTTGCCTAGGCCTCTTATCAGGAGGGGTATGGGAGCCCCTGATCAAAGTAATTAGGTCTTCGGACATTTTGAGCATCTGTTTCTTAGGCATGGAAGTCTGTCCTGGAGAATGCTGTACTTGTTTTCTTGTCTCTAAAACTGTTTTAGTCTTTGTCTTTGATGCTGAAGTTGGCTTGATATAAAGCTGTGTAGGTCTAAAAACACCCTCAGAAGCCGATGCCTGCTCAGCAGCTCTGGACCCATCTGAGGGATTAGTTTCTGAAGGCCCAATACCTTGAGTATCCAGAGGCCTAGCTGTCTCCACGTGGGAGTCGGAGGCGGCCTGTGGCTCTGAGGTAGCGGGTGTCAGGGGCTGTGAAAGCGCCTCACTGAGAACTGGCGACTGGCCTAGAAGAGGCTTCATCGTCGGTTTTGGACCTCGGATGCCTGTCCTTTTCTTTTTCCTTGCGCTTTTTATGAACTCCGGTCATCGGCTGTTCCAACGGCATTATGTAGTTAAACCTTTGGCCAAAGTAATGAAAAGCAAAATCGTACTGACACTTAATAGTGCGTTGGTTAAATCTAGCACAAAATCGACAGCTAGCAACGTCGTGGTCAGGGACTAGCCAAGGAATACAGTAAGAGTGAAAATCCTTATGAGGTATTTGCTTCCCACAAGAAATACAATTGTTAACTTTTTCTGACATCGGTCTGGAGCAAGAACAAAGTTTCCCCAATGGGGTACTTAGCTTTATTGAAGACTTCGGATCTGAAATTCAATTTCAAAAATCTCAGGAGTCAGCCGACTGGCACTTGCGAACTGCTTTTGCTTCGGGCACTGTGCGGCAAGAAAGACTGTAGAAAATGGCGTCGGCTGCATCTTTTATACCCCTGGTTCACTGACATCAGGGAAGAGGCAACAGCAACTGACGCCCGACCAAGAACATCCTTGCATGCAGAGAGGCAGTCCAGTGCCTCTGTACCCACCAATGATATTGCAATAAATAGCTACAAATATACAGCTACACTTACAGATGAGTATTGTTTGAAACATGGGCTCTCACTTTCACTCAGGCATTGAAAATTGTGTAGTGTGAGAGTCCTTATGCTTTGCATATCTGCATTCTCTGTATAGTATGTTTTATTTTCTTCTATTTTTTCCTTATTTATGTGAACATATACATTCATTTCTTGCATTGGACAATTATTTGGGCTGTATGTAAGGAACGTGATAAGTTTTCTTTCATAATTTCTTACATTACCAACAGCTGTGTGTGTAAGCCTGAAAAGACTGGAGAATGGGAAAAACTTAAATGCTAGCATGATAAGGTCAATACTAGTCAGGAATACATGAGTCAAAGAGTCAGGGTACTTTGAGTAGTTGAGGGTTTTCAGTATTCTGATTATGGTCTAGTGAATGTACCCTGGGTACCCTGGGAAACTGCTGAATGACACACCCTTGCCTATGAAGCTCACATTCAATTATTGCACCAACATTAGTGTTACAGTTCACAGATCAATATATCTATTGTTTTGGCATAGCAAAAACAAAGCAAAAGTTCAAGCTCAGTTCAGCTCAAGTGGTGTCAAATAAATGCATGAATCACTAACTTACACACACAA
The DNA here is from genome assembly GCF_019279795.1 of Protopterus annectens. Classification (NCBI taxonomy): domain Eukaryota; kingdom Metazoa; phylum Chordata; order Ceratodontiformes; family Protopteridae; genus Protopterus; species Protopterus annectens. The sequence continues at coordinate 465,973,384 of NC_056751.1, forward strand.
TGTTTCAGTGCTGGAGAACCTGCATTCACAGGTAGCTATATTAGAGGTATGAAATGTGCCCGGCTCTTCGCACTAAAACTCACTACTTTCAAGGTGGTTGGCGCATACCTCTCAACTGTTAAGATTTTCACAGACTGTCCAGACTTTTAGCTCATATTTTTGGTCTGTTCTTCATAAAATTTGTGGTTTTCTGGTAAATCACTGGAATGATCTGAGGGCTGAAGTATCTAAATAATTACATACATTTGAGTTTCAGACTTCAAATCATTCAGAAAATGTTAAAACAACCTCCTGTTACTCCAGCAACTTTCTAAGTTTATAAGAGCAATATTTAAATTATGTTTCTGTTTTTGGGCCTTTGTCCCCCCAGTTTTGTTGGGCTTTGTCCAGATTTTTTTCACTAAGAGGTTGAGCGGTATGGGTGGAGGTGGTCAATCAAACTGGATCCTGAACAGAAAAAAACTGAATTTCAACTGCAGCAGCTGAATAATAATAAAATGAAGGTAAAGGCAGCATTGCTCACAAATTATATTATTTTATAAAACTACCTAAAGGAACTATATTTTACATGTGTACACCACCATGAAGCATCCAAAATGTGCTGCACAAAGCTCATGAAAAATGAAACAAATATTGCTCATCAATGTTGAATGGTAGTAATTAATGCTGGAGGTTTAGGCAATGCACTACAATCAGCTGGGTATTTCTGAAACTACGCGGGGCTCAACCTCATTCTAGAACTCATAGGTAAGTAACACAGCATCTACACCTGCAGTGTCAATTACTGTTTAATCTATACAAAGTGTATTGAAAGTCAGATAATGTTGTGTGTTATGCATATTGTAGATGGACACCTCGAGGTTGCTTACTGTATCTTATTTCTGAGTATAGTATTGTCTTAGTCTATTATTGGCAAATGATGCACCTTCTGCAAAACCTTATGAAAGATTTAGAACATTTATTTTTTATTTATTTATTGACATTTGTTGACCGGGTTAGTCCAACTGGGATTTTGTCCCATTTTTCAATGGAGACCTGAGGAGAAAAGCTCCAGATAGTACAATAAAAAAACACTACAGTAGTATACAGGTATAGCAAACAATAGAAATAAAACTAGTCATTTCAGTAGTAAAACAAAAAACAAAACAATATAGTAGCAAATAATAAACAAAACAACATTAACAATAGTTAAATGACAGCACAAGGTTTTTTTGGGGTCTTTTTTTTTTTTGCTATGTAACTGTACTGGTGGGGATAGAGTTCAGAAGTATGACAAGGATAGATGGAGTGATTTCAGTGTGGGGGGAGGAGAGAATTATGTAGGGTCATAGCAGGGGCAAATTTTGGAATTGAGTAAATGAGTCTTTAGTTTTCTTTTAAATAGTGGGGTGTGAGAGACTGAGCTAATGTCAAGGGGTAGTTTGTTCCAGGCTTGGGCCACAGAGTGTGTGTAGAGTAACTTACCTACTGACTTATTTGGGTGGTAACATGTGCATGTTCTAAGTGAAGTAATAATCTACAGTCAGAAGATCTAGAAATAAAGTTTAACCTGTGAATCAGCTTGTGCTCCCGGTTTTAACATACAGCTTTGGTACAATCAGCTTGCCCCACCAAAAGTGTTGGATTGTTTTAAAGGAAAACAAGAACATTGCTTCATGCCTCTTAAATGAGGATCCCCATTGTAATGTAGACCCCCAAAATACCAAGCACGGAAAAAAAAAAAAAAACAAAAAAGAAAAACAGAAGAACACTGGATTTCAAATATCAAATACCACTCTTCTCTTTTAAACTTGTTTTTTTTTTTTTTTTTTTTTTTTTTTTGTAGGGAGGCTTACCTCTGATGTAGGTGGCAAATCCTTACCACTCCCAATTATATATACCAACACAAAGATCACAATACCATGGAGAAAAGGGAATATTCAATTGAATTGAAATCTTGGCCTTAGTATACGCAAGTCTGCATTTTTGGTCATTCAGTCTTATTCTAGGACTTGCACTAACTTGGCATTTCAAATGGTTACCATCAAATGATGTATTTAAAAAAACAGAGCTTGCCACCATTATATATCACATACAGTGAAGAAGGTTAGGCTTCTTTGAAACTGACTGCATGTATAGGTTGCTGGTTGTGAGACTGCGTACATATTTATTGACATCATCAGATCCAAACATACTAAAAGTTCTGAACTGTGAAGAAAACATGTCTACAATTACAGCTTTGCTAATGTTATCAGATGTATTTAGGATGGAAGCACATATAGAATCATACCATAAGTGGTCAAGAAACATGCAGCAACAAAAAGTGAAAATAAAATGTAAAGAGCTAGACCAAAAAAAAAAGAAGACTGGAAAACCCACAATGAGTGGAAAGCATGGAGAACTGCTGGAACACCGTATGTTAATCAATGATGATGTACAAATGAGGCTTGGTAACAACCAATTTGTCCAGCGACATCTTCAGGTGGGGGTCAGATAAATATAGTAGCATGAATTAAGAGGGTGGGGGGATGAAAGGGTAATGGGAATGAGAGAATATTGGGAGGAAATGAGGTAAGGGTAAGGAGGGGGCTTAAGAGGTTTAGGCAAGTGGACCTGGGGAAGGAATTACATTTTGGCCTGAACTTGCTAATTTCAGCCATTTGCTCTATTGGCTACTTTGACTATTTATGTGATAGGGCTTTATAAGATGGGGGGGTTGGGTTGATGGCTTGTTGGAGGGAAGAAAGGATGATTGAGGGGATGTTGAATATTTGGAGTTTTCATCTTACGCTAGCGTAGGAGGTTCAGTTGGAGTTGTTGGGATTAGGGTACATTTTCATTTGTTTAATATGGAAGTGGTATGGCTTGTGGTGGTTGGGCTGCTAAAATGGCATGATGGTCATTTAAATGTCTTATTCCTTATAATGAGTAATTGGTGTGATGGCAGGATTGCTATTACATTGAATTTTGTAAAGAGATCTCATTTTGTTATTATATTCATTAGGTGGTAAAATGGGGCTGCAGTGTGGCATGATGGTATGCAATTGCCTCTGCATGGTTTCCAGTGGCAGGGGGCTTAGTGTTTGGTTGTCCAGTTGGCTGGTAATGACCTGGGAATCATTGAGAAGCTTCTATTGGTAGTTAGGTAAGTGAGTATTTAGTTCAATCACAGTGATTATGTTAGGTTATAAGGTTATGGTTTGGTACTTTAGCATTGGAGAGGGATCAGTAGTTTGCTTTCAGCTGTTTAGACAACTGGCTATTTTCATTATGTATGTGATAGGGGTTCGGGAGGTGATGATATGGATCCAGTTTGGTTAGAGAGGATGGGATACATCAAATGATGTTTGGCTTAATGCCTTTTAATGGTTAGGTTGTTGGAGTTTGGTTAGAGAGAGGGGGAACAGCCTGGTGGTGGGTGAAAGAGGGCTTTTTTGTTCCACCTCTGGCGTTGGATGTTCAATTCAATGTGTTGGAAAAGGAAAGTGAGTGGCTGGACGCTGCTGGATTAGTAAAATAAATGAGTGGAGGTAAGCTACTTATTTGGTTGGATGTGTAATTCAATAAATGGTAAAGTAAGTGAGTGGTGGCACACTGCTTCATAAGTAAGTGAGTGGAGGTATGGAGGCTGCTTACTGGGTCAGGATGAGCTTTGTCAAGCTGTCCTAGTTAATGTTATATGGATGTTATGCTCAACTATACTAAGTGTTGGTTGTAATTAATATAAATTGGTGAACAAAATTATGTTTATGGAACTTTAATAAAGGTCATCAAACATCATTCACTGTGATGTGTTTATTGAAGGGGACAGGGACAAATGAGATTTGGTAACAAACCAGTTTTTCCAGGGACATCTTCAGGTGGGGTCAGATAAATATAGTAGCAGGAATTAAGAGGGTGGGGGATGAAAGGGTTAATGGGAACTAGGGATGACTGGGAGAAAATGAGGTAAGGGTAGGGAGGTGCTTAAGTTTTTTAGGCAAGTGGAACTGGGGTAAGAATCACATTTTGATGTGAGCTTGCTACCCGCCTTCCCTTCCATTTTGTAGTGGAATAGTGGGGATTGTGGTTATCTTATCAGTCTGCATAGAGCGGAGAAGAGGGGCAGGCTTGCCCTCCTCTGTTCTCCTTCTGGTGCTGGATGTTCAGTTCAATGGCTTGGGAAAGGAAAGCGAGCAGTTGGACACTGCTTGATAAGTAAAATAAGTGAGTGGAGGTAAGCTGCTTATTTGGTTGGATGTGTAATTCAATAAATGGTAAATTAAGTGAGTGGTGGTGGTATGCTGCTTCATAAGTAAGCGAGTGGAGGTATGGATGCTGCTTACTGGGTCAGGATGAGTGGGGTCATGCTGTCCTAATTAACTTTACATGGATGTTATGCTCAACTATACCATGTGTTGGTTGTAATTAATAAATATTGGTTAGCAAAATTATGTTTATGGAAGTTCAATAAAGGTTGTCAAACATCACTCAGTGTGATGTGTTTATTGATGGGGACCGGGACAAATGGCTTAAGTGAATTGAAATGACACAAAGATATTGAAGTTTATTAATGACAGTTCAAGATAGTGAGATACATATGTAATGGCTCTTTAACTCTACAGAAATTATAGGATATAACAAAACATGTAGGTTTGGGAGTGTGGGGTCTATATTATATTCTCGAAAGCCAACAATAACAAAGCTTATTGTCAACACGAGAATAGTGAAAGCACACAACATTGAACGTGTAAACGGAAATCTTCATAAGGGGAGATTTCCGTTTACTGCAATGTAGTGCGTTCTCAGAGTTGGTATATTTAAGTAGTGGGGGGTGCTTGCCTCCTGTTTAAACCCATTATGGTACTTTTTTTCTTTTTTTTTTGTTGTTATTATTATAAGTTTGATGTTTGAAGACATCGACCATTTGGTGTTGACCATATGGTGTTCGATGTTTTCAACCGTCGATCTTATAATATAGACCCGGGAGTGTGGAAACAGAAACAGTTGCACATTTTGTTGCAGGTTATGATATGATTACGGCTGAAGGTTTGTATACAGAAAGACACAATGATGTAACAGAGTTACAATGATGACCATGTACATCACAGCAAGCACGTAGCTAAGATTCACTGGAAATGTGATCCACAAATGATGACTGAAAATGAATAAGTCATGATCATATGCAGTCATCCAGTACCACTAGTCAAGAAAGAGGAAACAAGAAAAGCAGATGTTGTAGTTAAAGAGAAGAGGACAACAGCATCACTGATTATTGAAGTTGCTATATCCAATCACTATTGTGTCTTATATATTGAAAGACATAAAGATAAAAAATATCAAAACACAGCGGCAGAAACTAGAGCAATGTGGAATATGCAACCAAAATAGTTCCAGTAGTAGTAGTAGGAGCAACAGGACTAGCAAAAAACAAAAAATAAATAAATCCAAACATATGTAAAAATGATACCAATACAGGTAATCCCAGAAGAAATAAAAAATAGAGGCAATTTTGGGTACATTGCAGGTCCTGAGAAGAACATTCCTTGCAAACATAAAAGACTGAGCCAAAAAGTGATTTTTGTGAACATTATTCCCTTTTTATTAATGGGGTCCATTCCTGTCACTTTACTAAAAAAGCCCTAAGCAACTTGGAGAAATTAAACAAAGTAAAATAAAAAATACTTTTCTTAGGTTTTTACATTAATTCAGTCTCCCATTGACATCAAACAGGAGTCCTTGGGTATCTCATTATATATTTCTCCACTACCTACTATTTTATTATTTTGTAGTACATATTTTAAAGTTTGAATTTTATTAGTTATTTCAAGGAGTGAACTTCACACCCTCCAAACTGCAAAGTTTCTGCTTGGTTTGTTTGTGACCCAGTATAGGCTGTATACTGTGTTTTCTGAGACTTTGAGGGATCCCAGGGATTTTTCTTTTTGCCAATATACATTTTTCCCTCTGTCTATACCCCTCCACAAGGGTAAGACAGGGGTCTGGTGACTGCTGTGTCTGGTTGCCATGACAATATGTGGGCCTGTGGATTTTTTTTTTATGTCACTCCGGACATCTGCCTGTTTACTATATACATTCTGTCTCCACAGTAAGAGTAACAGAATAGCCCAGAAATCTTGATTCTTCTCCAGGAAGAGAGAACTGGTGTTTGGCTCCTCAGTGTATCACCATCTCCTTTTTTCATGTTGCTGTCAGAGCACCAGCAGCACCAACCTACTTTCTCTCTTGTTCTCTCTTACTTTGACACTAGAACAGATAAGGCTGAAGTTCTTAGCATAGCCGTGTGTTAAATCCCATGATGACAATGGTGATGTTGCCAAACAAGGAAAGGTTACCTGTGTGCCTAAAAAAGTTTGCTACTAATTGACAGGTTAACATCAATTGTTGTCTTACAACTTGACAGATGTAGTCACTGACATTACTTGTTTTGACACAGCAGACAGTTTATATTGTAGTTCTGCTATGAAATGCTGAATTGCACAACCCTGACCTTTTCAAAAATCAAACAATAATGCTTGAAACATAGAAAGATGGAAAATAACTAAGCATTTTTGGAGGGGGGAGCAAGCCTCTGTGTACCTTCCATGTGGGGCACAATCCCTCCTATCCTTGAATTTATATATACCAACTCTATGGTCACACCGACCCAAAGAAGGAGGAATCTCCCAAAAGAGGGAAATCATTGCTAGAGAATTCAGACCAACAGTGACATCCTGTGGAAAACAACAATATATGTTGTGTTTTTTCAGCTTTTTTTTTTTTTTTTTTTTTGCTGGCAACTGATACTTGAGGAATTGCACCTCACCCCTCTGTGGAGGAGCCTTACATGCATTAGCATGGCTATAACTGAAAAATCAGCATGTTTTTGCAAATTTTACAGCCATAATCTCACATGCTTGTTTTTGTATATCAAATAAATACCATACAATTCTGAGTATTTTGTTTCACAACAGTATGAAGTAATGTGAAGATAATATGCATTGCTTTTAACATATAACACCTTACCACAATATGTTTTTGGTTTTATTAGGTCAAGTAGTGAACCTTTAGAGAATGGCTCCTTTACATTTTTCAAGGATGCTGGTTTTGGTCCTGGGATTACTTGTTCCAGTCAGCATTTCACAAGGAGGTAAGGACAACATTTCTCAGTTAGCACACCTTTAATAAAGGTTTCTATTTCAATTGTTTTCATTTTTTTCTTCATTTGAACAAACCTGATTGTTTCTAGTATATGTAAAAGAATACACTAAAGAACGTTAAGTGGGATATTTTAATGTGCATACAGTAAAGCTTTGAGTAAGTCCACTTTACCAAATAAATTATTTTTGTCAAATAGTAAAAAAGACTGTGGCATAGCATATATTATAGAAAATGAAAGCATTTTTTTAAGATGATCTCTGATTTTGAGGTCTATTATTGCTTTATCATAAAACGTTTTGTAGTGTATGTGAACATCTGACAGGCATAACATATTTTTGCAACACAAAAACCAAAGATGAGCTATGAGCAAAACAGATAAAAATACTGTAAAAATGAATTTCTGACAGTGATGTAGGCATACTCTAAAGCTACATTCATATTCAGTTGATCTATGAACTTGTAGCATGCATGTCTCAAGCAATTAGACTGTTTGTTTGCTAATCCAGGAAATTAGAGTTCTTGCTATGCTGATGATGGCCCCAAAGCCCTTTTTGCTTAATGACATTTAAGGAAATTTAAGTACTCAAGTTAGACTAATGTACTAGGATTTTGTAATGTAGTTGTTTTGGTTAATGAATACAAAATGGGAAATGCAGAGCAGAAAGAGCATCCCTACCTCCAATTATAAATATTACATTATTACTACTTTTCCCATCATCTTACAAATACTCTTGAGAAGGCTTTGTATGTGTTGTGTTGAATTTGTAAGAACTTGTCTTTGAGCACTTTAGCCTTTCTATAGTCTTCCAAATAAAATTCTGTGAGCGAAATATTGAGGAGTATGATTCCACAGAACATCTTACCCTTTCATTATGAGTGAATGAAACTGAATCCCCAAATTGCACCCCCCCCCCAAAAAAATACAGGAAACAATTTAAGCTTTTTTTGTAGGGGTGCAAGCCTTCCACCCCAAGCCTATATATACTAACTCCATGTTTGCACCAACTTGAAGAAGGAGGAAGTTCCCTCAAAAAAGGGCATTACTGCTGGCACAACTTGCTGTCTGTGTTTTACTGTGGAGAAACTCTGACTGACAGCAGGTTGAACCTCAGGCAACTGAAGTTCAAGAGTTCAGTCTTTGTCTACAAGTTGGGTAATAAGATTTTTACCTGTTACATACATGACCAGGGCATCAGACCTAATCAGTTCTAAAGTCAAAACATTTCAATTGAGTCTGAACTAATTGTTTATATATATTAAATCCATATGTTTGGCTTTTAGGTTGAATTTTTTTAACAAAACAAAAACTGTCTTGTGGAAAATATACAGAATGATTTAGTTTTATTATATCTAAATCTTACTACTCCCTCACAGGAGCAGGGTTATTTCAATAATTTGTTTCAAGTGTGATATAAAGTTCCTTACGCCTGTTACTTTAAGAAGTTTAGCAGTTAAATACTGTCATATTGCTGGCTACAATTACATTATTTAGTTATTGCTGTCTTTTAGTCATTTACATTCATTTTCAAGTGTTTCAGGCTTGATTTACTCAAAGTTTTTGTATTGTTATCTCCTCTACCTTGAACTTGGGGTGATAGATCCTAGCTGTAGCTAAAAGATTAAATTATAGTGATTCATAGAATAGTGTAACAGTACAGCTAGGTACAGTAAAGATGCTTCTTATTTCATTTAATTGATAACACAGATGCTTAAAATGATACAGATTTCTTTGTTGCCCCCAAGATAAAACATAAGCCCTGCCCGAGGGGCATTACAATTGCGCCACATCGTTTAGGGCTTCGGGTTTTGCTGTGCCTCTGCCAGTGACCATTATTGATCTGTGGGGAGAGATATTTGCGATCTCCCATCCATCCCCTCCATATTTTTGCGATCTCAAGGCCAGCCACAAGATTTCTCTTGAACATCCTCCAGCACCAGACAGGCCTTCTTTCACAAGGTGATTCTCTCCTCTCATCACCTCATAATAGGGTGATGAATCTAACCCTTGTCAACGTCCTATTAATCAAATCTGTCGGGTTTATTTAATTGTCCCTTGTGGCTCTGGTGGATCTAGTTTTTGAACATGCGGTTAAGCATAGAATCTTTCACCCTCTGAGCTTGTATGTTAGGCTGAATAGACCTCTATCTGCAGCGCGGTGCGGCTCTTTGTAAACTGGAGTTCAAGACCCTTTTCAGCATAAGAGATTTTCTTTTGGTGGTCTCCAGCTGCTGGTGAACTCGGGTTGTATATCATTTGGCTACACACATTGTCGGTTCATATACATGATGGATGGGCATTGTGAGACCACATGGGTCTGTAGAGTGATGAGTAATCAAATCTAGATGAGAATTGATCTAGATGAACAGACCTAATGTAGAGGTGGGCAATGTAGAAATGATTCTTCTTTACTTCCCAGCTAGGTGGGTGTAACCTGATAAGCTACAACAATCAAGGTGGGTCCCCAAGTCCTGATACTGGTAATTGTTTGGGTACTATTGCCACCCATGGTTTTGGCACTATTTTTTTTTCGCTTTTTTAGTATGCCTTCTGGTTTTTATCTTTCGTTTTTAGGCCATGGCTCTGATGGCAGTTTGTTTTGTGTGTTTTCCCTTCTTCTGTCATCTATGCAGTCATCCTGCAAACTTCTATGCTCATTGTCAACACTGTCAAAGTACTTCTTTGTCAACGGATAACCCTCCCGCAACCATTTGCTTGCCCTTCCAAAAGTAGGGTGGGCCCACTGTGGGCCCCCTTGACTCTGACATGGTGACCCACTTGTGACAGGCTTTGGAGCAACCCATGGCGCCAGCAACTCTTTATGTGGGTCTGTCACTCAGGTTACCCGCAACCCATGGGGTGATGTATAAGCTAATTGAAGGCCTTGACCCGAGTCATGAAGGCAGTGACTCAATGTCCTGTCCTGTATCAATCCCGCTTTTGCTGTATGGACTGAAAAAATCTCATCAATGAAAAACGTGATCTCTGCCTTGCTTAAGCTTGGATTGAAAAAGGCAAAATCTGCCTTTGACAAAGCCAAAGGTCTTTGGATCATCCATTCCTTTCCTTCCAAGGGTCTTTGTTATGGGTCGTTATGAATTTCCAGGTGGCTTTAAGGATAAAACATCAATAATGCTACCCGCCTTTGTGAGGTGGGACCCGCTCCAGTGGGACCACCTCCTGGGTCGATTAAAATAGGGGGTATATCAGAGGTAGTAGTTCCTTGTTAATAGCTGTCCTAGGAGTGGGGTTAATTCGGACACCATGGAGTGGAGCACCGTGCCGGGGGACACCTTCCGTTTCCATTGATGTGGTGTTGTTGTTTGGGTTTGTTTTTTAGCAGGTTTTGGAAATGTTTGGGGGATATGGGGATCTGGTATTTTGAGGTCTAGGTATGGAACCACTGAACCTGTCAATGAGTGTGGAGCCAGTATGTTGGATCAGTAATCTTCACATCATTTTTCACAGTAATCTTTCCATCCAGGTTTCTAATCTTACAGGTTTCCTATGGTTTCCTTTATAGTCTTTTGGCTCTTTAGCTATTTTTTTCTCATTTTTTTCTCTCAAAATTTTCTTAGTGCTTTTTTATGTTTTATGCTTTTTTTTAGTTCTTTGATCAAGGGTGTCTCTTACTACCTTTTTTTTATCTTGCTCTGTCTTGTAGCTTTCTCCTTTTGTTGTAGAGAGTTTGTTTGGCTGGGGTCCACCAGAGAGTGCTTGCCTTTAATTACCAGAGAGTCTTTGTTTTTGTTTGCTTTTGCTTGCAGTCCTACAGTGTGTACTAGAGAAGGCATTTTAGGTGATTCAATGACAGTTCAGCTGTTTCATACCGGCCCGGCTGCCTTAAAGGAGAGACACACAAAGTCTGAAGAAGTGTGAAGCTTCTTTTCGTTTTTTTTACTGTGGTCTTTTTTTTTTTCCAGGAGGGGTGGGATGAGGACCTCCAGCGAGAGGTTGTGATCTGATCTCACCAGTGAGGTATACTTGTTGAACTTTGTTGAACATTGTTGTCCGTGATTCGATCAGATATGATATCTTATCTTGTCTTGAGTGATGAGTTTGACTAGTGAATCATTGTTTTTTTGTTTATGATTCTTTTGGGCTTTTTGGGTGTTTGTTTGGGTGGCTTAGTTCCCAGATATATTAGGGTGAGTGTGAAGTCACCTAGTATGATGGTGGTTGGTTTATCCCCTATCCCTCTTTCAGGAAGGCCATGAGGAGGTTGATGTGAGGAAATTGGCCTGTAACATGCACAATTTGCAGATGCTCTCTTGCCTATGGTTATCTGCTGGATGGTGGATGACGATCGTTCGTGCCACCAGTCTTGAGGTTGAGGTGTGTCTGTGATGGATATGGATACTCCTCTCCTTCTTTCTATTGTGTGTCCGGATTTTGGGGCCGGCATGATGTAAAGGGTAAAACCTGATAGTGCTGGGGTGTGCTCAGGAGAGCCCAGAACAGGTTTCTGTCACAGCACAGACATGATGTTCTCCCATATTGAGAAAGGGCCTCGAGTCACGTGCATTTTGAGATTTAGACTTCTGGCATTGACAGCATTGTTTTTTTTTTTTTTTTTTGTGTGTGGTGGTAGGTTTAGTTTTTGATTTTTGGTGCCTAAAAGGCACTATGGGGTGGCAGGCCTTTGCCAATATGAATCAATCCCCAGGGGTGAGCCGTGCCCCCCGTCCCAGCTGCGAAGCGCGTGCAGCATGTCATCGTCATCCCAGACACTGGATCACACTGAATGACACCAGACACCAGTGGTTAATTGTTAAAGCTGATCTGATCATCTTATCTCTGTGGCATCATTCTTGGTGAAGGTAGGATACTGCTCAAGGTCAGGGTCATACCTGCCTGGGCTACATGCATCTCTATGTAATTTATTTTATTCTTTGTTTATGTTGTCAGTTAACTGAGTAACAACACTAGGTAGAAGTGCCTTTTTGTAGAGGAAACCAAGGAATACTATCTGGTTAAGTGGCTTCCTGAGAGTCACACAGCAGCATCAAATTGAAGGCTAAATGATAACGCTCATAACCTCACTTTTAAAATTCTCCCCACCTAATGTATTCCTATACTTTATAATTCATATTCTTATGTTATAGAATGCAACATTAATGTGAACATTAAAACATTTTAAGTGATTAATGTGGAGACACATTTTTGGACATGAAGATGGAGTAGATACAACAGGGAGGAAATGAAAATAAAAAACGATGCAATAATATACAAGTGAGGGTCTATATTACATCGTCGAACTCACAGGAGTATGAACAATGTAATATCGAACTGTGAAGTTCGAAACCCAAAAAGTATGAAAACACAGAACGGTGATTTTTTTTCCAGGGGAAAAAAAAAATCACTGTTCCGGTATAAAAAAAAAAATAAATAAACAAACATGTACACTTTAAACTTACTCTAATGTGGGGCACTTCACCCCCACAGCCCCAATGTGGGGGCTGTGCTCCCCACACCCCCTACTTAACTATACCAACTCCAAGATCGCACCATTGTGGAGGAAATAGCAACGCCACAAAAACGACCCTCTGATTTTATTTCCCTGGGAAAAAAATCGGTGATCCGTGACTTCACTATTTCCATGTTCCGAAAATTTGGGTTTGATATTACAACGTTCAGACTCCTGTGAGTTCGACGTAATATAGACCCTACAAATGATGCTATGCATAATAAAACTGTTTATGGAAACAACCCAAGATGATCCATAAGATTTAATGGAGTTCTTAAAGTAGGCCATAGTGGTGAAGTCCCTAAGCCACCAAAGTAGGAGATTCCATGGACAAAGAGCATTATCCATAATATTTTCCATTTTAGTTTCAAATCTCTTTTGTATTACTTTCATAAAGGTCTTACACTCATTATTATTCAATACTACTGGCTTTCAGTTTTTTTAATTGTCTTGTGTCTTCCTTCTTCCATATAAATTTAAGTATTCCACTATATAATTCTTTATACATAAAGCCTTCATTTAATCATTCATTCAAAATCATTAAAAGTTTTTTGCCAATCCCTTAAATTTTTATAGGTTTCATACCCTAGTCCATCTGGTCCTGCACAAGATATATATTTACTCGTTCTAATACTTTATCTAGCTCATTTTCACTACCTTCTTTTTTCTTTAAATATTTCTCATACATGTTGTACTACACTATTTGTAATCTTTGCCTGTGTTCTTTCTATTTCTCCTTTTACATTATTTATTTATTTATTGCATTTGTTTACTTGGAAGGTCCACTGGGTCTAGTTGAAGCCATTTCATTTTCATTTCAGGCCTGGGGAAAAAGCTCCACATAGATTAAACAATACATACATGACATAAGAAAGACAAATGCATAGTATTCACAGTTACGATACATAGATAGCATGAGTACAAAAGTATAGAGAATTTATATACAGAATACATATTTACATTGTATGGTGATACTAACTGTACTGTTGGGGTATTTGCAAAGAGAATATCAGTGTTACGATTGTTAACTCATGAAGGTTAGTAGGAATAAGCAGCAGAAAGTGGGCATATGCCCATGCCATCAGTTATGGTTAATGAGATGGAGAAGATGTAAGTGTGTAGTAATAGAATTAGGTATAAGGTATAGTGGAAGGAGCTAGGGTTTAGAGAGTGTGCTATGTTGACATAAGTGCATAGCCAGTGGGAGGAGAGATATTGTCTGAGGGAGGAGAGGTATTATCTGAGATATTCTGTCATCACACTATCATCTTCCTTTACCAATCTGCTTAAGTAATTTGATACTTCTTTTTATCCTTGTAAAAATATCTTTGCTTACATAACATTTCTTGTATTTTATCTTGATTTTTTAAATATAATTATTTTTCTGTGTCAAAGTACTTTATATTCTAAATCTTCCAATGCATCATTATATGTTCTATTATATTTTTCTTTCTCTACTTTTCTATCATCATATTGCCACTCTAAAAACATTTTTTATATTTTCTTAAATATGTTCCACAATTCAGACCAATAGTTACAAAACGTGTTCATTAGTAATATGATCTTTCCATAGCTGTATTACTAATCTCTTTCCTTCTTCATTCCATGCTTTCTCATGTATCCTTTTTATTCCTTTGCCTATTTTTATATATTCCTTGTTCTCCTTTATCTCTAGCCATATTGCAAAATCCTGTTTCAACTACCTCAGTTTCTCCTATAACTAAACCTTCTGACACAATAGAATAATCTATTTCAGTTCTATACATATATCTTTTGTAAGTCCGCAAATTTCTAATTTCTAATACTTTTCTTATATCACTTCCTTTCTTTTTATGTTGGCCTCTTAAATCACAGTTAAAGTCTCCTGATATTATAATATTCATATTTATCAATACACAGTCTACAATCTGATGAAATAAGATGTCCCTTTCTTCACAATTAGTATAAGCATATAATGTTATAATTCTACACACTTGTTCTTTCCATTTTAAATCTACAGTGGTTAATCTTCCAATTTTTGCTAAAGTTATATATTTAGTGTATTTCTACAGTATATGTCTATTCCAGAACATCTCTGATTTCTGAAATTCCAGATTATCTTTCTTCCCAATAGTTTCTCTGGTTGTACTCTTTCTTCATTTCTTAACAATCTTTTGCTTTCTAATATAATTAGATCTACATCACATGTATTACTCAACTCCAAAATTTCTGTTTTTCTTACTATATTATTAATACTATTCACATTTACTGAAAGCACTGTAAAAATGTCCATTTCCCTTTGATTCATGGTTTCATAAGCTCATAGCTATTTGCTAAGCTAGCTTTCTTAATAGGTCATTCTAAGCCTAGCCACTTTCATTCCCAAAGATAAGAAACAAACACCTTAACCATTACTCCAAACCACAATCTTTAAGTAAATATTTTCTTTTTTATCCATTTCCTTTCTTGTTTATTTTGTACTTATCTTTTAAATTTTCTTTTTCTGTCTTTTACCCTTTTATCAACAGAATTCTTTTTTCTCTTTTACTACCTCCCAATTTATGTCTTCTTCATCACTTATTTCAGAACCTTTTTCTATGTCATCTATTTTTTTCTCATCTAAATTTTCTTCTATTTCTACTACTTCTAAAATGTCTTATCTTTGTTTATTTTCTTCTCTTTTTCTTTTTTCTTACTCTTATTTTCAATTTTGCAATCCATCCACGAGTGTCCAATTTTTCTACATTTATAACATTTCAGTTTACATATTTCTTGTGTCAGGTCCAGTATCCTCACAACTACAACATTTTCATTCATCACAGTTACTTATTAAATGTCCTTCTTTTCAACAACAACAAGAAATATGTTTTGGGTTATTCCCAGTATTTTACAATACCCTATTCCCCTCCACATTTTTTATGTTTGCTATATGTATAATGTTTTTTCTCTTCCTATTTTAATACAATATTACAAACCCGCTATCAGTCCATAATCCTCTGTTGTCATAAACTTTTGCAATATCCAATACTTATTTACATAAAGCTTTCAAATGTCATTTCAAAGTCTCCCTTTCTATCTGTGTTCAAAAAATATTCTTTTTTTCTTTCCTTGTTAAATGTTTTTATCACATAAAGATTCCGTGGGTTACAGTCTTTCTTTTTTTCATATTATCCAAGAAATGTTTCCATTGAAAAAACAGTCTCATATATAATGTCACAAAATGTTGGGTTCCTATCATTTAGTCGAACTTCTGCAAGTTCGAACCTCATATGGGCAAGATGGAAATCTCTGTAAGGGGAGGTTTCCATTTTGTTAAATGTGGTGCGATCTTGGAGTTGGTATATTTAAGTAGCGGGGGGTGTGGGGGCACAGCACCCCATGTGGGTGGTGCTTACAATGATTTATTTTGTTTTTTTTTTGTTTTTGTTTTTTATCCATAGTCGAAGTTTTTTAACTTCGAACAGGATGGTTTGAACATTCTGTGTTCAAAGTTATTAAACTTCGACTGTGTGATATAGACCCAAAATGTCTCTTTGTGAATAAGAATATATGCTGTTACCTCATGTGCTTTTACAACCAAATGAGCTGTTAAATTGTCCCACAATTCATACCTGCCCACCTCTGTGTCTTCTTTACTTTGAATCCTTATCACATGCTTCTGTTTTTCATTTTCTTCAGCCTTCTTTTCTACTACTCCATTTGTGTTGCCTTCTTTTACTTTCTCTGCATATGTTTTCTTTTCCATCACACCACTATTCTTCAAGATTGATTCTGCATCATCATTTTATATTTTCTCCTTAATGTACCCCAGGAAACATCTCCTTCATTTTCTGCCTCACTTTGCACCACTATTTTTTTAAGTAAATCATCCCAAAACACTCCCGACTGGAGAGTTGTAATTATACATTCACCATTTGCTGACTCATCTCCATCAAACATGTTTCTTTGAAACATTTTCTCAGAATCCTGCACACATTTTCTGGTCTCAATATTTGTTTTCTCTTTCATTTTTTTCACCACTACATCAACTCCTTTTCTTTCCATCTGCCTTCCTGTTCCTCAGGGCCACCTCTGTGCCTGGAATAAAAATAGGAAATGCTCCTCCAAAATGGGTCCCACTCACAGCAAAGACAAGTATAGGAAGTTCACTGATGCCTGGCCAAATCTCCAGCTTCAGTCTTTCCTGAGAAGGGATTATCACCTTATTTGGACTAACCTGTTCAACAAAACATAAATTAATGTCAGCTGTGCACAGTAAATGGCAGAAGTGGCAATGCTGAATAGTTTCTTACATCTGCATATGCAGTGAAAGCCTTTGTACTGAATGCATTCAGTTTCAGTTGACTAATGCTAAACCAGTTATGAATAGCTTCCAAACCTGCGGCAATATAATACATGCTATGATCTAGTGGAAAAAGAGAGGTAGAATAGGATTAAGATTACTTATTTACTCAACAGGACATTACCTGATGAAATCTTGCAGTTTACAAGAATGACTAAAATGTTAAATGTTGTAAATGTATATGATATAGAATGAAGTAAAAGACGTTCCTTCATTATTTTCTGATGTACACCTTATTCTTTTCCTGGTCATATAGGAAATGAGGTGGACAGTAAGGAAAAAAGTCATTTACATTGGAGGAACCTAAATCATACAGGGGACGACATGCCAAGATCAAGATTTACATATAGTAACGAGATAAATCTTGCTTTCCAATAAGATCTTTAAGATGCCACACACACTGTGAATAATAGTGGATATAAGACTGAAGCTGTGATACTCCATACTTCAGAAGATAGGAAAAGCACTTGGTTCTTGAGGTTTATTATTTATTCCAGCCTCCTATGAAATAATGTGTGACACAAAATAAAAGGCTGTGTGACTGCTTAATATAGGAGATATTAACAGCATGAAGATTATACAACTGGACATTTTCCGTATATTGTTCTATAAATTTATGTAGACTGTTAACATACTGTGTTATGTCACCTTTTCATGTGCATATTTTACAATTACAGTACCACAAATTGAATTCACTGATGGGTTTCTATTATAAATTGTCAGTATTTAGGAGTTGTTCAGTGGCTGCAAGTGTATGATAATATAAATTTTGTCATCTTTCTTAGCAATGGAGACATAGAGAAAATGCAAGAAGTGTTATAATGATTATACCAATTTTCATCCATTTCTGGTCATGAATTGATCTTGATAGTGGGTGTAGGTATTGTGAGTGTCAACATTTTGATAGGTCAGTATTTTTAATTATATTCATATATACATATACATATCTCTCTCTCTCTCTATATATATATATATATATATATATATATATATATATATATATATATATATGTGTGTGTGTGTGTGTGTGTGTGTGTGTGTAATAAGTACAATACACACCACTCATTAAAATGAAGCACAGGTTCTCATATCTCACACATATTTCACAACTACATAACATGTGCATATGTGCTGCCACTGTGTCTAGATAGATACCTACTCCCACTACAGAGTTACCACACTCAAATTCCTAAACATTAACATCCCTGTAACTTTATATATACGGACTCTTCACAGCAATAAAAGTAAGGGAAATCCCTCTTCACTGCACTGTTGTCTGACCTGAAATATTGGTTGGCCTCTCCCTTGCTGATTATTACACTGTTTCACCAATCACATTGAATAACAGGATTAGCAACATGTTCTACTCAAGCAAAGTGATCTACTTCAGATATCTACCAGTTACACATCTATAGATTACTGTAAGTCATATAACTGCAACAAACTCAGGGTAGAATATATCCATTCAATCCTGCATAATAATCATGCTAAAGGATGTCTCTACAGAATTTAGTACTGTAGAGTTTGTATGGTGTGGGCAATCTCCTCCTTGCCCCCCCAAAAAAATCTAGGTAGGAGTTAGGGAGTGAAAGTCCCATTATGTAAGGTATTATGCAAAGTACAGATTACAGATATTTCTGAATGAGCATATATTAATACTGAAAGGCTGGTATTGCATATGCAGGTATTGCATTCACTGTGCTTGAATGAATCTAATTTTCTTAATAACCATTAAAAAATACTTATAGCTTTTTTCGTTGTCTAGGCAATAGCTCAAGAGCCAAGTGCTGACTCATTTATAGCTGGCCAGGTCAGGCAGTGATCAATTGTTTGCAGGTCCAGTAGCCATGGAGTTTATTATATCAAGTTCAAGGGGCCACTGAAGGAAAAAATATATGATAAGCATCACTCTCCTCTCCTCTCTCTCTCTCTCTCTCTCTCTCTCTCAAATAGATGACAGCAGGTGGGGTATTTTGTTTAGATGCTTTAATACACAGAAACACATGGATAACAGCATCATAAAATTCAAACAAACTAGTTAACAGACCATACATGCATACATGCTTACATCTCAATGGCTTACAACAAAATGGCAGTCTAGCTTGCACATGCTCAGTATTTCTACACTTGTGCAAGCTCTTGGATAGCGTCTTAAAGGTACATACACATATTGATCTACATCCTCCTTCATAAAAAGATTGCCCTTTGTAAAAACAATATTAGTGCTAGACATTCATTACTCTTTTCATTAGAAACAAAACACAATGCTCATGTCTAAGTTGCTTCATATCTGTTACAGGGCTTGGAGATGCAATCATATCTTGTAACATAACAATCTGGACCAAATTTAGCAACAGGGATAGTCATCAGTGCACAACTCATATCAGGAACGTCTGGATTTGTCACAGGAATGGGAATGTCCTCTGGAACTTCCTCTGGAATTGGAACACTGGACAACTCACTCTGAGATGAAGAGCCTTTCTCACAGGCTATGTGCTGTGGTATAGGCTCAGACACTGGTCTCAAATGTTTCTGATTCTGCCTAAACTCTGCTCCTTGTATATGATCTCTGCTGTGGGCAAATATTATTCATGACACCAATCTGATTATAACCATTGGACATTTGCATCCTTACCACTTCTCCTTCTTGAAATGGTTTGAGTGGTTTGCTGGTTTTATCATTGTAGAACTTCTGGGTTAGGGATTTCTTCAACAGATTTTCGGGGTTTCTTCAACAGATTGGCATTCACTAACCCATTATTCTTGACACATGGAACCAACAATTGATGACTGATTGGTAATGTGGTACTGATTTGTCTCAACAGAATTCTCTGAGCAGGTGAACCAAGATGTTTATCATGATGAACATTTCTGAGAGTCAAGAGATTCAGGAACGCATCACTATTATCTCATTTTGACTTCTGAAGTAACTGTTTTGCACTTTGAACTGTGCATTCTGCCAAACCATTTTACTGTGAGTGCTCAGGACTACTTGAGACATGAGTAAAGTCCCATTCTTCAGCAAACTTTTGAACTGCTGGCTTGTAAACTGTGTACCATTGTCAGAAATAACTTTGTGTGGGCTACCATAAACTGCAAAATGATGCTTCATCTTAGTAATGACAGTACTGGATGCTAGGTTGGGAAGTAGGCCAATCTCAACCAGTTAGAGTAAGAATCTACTAGCAACAAATAATGTTGACTGTTCCACTCTAAAATGTCGGTGGCTACTGTCAACCAAAGTAGTTCAGGAATCTGGTTTAGCTGTAGTGGTTTCTTCTGCTAATGTGGCTTTGTACTATTACATATAGAATAAGATAGATAAAAGTACTCTATCCATGTCTTGTGACATAGAAGGCCAAAATACTAGTCCTCTCACCCTTCTTTTGGTAGAGTTGATTCCTGGGTGACCATGATGCAAGATAGTAATGTACTCTGGTTGCAAGGACTTTGGAACAATTACTCTTGGACCTTTCATAATGATACCGTTGTCAGACAAAATCTCATCTCTGTATGTTAAATAATTGCACTTCTTGAGGTAAACTAAATTGCTTTGGTGGCCATCCTTGATTGATAAAGTGGTTGAGCCTTTGTAAAACTAGATCTGTGACTGTGTGATCTCTCAACTCATCAAGATGTGTGGAAGAAAAATTCTCACTTCCATGACTTCAAAATCAAGGTTCTCATTCTCATGCTGTTCTGTGGTGCTTCTGGGCAATCTGGATAATGTATTAGCAAGATAAAGAAGTTTTCCTTTCTTGTTGACAAGACTGGAATTATAATTTTGCAATCTCAGCATCATATGTTGCAGTTGGGATGGAGCTGAGTACATAGGCTTTCTCAAGATAGTGACTAGAGGTTGGTTGTTTGTTTCAATCTGAATAGGTCTACCATAAACATAATCATAGAACTTCAAACATGCAAACACAATTGCCAAAAGCTCTTTTATGATTTGGGTGTACTGCATCTCAGTTTGGGTAAGAGTTCTTGATGTATAGGCAACGGGTTGATCCTCTTGTAGAATGACTGCACCAAGACAAAATTTTGAAGCATCACATGAAAGTGTAACTGGTTTGTGAACATGATAGTATCTGAGAGTTAGTGGTCTACCAGTTCTCTGTTTCAGGACACCAAGTGCTCTTTGGTGTTGCTCTAACCAAGACCATGATACATCTTTACGTGTCAGCTCTCAGCGGTGCTGATAGTTAGCTTAAGTATGGAATGAACTTGCCTAGGTAGTTAACCATGCCAAGAAAACCTTGCAGGGCTTGAATATTGTCTGGAGCTGGCATCTCGAAAATGGCTGTTTGCTTTGAAGGGTCTGGTTGTAAGCTTGTACTGGTAAATTAATGACCAACAAAAGTAAGTTCTTGTAACCTGAATTTGCATTTCTGTGGATTGAGCTTAAGATTCACTTGATGTACCCTTTCTAGAATTTTCCTGAGGTTTCTGTCATGCTCTGCTTTACCATGACCTCCTACTAGTATGTCATCACCTATAATAGCACAAGGATACCCATAAACAATTGACTTCACTTGCAGAATTTATCCCAAATGGCATTCTCAAAAATCTGTACCTGCCAAACAGAGTACTGAAAGTAGTGAGCAATGATGATGTTTTGTCAAGCTGAATTTGCCAAAATGAACAATTTGCATTTAAGACAGAAAAAAACAGTGGTATTTGGCATCATGGCTGCAACTTCTTTGACTGTGCGCATTGGATGATGGGGTCTTTTCAATGCTTTGTTCAAATCTTGTGGGTCAATACATATTCTGATGTCATCTGAGCTTTTCTTATGAGCTACCACCATGGAAGATACCCACTTAGTTGGAGTTGTAACTGGACAAATCACACTTTGTTACACCATTTTATCTAGCTCAGCTTTGACTCTGTCCTGCATGCCTATTGGAACGTTTCTTTGCTGGCCTGATAACTGGACTGACCTCAGGGTCTAACTTCATGGAGTACACAGCTGGAAGCTGCCCTAATTTGTCTTTGAAAAGATCAGCATAGATGGAATAAAATGTACTCAGTGAAATTAGACTAGTGGTCTAAGCTAACTTGGCGGACTTTCCTGTTAAATGAAAGCAGTCCCATTTTCAAACTATTTCTGTGCCGTAATAATTATGGGACATGCCTCTTGACTTCCTAAAATAACAATTCATAGCTTCTCCCAGCAGAGTAACATAAAAGGATTACTGAGCCTTTGGTTTGAATTTCTTCACCTCCATAAGCAGCAAGCTTCACACAACTTGCCAAATCAATCCTTTCACCATGGGCACACTCTTGCAAATGTTTCTGCCGACATAACATTGCACATGGAACCTGTGTCAACTTTGACCTCTGTGGGTTTGCCATTTATCTGAACAGTACAAAATACTTCTTTCTGTGGCCTTAAATCTACTCATAAAGACTGGGGTTGCAGCTTATCAACTCACTTCTTAAAATGTTCACTTTTAATAAAATAATGTGGGACTTTTGATTTACAAAACTCGTATTCCATTTATTGCATTTATGGCATTGATAAACAAAAGTTAAACATTTTTCCCTTTTAGATTCATGACCTCCACCATGATTACTACAGCTGGCAATAAAACTGGGTAAGGGTCCATGCTTTGAGTTTGCTGACTTACTCTTATACTTCACTGAGACTGTGTGAACTCTTGAATTGCTAGAAATCTCTGGGGTTTACCAATGAGTACTGCAAGGGTTACAGCTGCTGTCATATGCTTGGGCCTGTTTCTTTTAATAACATGCTGCATGCTATCAACATGAGCTTTATCAATGTGCCTTCTAGGGCTGTTCTCATTTGTAAGCATATCTGTGTGCTTTTCTGTGAGCTTGTATATCTGAGAA
Source organism: Protopterus annectens (assembly GCF_019279795.1). NCBI lineage: Eukaryota > Metazoa > Chordata > Ceratodontiformes > Protopteridae > Protopterus > Protopterus annectens. Next base: position 465,996,145 of record NC_056751.1, read on the forward strand.
ATCTCAATGGCTTTATTCAAAGTTCAATCACTGTCACAAAGCAACACCTTTCTCACAACATTATCTTTAATACCACACACAAGTCTGTCCTTTATCAACTCATCCCTTAAGTCACCAAATCTGCATGTTTTAGCCTTATTTCTCAGGACACTTATATATGCTGCAAAAGCTTAACCAGGCTTTTGATCCCTTGTGTAAAATAAGTGTCTTTCCGTTGTAACATTTGTCTGGGGATTACACATGTTTTCTAAATTTACATTTTAAGCACTTATGGTCCTCCCTTGATTCAGCCTCTGCAGCAATATGATGGTTTCCCCTTTCTTCTGTATAGATAGCAGGTGCATACACAAATGAACATTCCTTTTCTATGGCTTCTGAACCAGCTAAATTAAGCAGAATAAAGGCCTTTGTAAGGTCAACATTATCAGAAAATGCAGCCTGTACGAAAATGTCGTACTCTTGCTCAAACACTCTCCAGTTCTCTACAATATTACTGGCAGACACAAGTGCACTGCGTTTTTGAAATCCGTCTGCCATGCCCAAGAAATATGCGTTTGTGCATACACTGAAAATATGGCCCTTACGATTATGCATGAACAAACTCTTCAGCGAGCTTGTAATAATATTCAAATGCACAATAAACTCTTTGAAATACTTTACTTTGCGAAATATGCTCTGTAATGGATGTATTCTGTGAAATAACTTTACTGTAACACTGCACAAACATGTAGACACTTACTTCTGATAACTCGGATATCTTTTATTAATATGAAAAATACATTCTTTGCAAAAATGCAGTCATTTCCACTTATATTATTCTTTTTGTGCAATTTGGACTTTATATCAAAATTTTCCGTAGTAATTTGAGTATTTTATCAATATCGTACGATATTGATAATATCATATGATATTTGGTTTATGCGAATATCATTTAGAATGTTCTGTATGCCTCATTTCATATTTTACAAAAAAAAAAAATAGTGCTGAGCAAGGTTTTTTTTCTCTTTCGGCTTTTCCTGGTTAGGAGTCGGCTCAGCAGAACTCCGGTCCGCTAATGATTGGCAGTGGATTTTTACGGTGCTGAGTTGCCAGCCCGACACCCAACCTTCAAGAAAAGCACACCCATTCACGTACGCACCTACCTGCATGTCTTTTACATCACTTGACCATGGGGAGGACATGCAGACTCCATACAGAAGGTGCTCCAATTGAGAATTGAACAGGAGATCCTCTTGCTGTGAAGTGACAATGCTAACCGCTGCACCACCGCGGCAAGTTTTTTTTTCTAATATCTGAAATTTGTTTCTGACCTGTTTTCCAAAGTATGCACATTATAGGGATGATTCACTCCTGTATATTCCACCAGTCCCAAGCAAGTTCCTTAAGTTGTTTTAGCCATGCCGCCTCTAACACCATGCCCTTCAGACATGCTGCTTCTGACACCATGTTGTTCGTCTCTCTCTCTCTCTCTCTATAAAATAGATGACAAGCAGGCTGTGCATTTCATTTAGATGCGTTATTGCATAGAAAAACATCAGGATAGATAGCAGCAACATCAAATACAAACAAACTAGTTAACAGACAGACCTTACGTACATACATACATACATACATACATGCTTACATCTCAACAGCTTACTACGAAATGGCAGTCTAGCTTGGATATGCTCAGTATTTTTACACTTGTGCAAGCCCTTGGATAGCTTGTTAAAGGTACACACATATTGATCTACAGTAAATGTGATGCTGAAGGGGGGCTTCTCCCAATGGAAAAAAAAACATTAAAAACAGCTGATCGTATATTTAAAGACTATTTTGCATTCAAAGATTATTTTTCTATATGCTCTTTATCCTCATGCCTGCTGAATATTAAGCCCCCCATCAATCTTGAGTTCAGTTGACCCTCTGTAATGGGTTTTGTCAACAAGGAGGCAAGAGCTAACTGGAAAAGCAAATATCCAGGCAGCCATGGAAACAATATGTGTCTTTACTAGGAACCCAGTAATAAAGACCCCTAACCCCTTTTGTGGATATTATGGAATCAGTAATGATAGTGGAGTCCACTGCCCTACTCAGACATGGGCATGCTTACACCCCCACACACACAAACACACACTAGTGAGGGTACCATCCCATGTTTGGGTGCATTGAGGGAACAGTTTTGGTCCTGTGTACAAGCCTTTGTTTATTGCATGATGATGGTCAAACAAATTCCCTCTTTCATTCCAGAATAGGTGAGCTACAGTAGGCCCACACTCTTACCTTCTTATTCCTGCTCTTCACTGCCAACTCAGGTCATGTGGGTCACAGTCATGGTTTAAAACCTTTTCACCACAGAGCTAAGTGCAGAGAAGTGGCTTTTAACTACTGTAAGTAGCCCATTTTAAGAAGTTATTCAGAATGATTTATGATAAGTATTTTCTGCACTTATTCTGTGAGGCCATGTGCAACAAAAGTGAATGCTACATCTCTTTAATGTAAAAGTATAATACGGTATTAAATGACCAGCACTTATTTTTCTAATGGAAGTTTATTTGTAGCTGAATGAATGGATATAGCTTTGTAACTCCATGTATATTATGACAATGTTTTAACTCATCCCCTCCAGTACAGCTCTTTTGAATATGTAACTGTAATTCTCCAGGGGTGCAGCTTGAACCTTTAGATAAATGAAATTGTCACCTTACAGTTCAAACAAATAGTCATATCTCTGGAACCATAAATGTTAGTAGAAAACTGTAAATGGCAAACTATTCAGGAAAAATTAATCTTTACATTAGTAACATTCATTTAGTTTGATGCTTTAAACTAGATTTTATAAGCCATAATAAAGGCAGTGAATATTAATTTTGTAATGTAAAAACAGTGTATATCTCAGTGACCATTCAAGCAAGACACATACTGCCAGAAGAATTTTCTTTATAAAGCTGTGAGCTTTCATATGAGGCTATGCAGTTCTGTCTGTGTTAGCTGAATGTTGAGATATTTAGAGAAATATGAAAATGAATACAATGCCAATAAACAGTATACAAATAATACTCAGTATTTCTTTAGCTGCATAAGGCAGAAGTCAAATATCAATATAGTTGTGCTTGCCATCCTGTAGGCTTTAAGATGAAAACTTCTGATATCTTCAATGTGGGGAATATATATGGGGAACTATCACCCCATCAGTCTGACAAGCCTGATCTTCAAGGCCATGGAACGTATTATCATGAAACTTATAATCAAAGACACTGGCAACCTTCAAACACTGGACCCCATGCAGTTTGGGTTCGTGAAGGACTGATCTTGTCTCCTGAACCTGATTAACTTCTTCAAATCAGTCTCCAGAGCCGTGGACAAAAATAAGGCAGTCCACACAGCCTATCTGGACCTTGCCAAGGCCTTTAACCCCTTCCCCTACTCTGGAATCATAGATAGACTTACTAAGCTGGGCAGTAATCCCTACATCACTCAATGGGTTGCCAACTGGCTTACAGACAAAACCCACACTGTAAAAGTAGCCGACTCCAAATCCAGCTCCAGACAAGTGACAAGTGGAGTACCTCAGGGTTCAGTCCTGGGACCACTCTTGTTTGGCATCTACTTCTCTGAAGTATGGGCCAACACTAAGGGACTCTGGCTAACAAAGTTCCCAGATGACTGGAAACTGGGAGCCATTATTGAATCCCCAAATGATGTGGATACTCTGCAAAAGGGCCTTACAGAAACATATGCTTGGTGCCAGAGCCATGGGCTCAAGCTCAATGCCAAGAAATGTATAGTTATCCCCTTTGGGAAAAATCACATACCCGTGAATTACCACATAGGTGGCAGTACACTAAACACCGAAAGTGTGATAAGTGACTTAGGGACACAGGTGGACAGTGGTCTCACCTTCGATAACTACATCACCACAACAGTCAGGAAATCCTTCTATGTGACACACCTCATCACTAAGGGCTTTTCATCCAGAAAAAAAGAGGTCATTGTCCCACTGTACTCATCCCTCATTAGACCCATTATAGAATACAACGTCCCATTTGGTATGTACCTCTTAAGACATCTGCAACAACTAGAAAGGCCACAGAAATACCTCACTAAAAGAATCACAGGCCTAAAGCAGATGGCCTGTGCTGACCACCTTAAAAAGCTCCAGCTACACTCTGTCGCATATCATCTACTCAGAGGCAATCTCTGCTTAACATACAAGGCCATGTCAAACCCAGAGCTGTTGGACATGCTACACTTAAGGAAATCCCAATCCCTCAGAACCACATGCTCCAGGGATCTAAAACTTGTCATCACCATAAACAAAACATGCTAGAGGGATAGGTTCCTGACCCAGAGAGTCTCCAGACTCTGGAATAGACTGCCCATACATGTCAAGCAGAGTGCCTCTTTGGCCCTCTTCAAAAGGAACCTTGATGATTGGATGGGAGAAAGGAAATTCACTTTGGGCATCACATCAGTCACCCTGCTAGACAGGGGTCCAGGGAAGTAAATAACGTGGGAAGAAATAGCCAGGGAAATGTTATGGCTAGGCTTGTATAGGCCCTAGGGCCGATAGGTTCATAGGTTGGTACTAGGCTATGTAACATAGTTTTGGACTTATTAATGCAAACATGAACAAGCAATGTTTGAGACCTAGAGATGTCAATAAGAGTTAACTGCAGAAATGCCTGGAGGCTCACTCAGCTGTAAGGAGTTAATTACATTTGCTTTAGTATCTAACATGGCAGTTCTAGTATGAGGAATTGCAATAAAATTCCCCAAATATGAACTGCCTGATCAAAAAGGACCAAAAAGTATTTCCATGAAATAAAACTAAAGCATTGGATTTTATACAAGGAACTGCCTCCACTGCACCCCCATGTATCAGCTTCAACCCTTTGTCTTTTTACTTAACTACACTAATCCATGGCTACACAGACACTGAGAAAAGAGAAAATCCTTAATAGGAAAACAGTAACTGTGATCTCATAGTTAAAGTGTAATAATCCTGACCACATATTGGGGATCTTATACATTGTGTGGGCACTATTTCATTATTTTATGCCCTTTTTGCTACTCCTGCCTGCAAGCCAATTCATTTCTACTGAGCAAGATCCAACTGAGAGGGGTCATCATTCAGACAGCCATCAGGGATAGTTCAAAGAGTCTTTGTTTTCTTCCCGGCTCTAACAGCTGATACTTGGCTAGGCACTAGAGAGGGGAAATGAAAGGGGCTGACTGTGTAGGTCTTTCACTTACTTACAAAATTGGCAAATCCCACAAATAACTCTCCCCCAACACAGCTAGAGTGGTGGTCTCTCTAGTCTCCACTCAAATAAGTCACAATGCCCTAGATACCTCTGAGTGTGGACAAACAGCACTCTCACCTTTGAGAGATGAGTAAACAGTCGTTAATCAATCCCTGGTCAGCTGTGTTGAAGTCAGGTCTCCATCACTCTAACACAGAACTACGCTACCATTTTATGCTGTTAATGTTGTAGGTCAATTATAGCTGTTATGCAAAATATTGAGATATGTCTAGACTTACATGGAAAAATGATCAGTGAAAGGTATGTGTGTATCTTTTTATGCAGATCAGCTTGTCCCCATGTATTGCGCTATTTGATGAAAGTTCACTTACTGTTATCTATTCGTCTGGTATATGCTACCTAAGTAAAATCTACTAGCAGCAAGTGTTTGATTTTGGTTGACCAAGGGGCTTTGATCTAATTATGTGTTTTATTGCCATTGTCAAAGTATCCCAAGAAAAGTAGAAACACTTGAACCACACTCAAGAATGGAGCTTGTTAAGATGCTGTACTCTTTAGTGATCTTTTCAGTACTGAAATGCACTTTTTTATTGTTTCCACCCCAACTATGTCTATTGTTATAAAACAGGCTTGTCAGACTTTACACTTGAAAATCAATTATAGATTTGAATACATTTACTACAATATCATATAAACTATAAACAGAGTGTTGAGCAAAGGGTAATATGCTATAAATATGTGTAATAGCACTGCATCATAAATTTTACATCTTACGTTGAACTGACTATCTTTATTAATGATTTACAGACAAATTTAATGTTCATGGAGCAAGTGGACCGGTTTTGTCCCTACTCAATGAAGATGTGATATTACCATGTAGGATCATTCCAGAACATAAACCTGAAAATATGGAAATTACATGGGCAAAAGCTGATAAGGTCATACATACTTTCAACGAAGAAGTACAGCCTGATGAATCCTATAGTGATCGCATTGAGATCTTCAAAGAGGAATTCAACCACGGAAATGTGTCCCTGAAGCTGAAGAATGTACAAGTATCTGACCAAGCTAAATATACTTGCACTGTTAAATCGCAAATGTGGTATGATGACGTTATCATTGAGCTTCAAGTTGCAGGTATTGCATCTATTTTTACTTTCTAATTGTCTTTTTGTCATCATTAAAGCAACCTTACTTAATTATTTAATTTCAGAAAAATGTTACCATCTTTGCAAATATGAAAGCGATAAGGCTAACTACAATCCTATATGTGCATCAAGGGGAAGACAGTATTAAAAATCTAATTAAATTGCATGCATGTACACTAAAAAGCACACATGTAAGTGCATAAACTCATGATGCATTAAAATGCTCCTACAGACTTCAAACTAAGATTCTTTTGTATATGCAGTGCAATCTATATAATCCATATTCAGTATGAAAATTATGCCATCACTAGACAATACAGAAAGGAAAGGATTAGCCTATGGGGATTCAACATACATATGATCACCTGTAGCTATTTAGAGAGATGTTATCATAAATTTTTTTGAAAAAGTTTATCATATGAGATGAATCAAAAGAAACAAAATGAAAAGAATAAAAAGTATTTTTTTAAAGAAGTCATATAATCCTGTTCTTATTTACTGCATCTAGGCTGCTGTTGGAAATTATTTTGGATTAGACTGTACTTTCTCAGTGTAGAAATGGTACTACAAAAGAGATCTGCTTCAGTAAAATAAATGTTGTCATGAAATAAATTTAGTTCAATAACATTAAGAAATGATTGGGCTAATCTTGTGTGAAGAGCTTCCAAAACGTATATGTGGGAGTCAGCATTGCAAAAATTATCACAAACATCCAATCAAAGAATTTGTGATCCGAGTTCTCTTCAAGTAGTCCCATCAGATAAAAATTATCATTTCTGTCATAAAGTATATTAAGTCTTGTAGTCTGACTAATACAGTTAATTTCATTATCTCACATCACTCTGATGCTTGATCAGTCCCAGTTCATATGGTACTTTCATGCCCATACCTCTAACATCTAAACTCATGCAGCATTACGTTGCTGTTATATATATCGGGGGATATAGCAACATATGAATACATTTTGTTCAGGCAAATTGGGGCAAAATGGCTAGTTTGGAGATACCAGTATTTAAATGCTACCTGGAAAGATATTTAAAGAGGAATGTGATTTTTGGTATTGAAGGTTCCAAAAATTTATGTCAGTTCATAATTGATAATTCACACTGAAGTGGGTTTTTACTTCTAATATCTGTCAGGGAATCAGGTCCTTTCTATAGCCTCTAAAACAGATATGCTTTAACCTCACCTTGCCAGTCATCACTAAGGGGGTAATTCAATAAACCCTACATGGAGCAATTCTCTGTGCAGGAATAGTGTAGTGGCCTGAACATGGAATATAGCCACCCATAGATCCAGGAAACAAAGCTGGGGGTGTGCATGAGCTTCCTGATAACGTACGGATACAGAGATGCCCACAAAATGCAAATCACCTCATATTCTGGTGAAAACCATGCAAATGAAGTGATTTTGTGATTCAGGAGGCATAAAGATGCCCGTGTAGGTGCCATGTGAGGATAAAAAATGTACACAGTTATAAACCATTTACCAGAGGATAAAATTTAAACAGGGGCTGTAACAGCCCAAATAAAAGGGTGTATATTGCTCAGTAGGCATGCAAATGGCCATCGAGGTAAAAGAGTACTGCAATATATGAAAAATAAAATTTTTTAAGTTATATGCCACGTTTAAGCGATGCGCAGCAATGGGAAACATGTTATTTTGCAAAAAAAAAAAAAAAAAAGTATAAAATATGAAATTTAAAGCTATGTAAAGGTATTGCATTATAGTGGCCAACATGCAGAGTCCTATGATGACAGGTTACAGTGGTAGGTAAGGAGATGCACCCTGGTGTAGTGCAGTATCTAGGGTATACGCAATTAGGTGTATGTAAATGAGCCAGGTTTATTGAATAGCGAAAAGGGCCACCGTGTCCATAGGTACTAATCATGGTAGGGCTAGAACCATGTTAGTGTAGGCAGAACAGATAGCTGACATGAAAAGGGGCTGTCACACCATATGTAAGTGGACTGGAGCTTAGTGTTGCCTGATTGCACTCAGCTAAGCACAGCTAAGCAAGGGTGTGTGTCTGAGGCTGCTTAGTTCCACAGCACATGTTTAGCAGGTTAAAGAAAAGTTAAGCATGTCTGTGTGCAGAGAAAGGTCCAAACTGCTGAGCAATATTTACACTAGAGCCATGGGTTTGTGTGGAGTGCCATGAGGCTTAATAGTGGAAGAAAGTGAAAAAAAAAAAAATAAAAGGAAATTGTCTGGGAAAGCCAATCATGTATAAAAGACTGATAAGCCCTATTCCACTGATACTGGCCCATTCAAACCCCTCAGTGATATACTTGGCAGCTGGAATGTATCATAGTCAGCCAATCACACAGGCTGCATCTGCAGCACACCACTATAAAGTATGCATACACCCTTCAATCTGATTTTCCCACACACTCTGCACCATTGAAGTACACACTTGGGAATTTTAACTGACAAAATGCTAGGTGCTGCTGCTGCTCTGCTACATCTGTATGTGCTATAGCCAGAGGTCAGTGATAATGATGATGCTGACAACAGGCCCAGACTGAGGAGAAGAGTGTTCAGGCCCAGGGTAATTTTTCAGTGGCTACGCGAGCTGGAGATAGTAGAGTACAACAGGGTGGGCAGAGGCATAGTACAGGAAATCACCGAGCTCTGCCTCCCTCACTTTAGACCCAGAGCCAACAGAAGGAAACCCATCCCAGTGGAAACAAAGGTGTGTGTAGCCTTAAGAATACTAGCTATAGGTACTTTCCAAAGACCTACTGGAGACATTATGGTGGTCTTACAGGCATCCACATCAGGGTCCTCCACGAGTTCCTGGATGTCATGCTAACACATGCCAGTGAGCACATTTATTCCCCCAACACCCTTGAGGAAAAGACCAGCAATATGCATCTCTTCCACTATGTAGCACAGATGGACTGGGTGCAATAGACTGCACTCATGTGCACATCAAAGCACCACCCAGTGAGGAAGGTAGAGTCTACATCAACTACAAGGGCTATCACTACATCAACTGCCAGGTCGTGTGCAATGCCCAGGACATTATCATCAATGTGTGTGCTGGCAGCCCTGGCAGTTATCATGACTCCCACATCTGGCATGCATCACAGCTGAACCAGGCATTTGTCACATCCCATAATGCCATCTAGTGGGGGATGCTGGCTACCCACTGGAACTGTGGATGATGACACACATCAGAAATGCACACACACCTACTGACGAATGTCATAATGAGGCATACGCACAAACTAGGAACACTGTAGTGTGTGTGTTTGGGCTGCTGAAGTCACAGTTCCACTGCCTTGACATATCTGGTGGAACCCAGCAGTACTCTCCAGCAGCATATGGACACATGTTCATAATATGTGCTATGTTACACAATATAATCCTGCAGAAACAGCTCTGGCAGGAACATCAGAGGGAAGGGACACACAGCCCTCCACCATTGCCAATGTCCCCACAGGCATGGGGGGGGGGGGCTCAGAAGAGGAACCTCCTGAGCCTGTTCCTTTAGGCAGATGTAGGTGTCCCCAGTACACCCTGGCCTTGGCAAAGAGGCAATGCATAGTACATGCAATGACAACCTTGGAACTCAGGGACTGACACCTCACTCCAACTCACAAACACAGTAAAAAGGATGTCACCCACATCACACTACCTGTACCTTAACATGTATTCCAATGAAAAAACACAATCCAAGTCCAACATTCGACAAATGTTTAATATCTTAGAATATAGACAGCATGAATAGCAAAACAAAACTTTCGAGTAAAAAACTCTTCTTCATCTTGATTTCTCATCTTCTTCAGTGTTACATAAAACCCTAACCTAGCACAAGCATATATACAACAGTATAGCCAATTAAAATACAAACTCACTATTAGCAGCAATTACATCTTTAAAGTGCCCCACATCTTATAAAAACTTTTCTTTTAAAACTAAGCCTTATTGAGTCTTATATTCTGTCATGTCTATCTCTTAAAATTGGTTTTATACTATTATTTACATTCAGACCTGGCATATGATCAGCTCTAAACAAATTAATCCATTTATATTCAACCAGTTCTGTCTTGTTTATTAAGTCACCCCCGTTTTTATTCTTAAGCACTACTTGCAAGATTCTGAACTGAAATTTGTGCTCAGCACCAACAGTTGCTGCATGCTTAGCCAAAGCATTTGTAAGAACATTCCTATGAATATCAGAACAATGTGCACTTATTCTCTTCTTTAGTTTTGCAGCACTTTAAAGATGTAATTGCTGCTAATATTGAGTTTGTATTTTAATTGGCTGTGTATATTTCTTGTTCTATGTTAGGACAGTTTTATGTAACACTAAAGAAGATTTTTTTACTCAAAAGTTTTGTTTTGCTATTTATGCTGTCTAAATTCTGAGTTATTAAACTTTTGTCAAATGGCGGACTTGGATTGTGTTTTTTCATTGGAATTCTAATTGCTTTTCATCCGAGTCTTTTGATTTGCTGAAGACCTGTTACTTTGGTTTGTACCTGCTTTGTGGATTGCTTCAAGAAATACGTTTGATAGATGGCGGCACAGCCAACACGCCCTATAACTGTTGCAGCTATGGTACATGCTGCCCCAGATACTGTAGAAGCAACTATAAAACTAAAAGGACTGTTAATGGTTCATGATAACCATTAAACTTTTTTCTATCAGTGGACTTGGATTGTGTTTTTTCATTGGAATTCTGACTGCTTTTCATCCAAGTCTTTTGATTTGCTGAAGACCTGTTACTTTGGTTTGTACTTTACCATGTATAGGCTGTGTACTGCATGCATCCAGAGTCAGCCCTGAAGCACTGTCCTCTCAACGGCTGCAGGGACAGAGTAAGTCACTTTTCTTAACAACAAATGAATGCGGTAGCTGACTGTGGTAGCATATCTATGGTACTGCTGCATGTATGCAAGGGATAGTAGCAGACAACTGTCAGCTATGTGGGACAACGGGAACTGTTTGCCAAATACTGGCTGCCCCAGAATATGCAGTAGGCCCCAAGGCAGCAAAACACACTGCACTATTTGAGGGACTTACAAACAGTAGTGTCATAGGACAGATACATGGATGTCAGTGTTGGAGTCCCGTACATACCTCTCAACCTCTTACAGTAAGACATCTGTACAAAACCATAAACAAAGTGTGGCAAAGGCCCCAAAACAGGGACAGTTATTAAATATTGCTCTTACAAACTTAGAAAGTTAAACAAAAAATAAAGAACCAAAGCAGAAGGTATCACCACTGGAAAAAAACACCTCTGTTGTAATAATCCAAAAGTCTCCTTTATTCGAATGAAAGTTGATAGAATAACATGTTTGCAGTAGCATGAATTCTCCTAAGGGTAAGAAGTCTGAAACTCAAATGTCTGTCATTACTTTGTAACTTCAGACTTTAATGATTTGCAAGTAATTTTCCAGACAACCACAATTTCATGAAAAAATGGACCCAAAATATGAGGAAAACATCGGGACATTCTGCAAAAATATGTACAGTTGAGAGGTATGGCCCCCTACCCCCAACACACCCATGTTCCCATAGAACTGCAATAATATTTATGTTTGTAGGGTAATAGCAGCAGACCACACATTTCCAGGGCTGTCCCAATCAACTTGCTAACTTGTTCCATTTTCACAATATGCAGGGGTCAATGTGCTAGGTATGTGCGTGGCTAATAGTGTCAGGAAGTAGACAGTCCAGACTGGTGGCTGTTGTGGCTTAGTGGGGTGGTACATAACTGTGCTTGATAGGGTCCATTGTTCGAGACTGGACATGTCAACTATTTTGCATGTCAGCTACACCTATAGTAGGAGTTCTACAGTCTGTCCAGAAGTCAATATTTGTAACTGCAGGAAAGCTGGACAATGGGGGGACAGGGGGCCACAGATATGGACAGTACACAGCTCTGAATAACTTAGAAGGTGCCTAGTAGAACAGCATGATGTGACAAGTCAGTCTAGTGTCAGGATATAAAGGCTGCCATGTAACTGTGTCAGTACTGACAACAAGTCAGTGGGCACGATCCATACCCCTCGAGTGACAGGGTTTCTCAGAATGTCCACGCGTATGCCTCATATATCTTTTCTGTTTGTCATAACACTGAATTTGTCTGGCAAACTATTTGCAAACCAAAACACGAATGACAGTTTAGATGCAGACTTCATACCAATAAGAAAATGAAAATGCAAGCTAATACAAAACCATTCTACCGATTATATACATTTGGAAGAGCAATATTAAGATCCTGTCCCCATGTCTGGGCCTGTGTCCGACTGTTCTATATGGCCCTGTCCAGATGTCTGGCTGTAAGAGTTTGAAAGGTATGGTCAACAAGCAAGCTGGTAATAACAGTGTAACACAAACAGTCTGAGGACCACATCAGATGTATGGGACACAATGATGGACAACCTGGTAAACAGGTACAATCAGAGGTGTGAAGTCCATAACCCTATGTGTGATGTTATGACTTCAACCCCAGTCACACCATAACTACAACTACATAACAGCAGCAACTGTGGACAAAGCTTGCGACTGGATCAGAGAAGGACAAAGGGCCACATATAAGGGGAAGGAGGAACCACTGTCCAGACAAACATAGAATGCGCATACTAGAGCAATTCATGCAGTAGCATGAGTTCCCTGCAGTGTATGGAGTCAGTAGACAAACATCTGTCAGCAGTTAATCACATTAATCTACACTGATCTGCCACTGACATACCAGCAAATCACAGTGCTATGTAGAATATACCACACATATTATGCAAACCTCTGCTCAGTCCAATACAGTCTGTACCCACCCCAGGATATGACTCAGTTAATAAAGATAGCACACAGCCAGGAGATACCTCAGCCAGTATATCAGTGAGGTGCTGGACTGTTTACACAGGTTCATCAGCCAATCAGCTGTAGCACATGAAATCCTGGACTGGAGTGCAGGTAGGTCTGGCCTGGATTCCCACTAGTAGCATGGAAGGTCATACTGGAAATGCACCTACACTTAGATAATTTCAGCCCATGTCTCAACTCACATATGACTATAGAACTGCATTGTCCATATATGCCTGTGCATACAGACAGCAATGTACACCTTACCTGTCTCTCCCCTCCCCCATAAGACATGATTACCCTCATCTATCTGTGTGTGGCACATATAAGATATATCTGGATCTGTTTAGTGTGATATATATATATATATATATATATATATATATATATATATATATAGGCAATATATACAAATATATCAATTATAGAGAGGCAGAGATGGGGAGAGAGATAGAGACAGAGAGAGAGAGGGATAGAGAGAGACAGTTAAAGGCATACAGTGATGTAGTGCTGCAGCCACTTGCACACTAATTGTAACCAGTGGCATGTGCAAGTACTATGGTGAGCTCCATTGTGCAATAGTAGTGAGGTAGGGGTTGTAAACTCCCATCACCCGCCATGTGTGTGTGTGTGTATGTGTGTGTGTGTGTGTGTGTGTGTGTGTGTGTGTGTGTGTGTGTGTGTGTGTGTGTGTGTGTCTGTATCTATTACACTTACAGCAGAATGCACACACCCAACAGGTCTATGTCTGTGTAATGATCATCCATTTTATGGCCCTGAGAATAGTTTCCTCCACAACAGTGGCCTGATGTCATCCACCCCAATAGCAGTGGTAGACACTCTCCAAATGAATAAGCCTCATGGTGCACATGATAAGTATGTAACACTATAGTGTAGACAGATATGTAGTGGTTCTAATCCCAACAATGGCAACTCAGTGGGATGGTGTTGTTATGAATATCCCATTGCAGCTGTCTGTATTCCCTGCCTATGTGCATGCAATGCCAGCACATTTTAAGGCCTGTTCCACCCTGTGGCTGTCTGTATTCCCTGCCTATGTGCGTGCAATGCCAACACATTTTTAGGCCTGTTCAACCCTGTTAACCCCCCATTGCACTACTTTACAGGGCTTGTAGATTTCATCTAACTTAGAAGCACCGTTGGACACTCTCCAAACATATAAGCTCAGTGGCGCATGTGATAAGTATGCAAGACTATTATTTATTATTATTTTTATTTATTTTACATTTGTTGACCGGGATTCCCTGACTGAGCTGAAGAGCTCTTTTTCAGTTGAGGCCCAGGGAGAAAAGCTACAACATATCATACAAATTGCATTATAAATTAGCATTAAACTGCAATGTTACAAGATTATTACAAGGCATTACGTAGCAATACAATGTTATACAGTGTCAATAATCAGGAGTATAGCATAACAATTTCAAGATATGTAAAAATAAATATATCATTAAGATGAGTATAGTTTTTGGGATAAGTGGTTACAAAAACCCAGATTTCATTTTTTTCTATAGTACATACAACTAGATAGGTAGGGGTTCTAATCTCAGTACTGGCAACTGTGTGTGTGTGTGTGTGTGTGTGTGTGTGTGTGTGTGTGTGTGTGTGTGTGTGTGTAGTTTATACCATTTCCCCCATTGTACTACTTTACAGGGCCTGTAGATGTCATCCACCATTGAATACTTGCCATCCATATAAGCTTTGTGGTGCATGTGATAAGTACATAGCACTATAGTATATACAGCTAGATCAGCAGGGGTTCTAATCTCAATACTGGTAACTGTGTGAGTGTATGTGTCTGTGTATGCATATCTCCTGTAGCAGCATGGCTGTCTTGCCTGTGTGAGCAATGGCTATACTATTTGGTGGGCCTATTCCACCCTGTTAACCCCACATTGGCAACCTATTCAGGGGCTACTGATGTCATCCACCTTAGAAGCACAGTTAGACATTAAATTTGGAATTTTGGAAGTAGTAAAAATGAATACAAGGGGTGGTGATATAAAAAAGAAAGTCAGTGACAAGGAGGTCAGGTGGCAAATAAAATTGAATGTGTCTATATACCCTGGAATCAACGAACATGTATCAATTAAACCTATTTTAGACACTTAAAACATATGTAAGATGAATTTGCATATGATAGGAATTTTTAATTAATTTTTAACTATTAACTAAGTTATTTTTTATGATTTTTTATGATGTGTTCAAGTACTTTTAACAATATATAATAATGGTTAGGTAAGCATTTATATAGGTTACACTAAGGGTAGGAATTGAACAACAAATGTATTTATAAGTAACAAATGGTAATATATGTAATATACATTTTGATGAAGGAACTTTTAATAGGCACTAGCACTTTAAATATCAATTGGAGGAATGTCATGTGATGATGTATTAGTTTTAAAAGGAGAATATTTGTATTTCCAAGTTAGTTCTGATGAAGTCTTAATTAGATGAAAGCGCTTAACTTTTTTATTTGTGTGTGTTAATAAAGGAAATACATTTCACGTTGGATCTGTGAAGTGCTGGTGCTTTGTGAGTCTATTTGGAACAGACTGAGTGGATTGGTTTTGTTTTAGTTGTTCGCTGTTCCAGTAATTGTTTTTTTCGTGGTTGTACTTGGAAGATGGACTCTCTTGACGAGTTACCTTCAATCTTTTCCCCTAGAAGAGACGAAATAAGGGGGCTTCAGTCTGAAATGGCGATAATGCGAGGAGAGCTTACAAGGTTGATTGATCTGATGACACAACCTAACCCTACAGTCGGTAACAGCAGGTCTGTGACGTCGACGCGTTGTGAGGGCCGTAATGGAGTCCAGAAGGATGGTAGGAGCGTTCGGATGAGTCGCGACGAATTGGAGGTTCCAGCCTCTTATGGATCCCGACCGGTGGACAATTCCATGTTAAGAAATGTGTCTGGAGGTGAAGGGAACGGATCGGAGGTGGATTTTAATAAATCAGGATCGCGACCAAAAAGAACAGTTCCTAAGAAAACGTACGCGTTCTCGGCGCTTGAAAAGGGTACAGGTACTGTAAAAAAGCCCGTAGTACAACAACAACCCTTTAGAGTTAAAGGGCGGGCAGAATATAATAATTTTGTAGAAGAGCAATTCGACTTTAATGATAACTTGAAGCCAGCAGATGATAACCATTTCAGTAAAGATGTTGCTGGAAGTGAGAAATGTACACTTAAAGACCTTATAGTGACATTTGGTAAGAAATTGAAAATGCTTAAGACCCTGCAGATGGACAATAACTATTTAAAGAAATGTTTGGACAGTGGAGTGGTTCCAATGGGGTTGCGATTCTTCAAAATTCCTATGGGAATAGTAATGGACGAAAATAATAAAAGAGAATGTAACAAAATGTTTGATGGGTTTGGTTTTGCTTTTATGAAATTCATTATGGGGTGTAATGACAACAGAATTTGTATGTTATTGGCTGAAATGGATGAGTTAAATAACAGTATAGTACATGATGTATTGTTTGATGAATATGAAACTTTATATGACACACAATTCAACTGGGTAGGAAGTGTGACAACTAAACAGTTTGATAGGAAGTGTGGTAAACTAAAAAGGGATTTAGAACAATACAAAAAAGGAGAGGCATACAGATGGGAAAAGGATACGGGTAGGAAAGTGTATAAACCGTATAATAATGTTAAAAATAGACACCAGGGTAGAATGAATGGTAGGGATGATTATATTCACAACATTCACGATGCCTACAAACAGAAAGGTGGGGTTAGGTATAACCAACGAGCCCCCAACAGTCACAATAACAACAATAACAACAATGATTTTTTAGGGGGAGAAATGGATTGGGAAGACCACCAAGTAAGACATTTCAGATCAGGGGGGAGTTCCATCTAAGGGGAAGGGTAACAAAGTAATTGCACATCCCCAGGAAGTAACAACTAATGAGATTATTAGGGTTGATGATGTTACCAGTTCTTACGATAATTTTTTCATCTATAATTATACTGATGTGACCCTCAAAAAGGAACATTTTACCCTTCTGTCTAAGGGGATGAAATTTATTCCTAGTGTAAAATTTAATGTGGTTGACAGTGTAATAGACGTCAAGAAATACATTAGGAAATTAAATTTGAAAGTCAAATTTGATGGTGCTATGTGTAAGCAAAACAATGAATTTCAAACTAAAAGTACGTATACACCACCGTTAAACCACTTATTAGATACTTTTGAGAAAATGGTTTTGGAGGATATATATATAGGTATAGTAAAAAGAACTATTCTGTCAGGTTTAATTTAACAAAGGAAGAATCGGGTGCGCTGAGAGAACTACAAGAGAATGAGGGTATCCGAATTATGAAACTGGACAAGGGGGGTGGGGTGGTGTTATATCCCACCCAGGAATATAGGAATAAAATCAGTAGTACCTTGTTGCATTCTGGTAAGTACAGTGTGTCCTCTGTTAATGAGGTCAATATAGGGTACCATAAAATAGACCTGCACCTGGAAGATCTTTTGATGGACGGTAGGATTGATAACTTATATCAATTTCTCAAGGTGAAATCTCCTATTATTAGTACAATTGTGGGCATTCCCAAAGTCCATAAAGATAAGAGGGATCCTCCATTTAGGCCCATTATTTCTGGGAGCCAGTCCAAGACCTTTCCATTTGGGAAGGTCATAGACAAATGGTTGAAACCTATTGTAAAGAAAATTCCACATTTGGTATTGGATTCATGGGATTTTCTAGGTAAGCTGGAACCCAAACTAGCCCAAGGGGTAAAATGGTTGGTAACCATAGATGTTGTTGACCTTTTTTCAAATATACCTAGAGAAGAAGGCATGCAAAGACTACAGGATAGTATAATATGGTCCAATTCCATTTCTTGGGACAAAACATTACTGATTATGGGATTTATGGAAGAGGTATTGGCCCACAACTATATTTGGTATGAAGGAGAATACTACAAACAGAGTAAGGGTGTGGCTATGGGGGCAGCGTGTGCCCCCATTTATACCAACCTGGTAGTCTATGATTGGGAAAAGGAATTTGTTTTCAACACCCATTGGTACCAATATATATCTTGTTATTTTCGTTTTTTAGATGATATTTTTATATTGTGGAAGGGTGACCTTAATCATTTAGAAATGTTCTACGACTACATAAATTCTTGTAGTGAACATTTTAAGTTTACCATGAACAAACATCAGGAAACTATACCCTATTTAGATGTCCAAATAACATTGAAGGAAGGAAAATTCAGGTCCAATATATACAGGAAGAACACATTTAGCAACTCCTACCTACACTTTTCCAGCAATCATCCTTGGGCCCAGAAAAAGAACATTATTAAGGGACAGTGTATACAGGCGGCAAGGATGACCTCTGAAGGGGATGATGTGGATAGTGAATTTGCAAAAATAGCATCTTTCTTTATGGATAGGGGATACCCGAGAGATATGATAGAAGATGTTACAGGGTATGTCAGAAAACAATGGGGAATAAAATATAAACCCCTATTAGGTGTGGGTCTAGGAAAAGGACCAGATGGAGAAGGAAATTGTAATAATAAAGAAGAAACAGTAAATAAGTATGGTATGGCATGTGTGCTACAACATAATAATTTTAGTGGAGATATTAGGAAAATTATTCAACACAATTGGAATACTTTGAAAGTAGATGATAGGATTTACAAAATTGTGGGACAAGAGCCACATTTTGTTTCAAGGAGGGGGAATAACATGAAGGCATTGTTGGAAAGGAAAACTGATAATAAATCAGATCTACTGGAAAGATGTGGTACCACTAAATGTGGTACCTGCAAACAATGCAAGTACATTACAGAAAGTAAGGAAACTACGTTGTTTAATTATAACAAAACTAGAATATATTATCAGAGGGGGAATTGTAGGACAACCAACCTAGTATATTTGGCCACCTGTACCGAATGTCCATGTTTTTATGTAGGGAAGACCACCCGTTGTTTAAGGAATAGGATCTACGACCATTTATATAGCATTAAGAAGGAAGACAGTAACAATGCCCTATGGAAACATCTTAAAGACAATGGAACATGTTCTGGGTTTAAATTTGGAATTTTGGAAGTAGTAAAAATGAATACAAGGGGTGGTGATATAAAAAAGAAAGTCAGTGACAAGGAGGTCAGGTGGCAAATAAAATTGAATGCGTCTATATACCCTGGAATCAACGAACATGTATCAATTAAACCTATTTTAGACACTTAAAACATATGTAAGATGAATTTGTATATGATAGGAATTTTTAATTAATTTTTAACTATTAACTAAGTTATTTTTTATGATTTTTATGATGTGTTCAAGTACTTTTAACAATATATAATAATGGTTAGGTAAGCATTTATATAGGTTACACTAAGGGTAGGAATTGAACAACAAATGTATTTATAAGTAACAAATGGTAATATATGTAATACACATTTTGATGAAGGAACTTTTAATAGGCACTAGCACTTTAAATATCAATTGGAGGAATGTCATGTGATGATGTATTAGTTTTAAAAGGAGAATATTTGTATTTCCAAGTTAGTTCTGATGAAGTCTTAATTAGATGAAAGCGCTTAACTTTTTTATTTGTGTGTGTTAATAAAGGAAATACGGTTCACGTTGGATCTGTGAAGTGCTGGTGCTTTGTGAGTCTATTTGGAACAGACTGAGTGGATTGGTTTTGTTTTAGTTGTTCGCTGTTCCAGTAATTGTTTTTTTCGTGGACATACACACACACACACACACCAAGGGACATTGTGTCAGAACATCCCTGTATTCTACCCAATAATACCTATTATTGTGTATAATTCCCTAATTGTCATTGACATCCCACAGCACATGCAACATCTGGGGACATCACAGAGTTTCCCCACCAGGAAATACCAAGGCTTCAAACATCTACCATACACAGATAGGCTGTAAGCCCAACCACCTACCCGGTTTCATACATATTCCTCAGAGCTGACCTCTGTGTGTGGCATGCAAGGCAATCATGGACACAACACTGCTGGAACTGCTGCACAAGTGGAACTCATGCTCCACTCTGTTAACACACACACACACACACACACACACACACACACACACACACACACACACACACACACACACCTTCACCCTAGTGTGTGGCAAAAACTGGGCTGTTGCAACTCAGATGTGTGTCCCACATACTCACCCTGCTGTGGAATGGTCACCCTGTCCACATCAGGCAGGGTAGCTGTTTAGACCTTTTCAGGTGGAACCTGGATAATTTGATAGTTAACTGCACATAAACCCTTGGGATATCACCTGTCTTTCTGTTGGACTGGGGGATCAGGTGCTGCTTTGCATATGGGTGCTCAGGGCCTATAGCCTAGTAATCTCATATGGTACCAGGTATACCAATTATGGCCTGTCCTGCTGCAGGGGTCACCTGGTATGCTAGCTAAAGGTGTCAGGGAATGACTTACAGATGTGGAGTACACAGTGACCCAGCCAGAGTACATCAGAAATGGTCAGGGACACCTGGACAATCCTTGAACTAAGCTTGTATGACATTCAGACACTGAGAGGGGCTCACTGACAGTACATGATGTGATATGCCAGCTGTATCCACGAGTACATACTGTCATTATTCATTATTGTGCAACAGACAATCCATTAGTATTTATATGTGAGCTGACCATTGCTGGGGTGACTCAGGGGCCAGAGCTGTGATCTATGTCACTGTAGACAGAGCCGAAAGGGAAGGCTGTAGGTGCTGGACAGCAGACTAACAGCAGTATGTCATTCCAAGATATTTGTTGAGACCTACTGTTGAAATTCATATTTCCCACGCCTGCATCCCCTCATCTGCATTCCATTGCATGCTTAATTCTATGACATACCTAGTATAGTGCTGTACTTCTTTGTGAGAAGAAATCCAGTGGTACTTTTAGTAGGAAATTGCAGTCTGTCTTCACAAAGAAAGTCCCAGACTTGTTTATCATATGCAGCAACTTGCCTTTTGTAGGTAATGCTCATGAACAGGTGATTGCATGTGCACCAATCTGTGACTCATACTTGCTAATAGCATCCAGAACAGCTGGTTTGCCTTTTCATTAGCCAATGGCATGGCAGCACATTGCTATAATTTAGGTCTTCATGCCCCTTTTCCTGCCATGTGAGGAGGACATTATCGAGGTGTGGGAGCTACAGCATCACAGAGGGTAGGTAGAAATACTGTCCACTGTTAGGATTGAAGTATGTCTACAGCTTTGCGTGCAATGTCTGGCCATTGTTAACAGACCTTCTGATTCTGTAGCAGGTGTCCTGTTTAACAATGTGAGTTGGGATCAGTAAAGAGACAGGCAGATGTGACTGTCATACTTCCTTTTTATCTGAATGAGCATGCTGTTGCAGTCGATGCTGGTCTATCAGCTGTGTATGCTTACAGGGGGAGACAGTGTCACATATCCCTTTCACCTGAGCATTCCTCCTCAACCCTTTATGTATGGGTGTTATGTGGATGCCCTGTTCTAGGTGTTTGGGAGGATTGTAGGTCTGTAGCAGGTAGCTGAACATACTGCTGCATGTGTAGCAGGCCGCAGCTGCTGCATTCAGGCCAGGAGTCATACTAGAGATTATGAAGATATTGGGGGACAGCAAGTTGTTAATGTCAGTGAGGGAGCAGTGTCAGCTCTTGTATCACAGCATGGCCAGAGAGGGGGCACCCATAACAGTCCAGGTGAGGCACGTGCCTCTGGTACATATGTTAAGTAATAGTGCCATCTAGAGAGGGTAGGTGACATTTAGGACTCATATTCATATTTAAGAATAAGGGTGATGTACAGTGCTGTAGTAACTACAGAGGGATTAAACTGAGCAGTCACAGTATGAAGTTATGGGAAAAAGTAATGGAAGCTAGGTTAAGAAGGAAGGTGATGATTAGTGATCAGCAGTATGGTTTCATGCCAGGAAAGAGCACTACAGATGTGATGTTTGCTCTGAGTGTTGATGGAGAATTACAGAGAAGGTCACAAGGAGTTGCATTGTATCTTTGTGGACTTGGAGAAAGCATATGACAGGGTGCCTAGAGAGGAGCTGTGGTATTGTATGAGGAAGTCGGGAGTGTCAGAGAAGCATGTAAGAGTGGTACAGGATATGTACAAGGGTAGTGTGACAGCGGTGAGGTCTGCAGTGGGAGTGACAGATGTGTTTAAGGTGGTGGTGGGGTTACATCTAGGATCAGCTCTGAGTCCTTTCTTATTTGCAATGGTGATGGACAGGTTGACAGACAAGATCAGACAGGAGCCCCCGTGGACTATGATGTTTGCAGATGACATTGTGATCTGTAGTGAGATTAGAGATGCTGGAGAGGTGGAGATATGCTCTAGAGAGAAGAGGGATGAAGGTCAGCAGGACTAAGACAGAATATATGTGTGTGAATGAGAGGGAGGATAGAGGAATGGTGAGGATGCAGGGAGTAGAGGTGGCGATGGTGGATGTTTTTAAATACTTGGGATCAACAGTTCAGAGTAATGGTGAGTGTGGACGAGAGGTGAAGAAGAGAGTACAGGCAGGATGGAGTGGGTGGAGAAGTGTGTCAGGAGTGATTTGTGACAGACAAGTACCAGTAAGAGTGAAAGGGAAGGTCTACAAGAGGGTAGTAAGACCAGCGATGTTATGTGGGTTGGAGACAGTGGCACTGACAAAAAGGCAGGAGTCAGAGTTCGACGTGGCAGAGTTAAAGATGTTAAGATTTGCACTGGGTGCGACGATGAGTGTGGACAGGATTAGGAATAAGTATATTAGAGGGTCAGCGCAGGTTGGAAGGTTTGGAGACAAAGCCAGAGAGGCAAGATTATGTTGGTTTGGACATGTGCTGAGGAGGGATGCAGAGTATATTGGGAGAAAGATGCTAAGGTTGAAGCTGCCAGGTAAGAGGAAAAGAGAAGGCCTAAGATAAAGTTCATGGAAGAGGGGAGAGAGGACATGCAGGTGATTGGTGTGACAGAGCAAGATGCAGAGGACTGGAAGAAATGGAAACAGATGATATACTGTGGTGACCCCTAATGGGAGCAGCTGACAGAAGAAGAAGATTCATATTTACGACATGTGTCCCACCCTCCAGGCCTTTAACATGCTACTGTGGGTGGCTTTGACTGTGGTAACAGCAACCAGTTTTGCTGGGTGTTGCAGGGCTCAGTTTTTCCTATGTTGCATTGACATGCATGTAGTTGTCATGCAACAAACTGGACTATGGGCCAGGACTGTGGATGTCCAGATGTGACACATGCTAGGAATGTAACAGATACAGCTACTGAGTAATTAATATGGCAGAAGTATTTGCAAGACATGTGCATGAATACAGTGCATTATACAGGATTGGCATGGGCATGATTGTTCGGATGGATATGACATGTGACACTGACCTGTATGCCATGATTTTGTAACATCAATGTTCACTGACTTACCAGTACTTCAGCGCACAGAATAGGTTTTATGATACCCTGCCATAAGTAGGGGGCACAACTCTGGACATTCTGCAACAGTCTCTAGAGCTGTCAACTCTACCTGATATCATAGGCCTCCTGTACATCCATCAGCATTTATTTGTCTGTGTACTGGTTTGGTGTCTGCATTACAGGCCCAACTACACTGTCATTTATTTCTATTACATGCACGAGTAATATGTCACTGGCAATCAGGATATGTTTGTAAAAAGACAAGTCATTTTCAAGAGCTGAATTGGCCTAATGGGCCAACACACTATGCCGTAGTTGACAAGGTCCTGGGTTCAATACTGATAGGGGTGTAAAGTGGGTAACAGTGTCAGAATCAGTGCTTAGTTGGGTTTAAACCCAGCTATTTCATGCTAAACAAAAGAAAAATTGATAATAGGGAAGCTGGTGAAAATTTCAAAAAAAGAAAAAAAAACAATATGAAAGAAATGTAGAAATGGGTGCAGGATGGGTGAAAAAAAGGAAAATGGCATGTAAGGGATGTGGGATGCAACAGATGGGAGTGATGTGAACAATTTAGAATTTGGGCTCACCACAGCTGGAGGGTGTGGGCAGCAATGGGTTGATTCATTCCACACATGATTTGTGAGGCAGTGTACATGTAGGTGAAATGGGATGATTTATTTTATTGATTAGATGTGGGTTTGGGGGGTAGATGAAATGTTTTTTTTTTAAGGTGAGAGTGGGATGTTTTTTTTTTTTTTTTGTGGTGAAGAGGCACATTTGGGGGAGGTAGTTGTTGGGTTTGGAGGGGTGGGTTGGGTTGGAGACAGACAGTTGCAGAGAGAAGACAGACACAAGTGACAGACAAGGGGTGGAGAGGTAAACACCTGGGGACCAGGGAGGGGTTGTTAAGAATGGGAGGACCATGTGCCCGGATAACCAACAGTGGAACTGAAATCCCACCCATGAACATGGACCACTGCCCCTTCACATCCCATCCTTCATCCTGGAAGGTGACTGTGTGCTGGCTGGGGCTATGGCTGGCTATCCTGTGTGCCAATCTGCCCTTGATCTGCCTCAGTCAGTCATCCAAATCATGCTGGATGACCCTGGCCCATAGTCATGTCCTGCACACCTGTGTTGTGCTGATGACAGGTTCCAGGTTCCCTTCTGCACTTGCACCAGGGGGGGAGATGGGCCTTGTCTCCTGAGGTGGTTTCACCCATGGCTGGTACAGGACCTGTGGAGGGGGCAGTTCCAGGTTAGGTCCCAGACATGCTGGGATCTGGGTGAGGTGGGATAGGTGGGATATGTGGTGATCCTCTAGAACCGGTTCTATATGTGTGCTATGATGTTGAGAGTTTTTTGTTTAGTCATTCACAGAACATTTCAATGTTAGTTATACAAGCATGCATGGCTGTTATAAGTAACCAGAACAATAAGTAACCAGCATACAGACATTGCATAACGCCAGAATACAGGCAAGTAATGGAATAATGGTCAGTGTACAGTTACACAAAAAGGCAGTTAATTAAAGTATTTCAACAAGGTATGTAAGGTATGTTGGTATGTATTATGCAAACAAATGTAAACAAAATAATAAAAACAAAAGGTTTAACATTCAATTTGGCCATCAACATAAACATACCAGTAAAATAACAATAAGCATTATTAAATATCTACAAGGTCTACCCTTACTTTATCTACCCTTACTTGCTCTAGAGCTTCTGTAGCATATACATACCTCTCAAGCTATCCACATGGGACAGTATGGGCTAATCTGTAACACCTACAGGTACAAAATTACTGGAGCTGGAGACTATTACATGTCAGGGGAGCATATATAACTACCAAGGTGTACTATGCACTGATGTTGTGTGAGTGTGCTACTGGCATACTTCAGCTGGAGTTTAGATGTGTGTCCAAGGTTTTTGGCAAAAGTGATCACTATCCATGACAGTGTGACACTTGATAGACATGTATTGTGTATAGTATAGAGAGTTTACATTTACCCTTCTGTCATTGGCAGGCATGGGGTTACATTATCAAACAGACATTCACAGACATACCAGGCATACAGTCATAACACCAATAAACAGTTTTATTTGTCTTATTAAATTGGAATAATGCTGTACATCTGGATGTTTTATTTAATTAATTTTATCACGCAAAGCTGTTGTCCTGTGGGGAGAATATCAGTTAACAATTCATAACTGTTTGTACTTCTTTGCAGTGACAGCTGAACACATACTTGAGATTCTGTTAATAGTAGGAATGCAGGTGGTGTGCACATTTAATCACTGGTGGATAGGAATATGTGTGATCTGTACAGACCATACTGGGGTGCTGGGTTGACAACCTGAATGCTGGTATAGTTGCACTGTATTTGCTGTACATTAATAATGCAGTTAATTTATTCCCTACAAATGTTTCATGCGAACATGTATTACTAATACAGTATGCACATGGTAGTCTACACTTTTATTACTGCAGCATCAACTTTCTTTCCTTAAATTACCATATTTCCTGTTTTACTATTGTACTCTTTCTTAATTACAAAATATTGCAAGATATATCTGTATCAACATAATTATGTGCACCTGTCTATCAGATAGTCATCCTAGAAACAGGTAAAACAGTGGTGAAACTACTTACAAACTTGTGGGCCATTGTTGTCCCAAATGTCTTGGGTACACTGCACCAAAAGCTCCCCCTTTCTTCACTTCAGGACATTATAATCATGATGCACCTGTTCACCAGTGTGGGGGATTCTAGTTGCAGTGGTGAGGTCACATGCCAGATGGTCCCAGACCTCAGACTTGTATTCAGAGCCCTGGTACTGGCCCTGCAGCAGTCTGTCACCATAGTCTTTGACAAGGAGCCCAACCATGACCCTGGACTTCAAAATGCCATAGCACTGCGCCCAGAAGCACGCTCCCTCTCCAACTCCAGCCATAGCTCCTGCAGTGGTCAAATGCCAACAGGTTCTGGCTGTATTCCCACCTGTTCAGTTTAGATAAGGCTGTTTTCCCACACTTTGCCACCTTTGGTCCATTTTTGAAAATGCTAAGCACTGCTTAGCATGATGCAAACCCAATTAGCTGAGCGAAGGACTGCATAGACTGGGACTGCTTTAGAAGTGCTCACACCAGCTAAGCGGAGCTGTGAGTTGCTAAGTACTGCTAAAACAAGTCTTGTTTAAGTATTGCTTGGCTTGGCTTAGCATAGCTTAGCTATGGACAAATTAGAGTTTTTTGTACAGGAAAAAAAATATTGAAACTATTTGTTTATTAAAGATAATGTATTATTATGCATATTTTACTTTATATACCCTAAACATATGCATTTCACTACATTATCTGGTAGTGTAACTTTAATGTATTGGACACTTGTGTGTAACTGGGGCTTTTATACTTGGGTATCCACTGAAAATGGGCTTCTAGTCAAGCTGGACTACCCAGTTAACAATTTCAATGTATACATAAAAAAATAATTTACATTTCCCTATTGCATATAAAAAGCTGAATTTCCCAGATTCGAACTGTGAACCTACTACACACGAGTCCATCACTCTAACCATTCAGCTAGTGAGGATATGTTGAAAGATTGTTTTATATACCCCTTAGTTTTGTTTAAGCACTGCTGAGCACCGAAACACAAAAACCTGCTCAGCTATGCCTAAACTTGAACTTTTCTAATAAAATTAAAAGCATCTGTTTTCCATTTTTAAATGTCTGGCACATGTTTATTACTTAGTGTCATGGTGCACCATGCTAACCTACAAAAAATAAATAAAAATAAAAAGAACAATACATTTTCATATTTAATTTTACTGCCATACAGCACTTTGACAGTACAGGAGTTATGTAAACACCCCCCCCTACATATATATTTTCCAACTGTTCAAGGACACATATTTAATTTAATATTTAAGTGCCATAAAATAGTGCAGGGGGTGTGTTATGGAAACTGTAACACACACCCTACATCATATTATTTTACAACTGGCTGGGACACACTTACATTTAATATTTTAGTGCTGTACAGTACTTTCACATTGCTGGGGGTGTGTTACAGACACTATACCACACCCCCTACATTTATATTTCACAACTGGCCAGGACACTAACATTTTTAATATTTTAGTGCCATACAGCACTTTGACAGTGCAGGGGGTGTGTTATGGACTCTGTAACACACCCTCTACATATGTAACTTTTACAACACAGGAAGGACACACTTATATTTCATATTGTAGTGCCGTCCAGCACTTTGGCAGTGCAGAGGGTGTGTTACACATCTCTGAGGACTGGAACACACACCCTACACTAATTCAGTAACCAAGTACATGGCTCTCTATCAGTAGTGTGCCTTCATTAATATGCAAGGTGTGCTGCTGAGGGGGGCTGTAGACACAGCCATGGTACACTCCGTGTAGGGCTTGCACTATTCCTACATGGCGTTTATTAACTCTGGGGGTAAGTCTTTTTTGGTAAATCATTCACTGGCCCAATTACTACCATATCATTTTTTAAGTGGCATAGGCCTCTTTCCTGAAACAGATACAAATTTGAAGACATGGCAATAAAATGAGCTTTTGTGCAAGATTCTCAACAGTCTTGAAGCTGCTGAAATGAATGAGTGATACTGCCATTTCAGATGCTGAAATAAAGCACATTAGTGCAAAAGTTAAATAACTCCAAATAATCATGGTTTATTCTATTTTAGATAATGGGCTTACTGTACATCAGTACCCTGACTGGAGAATGAGCGTTCTCCAGCAGGGTATTAATGTAAAAGTAATACCCACTGAAAAATGAGCCTGCCACTTCATGACAGCATATCAAGCCACCATGGAGCTTGGACTGAGAAAAAGGAATGGCCGCTATTATTTTATGCTCGCTAACCAGCGCTTTTGCAGTTTAGTGAGTGTAAAATGTAAAAAAAGTAAAGTAAAATAAAAACAAAATGTGTGTGTATATATGTGTTTACATCTGTGAGTGAGAATGTATATGTGTATGAGTGTGAGAGAGAGACTGGTTGAGCTACTATTTTGCACTTGCTAAGTAGCATTTCTGCTGTTTAGTGAGTGTAAAATAAAAAGTGTGTGTGTGTGTGTGTTTGTGTCTGTGAAAGTGTATGCATGTATGAATGTAAGAGAGAGATGACTGAAAAGGAATCAAAATGTGTGTGTGTGTGTGTGTGTGTGTGTGTGTGTGTGTGTGTGTGTGTGTGTGTGTGTGTGTGTGTGTGTGTGTGTGTGGGTGTGTGTGTGTGCGTGTGTGTGTGTGTGTATGTGTGTTTATGTTACTGTCTGTATGTGTGAATGAAGGTGCGTGTGAAGGCAGAACAGAGAGAGAGAGAGAGAGTGTGTGTGTGTGTGTGTGTGTGTGTGTGTGTGTGTGTGTGTGTGTGTGTGTGTGTGTGTGTGTGTGTGTGTGTGTGTGTGTGTGTGTGTGTGTGTGTATGTGACTGTCTGTGTGCGGGAGATGACTACTAGCAGCAGCAGTAAATAAGTTTGCATACCTCTGTACCTGTAAGCTGAAGAAATCTGGATAAAGCCTAAAATAAAGGCGGAAAAAAGGCTCTAAAACAGAAACAGATTTTAATTATTACTCATAAAATTACAAAGTTGATTAAGTAAAGGATTTAGGTTATCGTGCATTTTCTGAAGAAAATAAAAGTCTGAAGCTCAAATGTATGCTACTATTTAGTAATTTCGGTCTCCAATGATTGCTAATCAAACAATTTAGTACTAAGGGACCAAAAAATAAAGTAAATACCTGGTTATTTTTTTAAATGTTATATTGGTGCAGTGTCAGGCCTCATAACACTCCAGGGCAGTTGTTAATTACACATTAATACACACCCTGTTGGGCATTATTATAGTTTAAAGAATTTATATGTTGACCCACAATCTAGAACTCATAAAGATTCCTAGATTTTTGACTGGTTCTTGTCCTGTCCTGTCCCAGTCACTGCCTTACTGCCTTATTCATCCCCTTATCATCCCACACCTTGTATGAATCTGACATTGGCTTGGAATATTGGTTGTGAATAATATTAAAATCTGTTTTAAATCAAATGGGTTTATCCTTTTTTCTGGTTCTTGTATACTGCAATCCCAAAGCGTCAATGGTGTAGTGACAGCCCTCCCTCCCCCATTTTACTTTTGGCCACCATGTCTACTTATTCTAAGTTTTTGTCTATTCCTAATAAAAAGCCTGAAACAAATCTTTGAATGTTTAAACTAGTTTTAATTATATCCTGGGGAAGATGCCTAGAGAAGAAGAAGACGGCTTAAAGTAAGATACTAGTGTTTTTATAACTTGTATCTTACTAAGTAATGGTAAACAAATTAATTTCCTGGTTGATTACTTTTGCTAGTAATGGTTTAGTATTTAACTCACTATTGTGAGCCATGTTGGATGAGAGCTTAATTTGCAAGTAATTATACATATTCATCACATCAAGGGGGAGGGTCTCCAGTATGGTCTACTTTCTCTTTTGTCTCTTTCATGAATCAGAAGTTACTCAGCTTATGTTCACATATAGAACAGATCATTTCAAAAGCTTATTTATACAAATTAACATCTGACACATTCCTTCATGTGCATCCATAACGCCATCTTCAATGTGAACAGTGCAGGTGAGCCAGGAGTCTTGATACTAATATTTAAATGCCACAAGAGTTGAACTTGATCCAAAAAGTGGATGACCAAAATATAGACAAGAAAAGGGGAGGGGGTACCTTGTTTTATGTCCCTGATAATTTTAAATGGGGGTGAAAGAAGACCACTGACATCAACAGTCCTAGTAGAGTTGGTATATAATAATTTGGGTTTCCTAATAAAAGACTTAAAGGAGCTCACATGCTCTATGAACATCGAGATATACTGTGGATGGATCATATCAAAGGCTTTCTGAACCTCTAAAAGGAATGTTAGGACTTTCAACTTAGAACATTTGGCCCATTTCTGGATACTGAGCCATGACCAAACAGAGTCTAGTGCACTAAATCAACCTTTTATAAACTGCTGGTTGTTACTGGGTATGATCTTAGCAAGAATACCTTTCAAACTCTATAAAAAGGAGGCAGGACTGAAGTAGGGAGGGTCTAAACTGTCTGTACTATTTTGGGAACTTGATAGCCTTTGCCTTCATTACTTCTAGGTGAAAATTTTCATATATCTTCTGTCTGTCAGAAGAAATTACCTAGTGGATTGACTAAATCTGCTTTAAACCTTATAAAAATCTCAGTATAAATCCAGACAACCCTGGTATTTTACCCGAGACAAAACAACTAATCAGATTAGAAATTTCGCAAGGATTACAGGCTTTTCTATGGATTTTTGTTTTTTTCAAATGAACATTTAGGATTTTCTAACAACTGAATACTTAATAAACTCAAAAATTGTTTCACAGTCCATAAAAGGAAACATATATTCTCTTGGATGAACATATACAGCAGACTAACTAACTTTCTTCTCCAGCAACAAGAAACATTCTTCTCACTTATACACAGGATTTATAAACTCCGAAAAGCTGAATGGCTATTTACTGAACTGCAACATCATCTCACTCTAAAGGGATGAAGCATAGCAAAAATGGAAACAACACCCCACCTTTATAGCCTTATATTACCTAGTCAGCAGTCCATATGAAGGCACAAAAGCAATTTACAATGAAACAAATCACTCTCTTACATTTCCCCCAAACACATTTGGAAAGAAGTCAGCCTTCTTACTGGAAGAAAACTTACTCATGATACCTTCTCTACAAGCACCATTCAGTGTGGCTCAACAAGACCTTCCCCAGAATATTTCTTTAAAAAATTTAGTAATCTCCTGTCACTCTCCCACAGATCATGAATTTACACCTTCACAACTTCAACTTGTAAAAGATGTCCACATATTCATAAAAAGGTATATTCCTCTACAGTTTCTGTCAAATACAATTAATTCTTCAAATTCTTCCACATCTCCTCTTTCACTCCAAACTCCAAGGTACATTATTTCCTACAAAATTTAGAACATATTCATTTCAGTATATATATAGATATATATATATATATATATATATCTACTGATCAACTCCCTTCCGACTACCTACAAAAATCAGCTGATGCTATTGCTTACCCCGTCTCAATACTAATCAATCGAACCATAGTAGAAGCTAAAATTCCCACCATCTGGAAAATATCCTATGTAATCCCACTTCACAAAGGAGGCAGCTCTACTGAATTCTGCAGTTATAGGCCAATAGCTATACTCTCTCCACTTGCAAAGATTATGGAAAAATGTATTCATAGACAACTCACCTAATCGAGAATCACCTTATGGCAGACACTCAGCATGGCTTCTGTCCTCATCACAGCACTACTTCAGCCCTCCTAGCCTTTAACAACACCATAAACCATAATCGCAACAATAATTATATATACTCAGCCCTCTTCTTGGATCTTTCCAAGGCATTCGATATGGTTGATCACCAACTTTTAATCCACACCCTGCAAACATTCTGTCTAGTTATTAGAGCCCTTCAATGATTTCAATCCTACCTGAATGGTCGACAGTAGGCTGTCCTCTGGCAAAACAAACTCTCTAACCTTCTACCTAACACCCTTGGAGTACCACAAGGCTCTATACTAGGGCCCTTGCTGTTCTCCATCTTCATTAATGACCTTTATACTGTCATCCCAAAAGTCAGCTATATCCAGTATGCCGATGACTCTACTCTGATTTGCTCAGCCACATCTCCAATAGAGTTATGGTCAGCTACCCAGACCACCTTTAATACAATAGAAAACTGGCTTTCTGAACGGCGTCTGATCCTAAATCCCCAAAAAACTAAAATGCTGTTATTTGCACCAATATGTAGGTCTACCGCTTTCACCTTTACCATAAATTCAAATGATGGCACAATAATCTCCTCTGACCCCTCTACAAATCTATTAAATGTCATCATAGATAATAATCTAAAATTCGACCTACATGTTAACCAAACTATCAAAACCATCACTAAAAAACTAGGGTCACTTTACAGAATAAAAGCCTTCCTAACCCCTCCAGCTAAAATTGCCATAGCTCGCTCTCAACTTTTTTCAACCCTTCTGTATGCATCCTCTCTACTCTCAAATTTAAATAAGTCTGTCCTTAACAAACTTTCAATTTGTTACAACCACATTGCCAGGTTTGCACTAGGCTACCTTTTAGGACACATCATTGCATCAATCTAAATCAGCTTGGGTGCTTGAACTACCCAGCCTAATCCAGTATAACCAACTGATTATGGCCTATAAAATCCTCTATAATCCGGTCAATAGTCCTGCACTTAAAAATATTATCACCCCCTATATCAATCCTAGACCACTTCAATCCTCTAACAAACTACTAATTCAGACTAGCAAAATTAATAACACGGCCGGTGATTCTCTCTTTGCAAACTCTGTAAGTAGATCCTGGAACTCTCTTCCAGCTGTTATTACCTTACTTTCCACCTTAGGTCCATTTAAAACTAGACTCAAACATTTGACACTTAACTGGCTATGTCAATGTATCAAGCCTGGCTAACTCTCTCTAGAATGTGTAAAAATCTGTTAACCAGTTTACTGTGTAATTTAATTTAATCCTGATTTACGCTCGGGATTAACTCTAATCTGTGGAACTTGTTTAACTTGCTTACTTATGTAATCTCTGTAAATAGTCTGTTTGTAATATGTAATGCTGGTATTATGTAGTGCTGGTATTATGTAATGCTGTATCTGCTTACCCTTGGAGCTTTTCTCCCCGGGCTTCCGCTGAAAATGGACATGCATCCTGTCAACAAATGTAAAAAAAAAAAAAAATATATATATATATATATATATATATATATATATATATATATATATATATATATATATATATATATATAAAATTTATTTTTTCCTATTCACCTTTTAGCAAACAGGGAACAAATGGACCATGCTTCACTGACTTTCAACATTTCACACACAAACGACAGGCTTCTTTAATTTTACCAACTTCTACCATTTTATACAACCAGCAAACCATGGCCCAGCAACTGTCAGATATTTCACTTAACTCGCTCATCTGGCAACCTAACTAATAAACTATGCTTTATCTATTCAGTTTTATTCTATTCCTTGTTCTAGGCCATTGTTCAACTTTATTTTGATTTCATGACACATAAGCTCAACTGGCTTCAAAAATCTTCTTCTTTAATACAGCCATACCCCTTCCTCACAGACATGGTTTGGTATATGGTCAAGGTTTTCACTTCATAATTACAAAGTACTAGTATATTTTTAAACAAGAACCATCGTTATTAAATTATCCCTAATGATACAGGCAATCTTACATTTATATAAATGAAAATAAACAATACTGACATAATCTCAATTGCAAATATTATACATTACAAACCATGCAGACAAAACTGTAGCTACAAACATTATACATCGCTTATAATATATCCAGTCATTGTCAGTCAGCTATTACATAGCTCATTCTTCATTCAGATCCTGCCTTCTTTTAAACCTTATTCCACCTCTACATATATTGATCCCACAATTCATACATTTTTTTTAATATGCAATTTGCTCCTACCCTTTTCTAAAGATCCCAATTCTAGTTGTTCTATCTCTGTTACTATCTTTGTTACTATTAGTTGGTTTAGACTTTGATTTCCATAGGTTCATAGAGTAGTACTAGGCTAATTGCCCTTGCAAGCCATTTTAAGCCTAGCCAATTATTTCTTGTGAGACTCAAACACTTGTACCTTGTGTTTGTAAGACAAACACCTTAACCATTAGGCCACCCTTCCACTTCCCATGTTCTAGTAACTGCTTTTTTGGCAGGCTTCATTATTAGACTCAGCAAAGTCTTACTATTTCTATGCAATTCTGATTCTGTCAAACCTCAAAAAAATGATTTCCTTAGTTACACCAATTTGATTATCCAGTATCTCCAGCAGAGCAGTCTGCAGGGAATCTTTAAAGTTTCCCAACTTATTACACTCCCTGAAAACATGATCCCAGTTATCTCTTTCTTCCCCATCACACCTCCAGCATTTGCTGTTTATCTGAGGAAAATTTCAAAACCACCCAAAAAACACAAAAGACAAACCAGTAATCCAATAAAATGGTGAATGACCAGCAGAAAAAGTAGTAGGAAGTCCAGCATGGATAAAAGTTCCTTTAAAAGGTTTATTAGCAAACTCACATTTAAAAACAACAACAAAGTATCAAGTAACATAAGATACTAGAGCTTTCATCCTGGTACCTTCCAGAACTTCCTCAGATAAATCTATACAGACTATACCCAACTTAGCACTTAAATAACCTCTGTTGAAGCCACACTATTTCCTCTTCTCTAGATTTAAAGAGACAGTGTTCAAAAACATTACATATTATAACTTTAACTCTTAAAATCTAAGAAACATAAAATTAACTTTTAATTACTTAAAAAACAAGTAAGCATGCAACAATAAATAAGTTATAAATAAAATATTTAAAAATTAATTGGACACCATTATAAAATATATTGCTACTAATAAACCAAAAATGAAAATTAGAGACAAGCATATTTATAAATTCATTTGTTTCCTGTCCCATCCTAATATATTAAACAAAGTATTGCAAGTATTATACAGGGATACACAATAAAACTTAAACAAAAAAAAAAAAACAAATAAACATCAAAAACACAAAGCATCTGCATTATCTCTACTGGGAGTAATAGAACCCAGAACCTTCTGCATATAAGACAAATGTAATAATCACTTCACTACAATCATTTTTCGTGGGCTTTCATTCTCAACAAACAAGCTATATTACAGTTATCAGTAAGTCCTGAGAGGTTAAAAGCATCAAAAATGAGCTGCCATTTCAATTCTCTTATTTATAGCTGTACTTGCCAATCTCCCTCCCATTTCCCGGTGTCTACTTTTTCTAAAATGACAAATCTGAAGGACTTTTCAAGGTAAACTAAGCTATGCTTTGCCAGGGCACTTGTATTTTTATTCTTTTTAATACATCTACATGTTCATATATTCAAGACCTTAAACCTCATTCAGTTTTACCCATATAAAATGAGCTACACCCCTGACATAAAGCACAATACACCACCCCAGTTGTTCACTCTAAGGCAGCTAATATTGCAAATGTTATTATGGATTTAAAATAGTACATATGTAAGTTGAATTTCAGGTTAATTTTTAATGAAACTTCTCATGTTCTTTTAGGGTTGAAAATTGCCAGTACATATAAACCACCTCTCCACCCTATTTTAGAATTGTTTGAAAAAATATGTGAGAGTGATTTAAGTTTGACCCTGGGTTCCACTAACTATCCACAGGTGGAATATAATATCTCAAAAGAAGAAATGACAGTATTGAGTGAGATTAAGGCACATGGGCTAAGGGTCATGAAACCTGATAAGACGGGAAGGGGTGGTGATTATGGATATGGGTGATTATAAGACAAGAATGGAGTTAATATTAAACTCAGGAACGTATGCCAAGGTTAGTATTAATGAATTAAATTAAGCACAGAGGAAATTAAAGGGTCCATTAAATTACATGTTTATTGAGGGAAAGATTACTGTAGATGAATTTAATTATGTGGTTATGCCCTCTCATGCTACCCCCCTTAATTTCTGGGATACCTAAAATATATATGTCTGTGACTAACCACCTAGGAGATCCATAGTGAATGGCAGGGGGTCCCTTACTAGTGCCTGTGCTAAATTCCTGGATCAAAACCTGAAACATTTGTTAGAGGAAGAAAAGCAAGTATGTAAAGACAGCTGGGATATTTTAGAGAAGATGAACCAGCTAGAATTTTTTGATGAGGATTTTTAGTCACTGTATTCATGAAAGATTTGTACTCTGTGATTCTTCATTCTGAGGATTTTGAGTGGTTTTGTGAATATCTGGCACAAAGAGGGGTGGTTTTGTGAATATCTGGCAGAAAAAGGGATGGAACAAATTTAAATTAATTTGTATGAGGAAATACTGGAAATTAGTTTGAAAAATAATTATATTTATTCTGAAGGAAAGATTTATTTGGAATTGGAAGGAATGGCTGTGGGTTAGAATGTAGAGGCATTATTTGCAAACATTATTATGGTCAAATGGGAGAAAAGGTTTATTTTTAATGGGCAGTTTAATAATTCTATAAGATTTCATATTTGTTACCTTGATGACTTGTTTGTAATTTGGAATGACACTAAGCAATGACTGGAGTATGTTAGAGAGTACATCAATACAACAACTCATTTTTTGAGGTTTACTATGCAAGTTAACAAGGACAAAATTTCTTATCTCGATATCTTGTTAGAGAAAACTTATGAAGATAGAAGATATATTGGTAAGATTTATTGTAAACCCACCTATTTTAACATAACTTTGCTCTATTCGAGTAGCCACCCATACCATCAAAAGAACGTGATAGTTAAAGGACAGTATGTAAGGGTGGCTAGAATGGTAACAGAGTTTGATGATTTTATTAAAGAGTGTGGTTTTATGAAAAATATGTTTTAATAGGGGTACCCTAAAAATTATTGAAGCATTGTTATCAGAGGTGATAAAAAAGAGAAGGGATGGATGGTGTAGATCAGTATGTATGTATACCTTTAAGAAGCTTTCCATGGGCTTGCACATGTGTATAAATACTGAGCATATGTGAGTCAGGCTGCCATTTTGTAGAGAGTGGTTGAGATGTAAGCATGCATGTATGTAATGGTCTGTCAGTTAATCAGTTGGTTTATATTTTATGTTGTTGCTATCCATCCTGATGTGTTTCTATATAATAAAGTATATAAACAAACTACCCCACCTATTCATCTTGAATT
This sequence comes from Protopterus annectens, assembly GCF_019279795.1. Lineage (NCBI taxonomy): Eukaryota > Metazoa > Chordata > Ceratodontiformes > Protopteridae > Protopterus > Protopterus annectens. Next base: position 466,033,663 of record NC_056751.1, read on the forward strand.
ATAACATAGGATGAGTGACATGGTGTCAGAATGGAATCCAGAATCAAGACCAAGAGGTACTCAGTTAATGTTGGTGGAATATAGAGGAATAGATCATCCCTATTGCATGTACAATTCACAAAATGGGTCAGAAAGGAATTCTAGGTACTAAAACTTACTTAAATTATTTCTTACTCGAGTATAAAATGAAGCACTCAGACTGCTCTAAACAAATTTCTAGTTAAACAAAATGCCTGAAACTGCATTATTTTGCTATGTGCAACTTTATCACATTAATTAAAGCTATTCAAGATATCCAAAGTCTAGAAAATGTTTGCAGGTTTGTATAGTATTATAGTGCAGTTATTTTGCCAAATATAGCCATTTCAAAGCATATTTCACAAAGTACAGTATCTCGAAGAGTTTATTGTGCATTTGAATGTCATTACAAGTACCTCATGTGTGCGTATCTTTGTATGTAATTAGAAAGACCATATTTGTAGTGTGTCTAAGCGGTTTCACTCCATAATCTCGAATTACTGAAATCCTGAATTTCAGTAACCCGAGACTATAAAGTCGAACCATTTACAAACCCTAAACCCACAATCCCGAATCACACAATCACGAACATACATACACCATACACCACATAGCATACACACCATTCCACCCACAGCACACAAACCACACAACCCTAAACTACAGATAAGCAGGGGAAAAGCCCCCTGCACCCCCCACACCCCCCTACTTATATATACCAACTCCGAGGTCGCACATAACATACAAAAAAAAACTCACGCCACACCATCCTCCACTCGCTCACACACACAAATACACATCACACATACACAAGAACCAACAAATCCATCACTCACACTTGCACCTCCCTACCCTTACCCACACATACAATGTACAAAATCACACGCAAACACTCACTCACCTGCAATCTCAGGCACCATAACACTACACATGATGCACCAGAAATGCAAAAGTGCAGATTTGAGATATTCATATTCATTCTTATGCACTTTCAGCATTCTGGTTTTAGTCTCGAGTTACTGAAATTGGAGATTTCAGTAACTCGAGATTCTGAAGTGTAACCGTCTAAGTAGCTTTTTCTGCTGGTCATTCACCGTTTTGTTGGATACCTAAGAAAATTTTCTTTGGAGTCTACTTGGGATATGTAAACACTTCCAAGCAAAGATCCTAAATCTTCTAGACTTTATTGCCTGTTTGGGAAGACGTAAGATATATCACCTTGTTTCTTTGTGAACTGCTTATCCAATCTCGCTTCCCAATCCTTTCTAAACTCCTCTGATTGATTCTTATAGCTATCATGCAATATTTTACATGCAATACTAGTTGTCCATTTCTTAATGGCGACTTCTACTCTAGACTCTACTAAAAACCCTAACAGTGCTGGTCTTTTGTTTAGGACCATTTTCTTTCTCTTTGCCTATACTCTGATATCAATCATTGATACATAGTAAAAAGGATTCTTCTTTGTTATGTAACACACTGGTGACAGGGAATGAAGATATCTGTCTATCAGAAAACCCTCAGTCTACAGAAAAAGGCATCACCTTTCCAATGGAAAAGGTAGAAAAAAGAGGCAAGGGGCAGGTGAAAAGGAAGAAATCAAAACTGAACATAGAAGGATTGAAGAACATTACTGTAAGGAAAAAGAAGAGAAAGACAGATGTTGACAACATGGCTCAAGCTGTGGATTTACAATGCCAGCTGAATGAGCATTTAATACGCAATGAAAACAGTGGAATTAATAAGACTAATAGTGATAAAGATCTATCCTTCATAACAATTGATAGAGCAAAAATGACTGTATTAGAAGCTGAAGATTCTTCAAAGATGGTCGGCAAAGATATTCTTGCAATTGGAGATTCAGTTATTAGAGGAACTGATACTTATATTTGCAGAGATGATAATGAACATCGAGTAGTGTTATGCTTGCCAGGAGCAAAAATAGAAGATGTGAAACAAGCCTTGGAATGCCTTAATGTAAGGAAGTATGTATCTGTTTTTATTCATGTTGGAACAAATGATGTCACCAACAAAGATTCTCTGACTGTTAGTCGGGAACTGACAGCCCTCCTAGATAGTATAGTTTGTACTGGTGTTAGGACATATTTTTCACAAATCACCTATAGAAAGGATAGTCAGGTCACTGTGAATGAAAATATTTTTTAGATAAACGCCTACATGGAAAAATGTCCTGTTTTAAAAAATAGAAATGTGTACAGCATCCAAGCCTTCTTTTGGGCACACACGCATTCAGACAGGATGGTGTGCATTTATCTAGATCAGGGAAGAGAATTTTTGCATCAGATATTTTGCAATATTTGACAAACACTAGCCAGGATTTTGCCAGGTCAAAAATGTAACAGTTCACAGATAGCAACATTTGATGCATCTGTGATGGTTGTTAATGCTAGGAGCATTAATAATAACATTGTTTATTAGAAAAATTGTTACAATCCCACAGATTGATGTTGTTATAGTTTGTGACACACGGTTAAAGAACAATGACTGGAAACCAGTTCTGTCAGGGTATAAATGTTTTTACTGTAACAGACATTCTAACAAAAAATCAGGTGGAGGTGTTATGATAGGGATTAAAGATAGCTATGAGTCTTGTGATTATTACATGTTCAATGATAACACCAGTACTATAGACTGTGTAACTGTGACAATAACGACAGTCCTGGAACATATAACAATTGTTGGAGTGTACAGACCACCAACGTCAAGTGCAGATGACCTAGAGGAATTCATACATTTCTTACATGAAACATAGGAGGGAAGAATAATATTAGCTGGGGACTTAAATTTATCAGAAACAGACTGGAATAATATTGATTCAACAATGTTAGTAAAGAAATTATTCACAGAGTATATTCAGAAACAACAAATGCTTTAGATTGTAGAAAAACCTACCAGGGGACAGACTATACTGGATATTGTTTGTGTTCCCAAAGAAATTGCTGTAACTTCAAGACAAATTTTACCACCATTGATGTGCAGTGATCATGGGGTCATAAAGGTTAATTTGTTGCTAGATAATTCTGCCAAACTTAAATCTAAGCCAATGCACAGAAGGTTAATTACAGATTATAGAGAAGCAAAACAGTTACTATATAAAATTAACTGAGGTGAGGTGTTCAGTAGTAAAAAACACAGATGGAATGTGGAATGTTTTGAAAGAGAAATTGTTTGAGTGCAAAAAGTCAAAAAAATGTTTAACATCAGGATCTAGGCATGCAACATCAGGGGGGCATATTTCCATAAGAACAAGATACCTGATTAAGGTGAGAGACAAACTATATAAGAAATGGAAAAGAGGTTGAACTTCAACTTTGAGAATTGAAATAAACATGCTGGACAAACAGTTTAAGCATAGTGTTAGACAAGATCAAGAAAAATTTGAAGAAAAATTATATAAAGATATTGACCATAATAGGAAACCTTTTTATAAATACATAATATGTGGAAGGAGTAAAGATACAGAAATTGATTAACTGTATGCAGATTCTAAAATGTATTCTCAGACACAACAGATTATAGATATATTTACAAACTTTTATACAAAGCAGTTTGGCTCCACTAAAGGTGTGGTAAGTTGTCCTAGTGACATCCAGGTAACCCCAGATACTGGAATCGGATTATATTGAAAAAGAACTGTGTAAACTGGATCCAAACAAAGCACAGGGAGGAGACGGAATAAGTAACAATGACCTGAGAACACTTAAGTAAGAACTTACCCTGCCATTACATCTATTATTCACTAGGTCATATAAATATGGGGAGATTCCTCAAGATTGGAGACATGCACTTATTAAACTTGCCTTTAAGGGAAAGGGGAGTAGGACAAACCCAGAATCATATAGACCCTTAAGTCTACTTTCATGTTGTGGAAAAATAATGCAGAAGGTAATACTGAATAAGTTATTGTCAGAACTGGATAGGTTGGGACTTGAAACCATATATCAGCATGCCTATGTTGAAAATAGATCTATTACCATCTGTAACATAATGTTCTATAACAATATAATAACAGCTATGAATGAAAAATTGTGCTTTGATATGATTTATATAGATTTAACTTCAGCATTTGACAGGGTCATGCACAAAACACTGATCAATAAATTAGTGCAGCTAGGCATTGATGTACTGCTGATAAGATGGATAGCTGCATGGCTTACAAATAGAACATGGCAAGTATCACACACCAAATGGACAGTGAAATCCTTGGTTACAGTCAAGGTGTCCCACAGGGCTCTGTACTAGGCCCTTACTCTTTTAGATTGTATCTTTCAGACCTTAATTTTTCATCTGATGTGTTCTACAGTCTATATGATGACGACCTGAAACTGGGTAAACTGATTACAAGTGTTACAGATAAGGCATGACTGCAAAATAATTTGACTAAATTGACCATCTGGGCACAGGAGAATAATATGTTGATAAATACATCAAAAACTAAGCATATGAGATTTGGGAGACATAAACTGAAAGGTGAATTTTAAATACAGCACACAGTGATTGAAACTGTAGACTCATTTAAGGACCTGGGTATATGGGTAGATTCAGCCATGAGTTTTTCTAATCATTTCAATCAATTGGCTAATGATAGTTATAGAACTATAGGTTGTATAAAAAGATTAATAGTCTAGGAAATCAAACATAATCAAGTCATTGTTTGTTAGTTACATTAGACCCAAACTTGAGTATGGAATAACAATATGGAAACCCTATAGGAAAACAAGCATGAATAAACTGGAAAGAGTACAGTGGAAATATACTAAGGGCATCCATGGATGTGAAAATCTAAGTTATTATGAAAGACTAAAATATCTGAACTTGTACAGTGTCTCTTATAGATATTTAAGAGGGGATCTTATTCAGGTATATAGGTCATTTATGGACAATTATCTCTGGGAATGTTTGGGGTTATCAAAAAGTACTAGAAAATCATCAGATAACCTATGCAGAAGATTATATAGGAATGAGAAGTGTACTAACTGGTTCTCTGACAGAGTAGCTGACGCTTGGAACAGACTTCCAAATTACATTAAAGCAAGTACTAGTTTAGATATTTTTAAGAACAGCCTGGACATTTATTATGGGAACAAGTGTTTTGGCATATTGGCAAGCTAGAAGGGCTTTAATGCCCGTGCTTGAAACATTTGTATGTATGTATGTATGTATGTATGTATGTATGTATGTATGTATGACAGGGAAGGCAATCTCTAACCTGCAGTCCAAATAAGTACTTGGTATCTTTCCATTCTGTCACCTTTCCTCCTCTAGTTATTTCAATACCTGGGTTCCTTTGCCAGTTTTCTTCAATAAATTCCATCCCCCCTCTTGCCTATTGTCTGTATCCCTAGTTGCAGTCATCCCTATCGGCAGAATATCTTTTCTCCATTCCCACATTGGCTTAGTTTTTAGAATCATTTCTGCTACTTTATGAATATAATACTAAGTATGATTATTGTTATTCTCCTAAAAGTTCTGCATCCAAAATCCCAGTCTCTCCTTGTTTCTTGAGCCCCCCCCCCCAATTTCATCATCATCTCCTTCCAATTTGCATTATAGTTCATAGGGTCATAGGTTCATAGGTGTTTACTAGGCTAACGACCACAAGGGCCTTTTTTAAGCCTACCCATACATCCCAAATCTCTGATAAGTTCTGATATGTTTGATAAGTATAAGCATGGGACTAGGAGACGAATAATTTACAGTTACCTGTGTCCATTAGAGACATAGGTGCCAAACCAGGGATGAATTTTTGGTTTCCCACCCAATTTTTCAAGTTGCACTTGAACTGGGTTAGGGAGGAACTCTGCTTTACATGGATGGGGAGCCTGTTCCATACATGGGGTAGTTCCTGGGATATATACCTCTCTCTCTCCAGCAGGTCCTATTTATATCACAGACAAGGTTTAAGTCTTCAGAATGGGTAATTTTGGTGTTGTTTGTTTTGTGGATATGCAGGAGGTTCATCAGAGTGATGTATGCCAGACATAGATCTCCCCTCAAAAGCCTGTAGGAGACAGAATACAGGGATAGGGCCTTGAGCCATTCTGCATAGGACATATTAGTTATGCCCAGTATTCTTTTAGTTCAATAAATATCTGTCAGTTTTGGCATCACTTTTGCCATTATTTTAGCCATTATAAATATCAACACTTTCTAATCATAGTTTAGTTTTGAAATGGGCCTGTACAAAGCTGGATACAATGGGTCTTTACCCTCTTTAGGTATTACATATTTCTTCTAGGGTGTTGGTGTTTCTCCTCCTCTTAAAATAATGTAAAACAAAACCTTCCAGATCTTTACCAGTTTTTCTCTCCTAACTTCCAGACTTCCACAGGAATACTATCTCTTCTTGTGGTATAGGTTCATAGGTTCATACTAGGCTATCTGCCCTGGGGCATTTATAAACCTAGCCCGATTGTGTTTGGCTTATGCCACCCCTTGATTTGAGTATACTGTGCCCTTTTTAAAGTTTAGTTTACTGTGCCTCTGTCTAATAGTGACACAGAAGTAATCCCCGGGACAAACCTACGATCCCCCATCCACTCATCAAGATTCTTCTTGAAGAGAGTCAGTGAGGTGCTCTGTCTAAAATGAATTGGAATTCTATTCCAGAGCGAAGGGAGCCTCTGGGTTATGAATCTGTCCCTCCAGCATGTTCTATTTATTTCTGTGCTGAGGTTCAAGTCCCTCGAGTGCGTGGCTCTAAGGGATTTAGATTTATCCAAGAAAAAATGTTGCTGAAAACTGCTGGTGTTTAAAGTCAAGGTAAAATTTATTTGTGGTGTTTAAAGTCAAGATAAAATTTATTTGTAACACAAACAAATATATAGTGAGCGCTTTCGGGCCAAAACCCTTCATCAGACAATACACCATACACAAACTGACCAATTTAAAATACAAATCTACCAATAAGATCTTAATAAAAAGCCCACCTATTTTTGAGGGCTGGCTTAAGGGGTACGACATCATTCATTCCTGGATCTCTATGAGCTGTTAGTTCTAGGATCCATTTGGATTCCATTAATTCAGTTGTCTGCTTTATGTCCCTACCCCTTTTATTTAAAAGAACATTTAATATAACCGTTGTTCATCCTTGAAATCACTCCCTAACCTCTGCTGTAGACTGAAAACATCCTTTTTTATCTCATCAACTTCAGGTGCAAAAAAACCTGTCAGGAGCTCCATGTACTGGTAGCTGGTATGGATATTGATCTCCTGCCATTTTGCCAGCAACTCGGGATACCTATCCCCCTGGGTTGGCATGCGCAATACACGCATGCCTCGTGGCACAATCCCATAGTCCAAACAAGCCTCTAAGTGGTAGGCTTCCCACTGTAGCCGTTGAAGCCTCAAAGCCTTATAATTGAGGTCTCGTATGAGATCATCAAACATTTTGTCCATAGCCAGGGGCACAGCATTCCCTTCTGGTCTCCCTTTAAGTACAGTGAAGCCCAGGTTAAGCAGAGGGTTTTGTTGTACAGCTAGCCTCTCAGTACACCAACCTCCTGGTAACCCTCCAATGTCAATTTTCTCCATCATAGCATGCGAAACACCTATTGCAGGTGACTTCTCCACAGCATGCATAGCACTAGAGAGCCAAGCAAACAGAAAATTCAGAAAAAGAGCTCGTGCTATGCCATTTTCCAGCAACCATAAAACAGTAGAATATCCAAGAAAAAACGTTGCTGAAAACTGCTGGTGTTTAAAGTCAAGATAAAATTTATTTGTAACACAAACAAATATATAGTGAGCGCTTTCGGGCCAAAACCCTTCATCAGACAATACACCATACACAAACTGACCAATTTAAAATACAAATCTACCAATAAGATCTTAATAAAAAGCCCGCCTATTTTTGAGGGCTGGCTTAAGGGGTACGACATCATTCAGTCCTGGATCTCTATGAGCTGTTAGTTCTAGGATCCATTTGGATTCCATTAATTCAGTTGACTGCTTTATGTCCCCACCCCTTTTTTTTAAAAGAACATTTAATATAACCGTTGTTCATCCTTGAAATCACTCCCTATCCTCTGTTGTAGACTGAAAACATCCTTTTTTAACTCATCAACTTCAGGTGCAAAAAAACCTGTCAGGAGCTCCATGTACTGGTAGCTGGTATGGATATTGATCTCCTGCCATTTCGCCAGCAACTCGGGATACCTATCCCCCTGGGTTGGCATGCACAATACATGCATGCCTCGTGGCACAATCCCATAGTCCAAACAAGCCTCCAAGTGGTAGGCTTGCTACTGTAGCCGTTGAAGCCTCAAAGCCTTATAATTGAGGTCTCATATGAGATCATCAAACATTTTGTCCATAGCCAGGGGCACAGCATTCCCTTCTGGTCTCCCTTTAGGTACAGCGAAGCCCAGGTTAAGCAGAGGGTTTTGTTGTGCAGCTAGCCTCTCAGTACACCAACCTCCTGGTAACCCTCCAATGTCAATTTTCTCCATCATAGCATTTGAAATACCTATTGCAGGTGACTTCTCCATAGCATGCATAGCACTAGAGAGCCAAGCAAACAGAAAATCCAGAAAAAGAGCTTGTGCTATGCCAAATTCCAGCAACCGTAAAACAGTAGAATATCCAAGAAAAAACGTTGCTGAAAACTGCTGGTGTTTAAAGTCAAGATAAAATTTATTTGTAACACAAACAAATATATAGTGAGCACTTTCGGGCCAAAACCCTTCATCAGACAATACACCATACACAAACTGACCAATTTAAAATACAAATCTACCAATAAGATCTTAATAAAAAGCCCACCTATTTTTGAGGGCTGGCTTAAGGGGTACGACATCATTCAGTCCTGGATCTCTATGAGCTGTTAGTTCTAGGATCCATTTGGATTCCATTAATTCAGTTGTCTGCTTTATGTCCCCACCCCTTTTATTTAAAAGAACATTTAATATAACCGTTGTTCATCCTTGAAATCACTCCCTAACCTCTGTTGTAGACTGAAAACATCCTTTTTTAACTCATCAACTTCAGGTGCAAAAAAACCTGTCAGGAGCTCCATGTACTGGTAGCTGGTATGGATATTGATATCCTGCCATTTCGCCAGCAACTCGGGATACCTATCCCCCTGGGTTGGCATGCACAATACACGCATGCCTCGTGGCACAATCCCATAGTCCAAACAAGCCTCCAAGTGGTAGGCTTGCCACTGTAGCCGTTGAAGCCTCAAAGCCTTATAATTGAGGTCTCGTATGAGATCATCAAATGTTTTGTCCATAGCCAGGGGCGCAGCATTCCCTTCTGGTCTCCCTTTAGGTACAGCAAAGCCCAGGTTAAGCAGAGGGTTTTGTTGTACAGCTAGCCTCTCAGTACACCAACCTCCTGGTAACCCTCCAATGTCAATTTTCTCCATCATATCATTCAAAACACCTATTGCAGGTGACTTCTCCACAGCATGCATAGCACTAGAGAGCCAAGCAAATAGAAAATCCAGAAAAAGAGCTCGTGCTATGCCAAATTCCAGCAACTGTAAAACAGTAGAATATCCAAGAAAAAACATTGCTGAAAACTGCTGGTGTTTAAAGTCAAGATAAAATTTATTTGTAACACAAACAAATATATTGCGCTTCCAAAACCCTTCATCAGACAATACACCATATACAGACTGACCAATTTAGTTGGGTTAAAGGGGTGGGGACATAAAGCAGACAACTGAATTAATGGAATCCAAATGGATCCTAGAACTAACAGCTCATAGAGATCCAGGATTGAATGATGTCGTGCCCCTTAAGCCAGCCCTCAAAAATAGACGGGCTTTTTATTAAGATCTTATTGGTAGATTTGTATTTTAAATTGGTCAGTTTGTGTATGGTGTATTGTCTGATGAAGGGTTTTGGCCCGAAAGCGCTCACTATATATTTGTTTGTGTTACAAATACATTTTATCTTGACTTTAAACACCAGCAGTTTTCAGCAACGTTTTTTCTTGGATATTCTACTGTTTTACGGTTGCTGGAATTTGGCATTGCACGAGCTCTTTTTCTGGATTTAGATTTACTGAGGTGGAGCATGTCCATTAATTCTGGGTTGGACATAGCTTTATATGTCAGGCATAGATCGCCTCGAAGTAGGCGGTATGCAACTGAGTAGAGCTGGAGATTTTTTAACCGAGCAGCATATGGCATCTGTTTGAGTCCCTTGATCCTCCTGGTGAGGTACTTTTGGGGTCTTTCTAATTGCTGCAGGTGTCGGGTAAGGTACATCCCAAAGGGGGCATTGTAGTCATTGATGAGTCTGATGAGGGATGACTAAAGGGGCACGATTACCTCTCTTGATCTAGATGTGAATCCTTTCACGATGAGGTTTGCTATGTAGAAGGTCTTTCTAACCACTTTGGCAATGTGGTTGTCAAAGGTGAGATTGCTATCAACTTGGGTCCCCAGATCCCTAATTACTTTCTCTGTACTTAATGGGTTGCCACCTATGTGGTAATGTGTGGGCACATTGTTTTTGCCAAAGAGTATGACTATACACTTCTTGGCATGTAGCTTTAGACCATGGCTCTGGCACCAGTTATCCATCTCTGCGAGACCTTTTTGAAGGATGTTTGTGTCAGTTGGAGAGTTGATTATGGCGCCCAGTTTGCAGTCATCTGCAAACTTGGTGAGCCATAGTCCTCCCACATTGGCCTGTACCTCAGAAAAGTAAATACCAAACAAGATAGGTCCCAGGACAGAACCTTGTGGGATGCCACTTGTGACCGGTTTCGAGTCTGACATGGCTCCAGCAACTCTGACTCTGTGGGTTCTGTCTTTGAGCTAGTTTGCGACCCAACTTGTGACATAGGGGTTTATATTTAGGCTGGATAGCTTATCTATGATGCCCGAGTGGGGTATTGTGTCAAATGCCTTTGCGAGGTCCAGATAGGCTGTGTGCACTACCTTCCCTTCATCTATGGCCTTGGTGACTGTTTTGAAGAAGTTGACCAGGTTCAAAAGGCAGGATCTGCCCTTGAAGCCAAATTGGGTAGGATCTAGTGTCTGTAGGTCCCCAATGTCTTTGTTTATGTGTTCCATGATGATCCTCTCCATAGCCTTGCATACTAGGCTAGTCAGGCTTATGGGGCGATAGTTTCCAGGGTCCGCAGAGGCGCCACCTTTGTGGAGTGGGGACCACTGTTGCTGTACGCCATTCTTTGGGCACATATCCTGTAGTGAGGCTGAGATTGTACAGCAGTTTTACTTGAGGGATTAGTTCTTCTTGGAGTTCATGTAGGACACAACCCGGGACGCCATCTGGTCCCATGGAAGCAGTGTTTTTTGCTTTGAAGAGGGCGGCCTTCACCTGAGCATCAGAGATGTTTGGGAGGCTGCACTCTGCCAGGATAGATACTTGCTCTTTTGCGGGGGGGGGGGGGGTGGAGAAGTTTGCACTTTACCTGTCTGCCAGGATATTGGCGATGTCTGTGGGTTCAGTGTATTTTTTGTCGTTTAGAATCAACTTAGAACAAGTCTGAGAGTTGCATCCCAGGTTCCTAACTGAAAAAGCCTTATGATTGTCTTTAGTGTCCTGTGCAATTTTTCTCTCGAAGCTGGCCTTGGAGGATTTTATGAGGGATCATAATTTTTTGCTAGTACTGATCAGAAATCCCTTTTAGGGATTTTGTTCCATCATGTAGTAGCTTCCTCCTTCTGTTGTACAGTTTATTTATGACTGGGGTCCACCAGACTGGACGCCTGCCTTTGGATGATTGGGTCTTGATTTTGTTTGGGATAGCATGATCCATGCATTCCTGGAGATGTCCGTAGAATGCATTTATATAGGATTCTGCAGTTTGGGCCGTAGTTTCCACTGGCCCTGGGGCCTTGAAGGATTCCACTTCAGTTTTGAGAAGTGTGAAGTTCGCTTTTGAGACGTTTTTCACTGTGGTTTTTTGGGCTGGGGGTGGGGTAGGGATGTGGATATCCAGTGAAATTAATTTATGGTCTGATCTTACCAATGAGGGATATACTTCTGGTAGGAAGCATAGAGTCCCTATGTTGGTAATGATCAGGTCTAGTATGTTTTCCCCTCTTGTGGGAGTGGTGACTAGTTGTTCCATAGCATTTGAGTTTATAAATTCCAGGAACCTTTGGGCTAAGGTGCTGGGGCTTGAGTAATGCTCCCAGTCTGTGTTTTGGTAGTTGAAGTCACCCAATATAATGGTGTTCCGAGAGATCTTAGTGTTCTCCAATGTTTTCAGGAAAGCCGAGTGGGATTCCTGACTTTGAGAGGGTGGTCTGTAGGATGCTATAAACTGAAAAGCAGTCTTGCCCACTGTCAGTTGCACATGGATGGTCTCTGATACTTTGTGCACTGCCACTAACCTGGAGGTATGGATATCCTTGATAAATATGGAAACTCCCCCTCCTTTTGTGGTTCGGTCTGGGTTTTGGGGCCGAAAAGCATGATATGAGGTATAACCTGGTAGTGCTGGGGTGCTCTCTGGAGCCTTGAACCAGGTTTCTGTCACTGCACAGATATCAATGTTCTCCATACTGAGGAGAGCTTCGAGTGCATTCATCTTGAGGTTAAGACTTCTGGCGTTTAGCAGCATTATCCTTAGTTTCTTGTTCCTTGTGCTGTCTATGGAGGTGGGTTTGACTTTTGAGCCTTGCCTAAAAAAGTCACTATGGGGGTGGTAAGAGCCTTTGACAATATCCAAAAGCCCAGGGGTGACAGGTGCAAGCCGTCCCTAGTGAAGCAATGTGGCTTGTCGAGCATGTCATCCCAGGCTGACAGACACTGGATCCCCTTTGAATGACACCAAACTTTTAGCCAATTATTAAAATCGATCATTTTGTCTTTATACTGTGGCATCATTCTAGGTGAGGGTAAGATGCTGCTCAAGGTCAGGGTCATACCGGCCTGGGCTACATGATCAGAGAGCTCCTCTATGTCTCTTTTCATGTAGTTGAGGGAGGTACGTCTCAGGTCATTCACGCCAGCATGTACAATGACTGAGTCATATTTGTATTTGCTTTGGAGTGACCTGAGTGCTTGCATTATGTGGTGGATCCTAGCGCCTGACAGGCAGCTCACTGTGACCTTCTCTTTATTCAGCCTGGTGAGCGGGACGTCAGTGTGTCTGACAATAGAGTCACCTATTACAAGGGTATCAGGTGTGTTATTCAGCCTTAAGGGCTGTGACTGCTTGGCACACTGACTTTGCATGCTATGTATTTCCTGTAGATTGGTTATACATCAACATTTTTATCTCATCTCCTACTATTCTAACTGTTAGAAGTAGAGGAGACTCAATTACTAACTGTGGCATATTTAATTCTTCCATAAACATTTCCATTTGTACCTTTTCTTGATTTCCATATTTCCTTGCTTTATACAGACTTTCATAGAATTTCCAAAATATTTTTACTGCTTCTACAGGATCTCTTGTTATCTTCCTTGATATAGGCTCTCTAAGCTTGATAACAGCCCTTAGTACTTTCTGTTGCCTGAGTCGTTGTGCTAAAAGTTTTTGTGCTCTAGAGTTAGTATCAAAAACTGTTGCTTAACAGCAATCTTTTTAAACTCATGTATATTATTGAGGTAATCCCTTATTTTCTGTTTAGTATTCTGCAGTTGCTTCTGTTCTTGTTCTGTGAGATTTCCCCCTATTTGCTATACTTTAACATTTGTCAGTCCCTCTAAATAATTCTTGTAATTGCCTAACCATATACTCCTTTCCTTTATTGCCGGCCTATTTTTAAACTCCACTTTAATTTTATTCCACTCCTTAGCTATATTTTCAGAGGAAATGTTTATCATTTGTAATAGGTCCTGAATAATTTCCACTGTCCATTTCTTAGAATCCTCTCTTTTTAACAGATGGGTGGGAAAGTGCCAGTGCCTCACTTTTATTTCATTGGTCAGTGTTTTCATTTTAGTTATAATTGGTGCATGATCTGAAATAATTATTGGGTATATATGAAGACCTTCAATTAAATGCACATATTCCTGTGAAACATAAATTCTGTCTAGCTTAGCTCAATGTTTTGTTTCTTGAGGAACAATATGTAAATTCACTCTGGACTCCTAGTACTGAATGCACATCATCCTTGCCAAATATTTTCATAAATTCCTTTAGAAATCTACCTTCATTTGTCATATTTTCCTTTCTGGGCCCCCTAAACACATTTTACATTCTTGCAAATCAAATTTCAGTCCCCACCTATAAGTAATATTCCTTGCTGAAAGTTGATTATTTCTGTCAGAATTTTCTTAAGCTCCATTATAGCAGTTTATGGTGGAATATAAATATGTGCCTTTGTAATCCTCCTCCCTTCCAGTAGCCCCTTAGTACTACAAATCTACCATTATTGCCTTTTTTATCCTCTTCTGTTAAGATTGAAATTAATATAAGTACTTCTTTCTTCCTTTGTCCCAGGTATCACATTGAATAACCATCCTGAAAACCTTTCTTCATCAAATTCACATGTTCATTTTTTCCAAGTGTGTCTCCTGTAGCATAACTATTTGCACTCTACATTTTTTATATATATCCTTGAAAAATCTATTCACAGCCAGCGTAAGTAGCTTCTAGATAATAACCTCTTAACCCCTACACAAAATGGTTTCAGACCCCATCATAGTACATACACTGTCCTACTGTCCTTTGCTCAAACTATTGCTGAAGCCATGGACAAAAAATTACTGGTTTCTTCTTTCTTGACCTTTCTAAAGCATTTGATACTGTATCACACTCCAAACTTCTCAATAAACTATCACAACTCAACTTATTTCCCTCTATTAAATGGTGCATTAGTTATCTCGCTAATAGACAAGAATCAGTAAGAAGGCAGGTTACCTGCTCCACTTATTTACCAATCCAAACTGGAGTTCTCAAGGCTCAATTCTTGGCCCTGTACTCTTTAATATTTTCACAAACCAACTGCATACTTCCTGTACTGCATCGTTCTTGACACAATATGCGGATGACTCTACCCTTATTACCTGTTGTGACAGTTTCTCTAACCTCCTCTCTACTACTCAACACAGCTTCCTATCTGTAGAAAAATGGGTAACCGACAACCAACTAATTCTAAATCCCCCCCCCCAAAAAAAAGAAAGCTGCTTCACTTTTTTCCCAAAAACCCTCTCTAACCTCAAAACAACCTTCACCATTTTTTCTTTCAACAATGCCATCATACAGCTTGACCCACTTACTAAACCTCTTGGTGTTATTATTGATGACTAATTAAAATTTGATACCCGTAGTCAGCACTGTATCACAAAGACCAATCAAAACTTGGCCTACTCTACAGACATAAAAATACCTAGCCCTTGACTCTAGGCAGAAACTAACTCAGGTTTTCCTCCTTCTGTGTCTACTTTATGCCTTCCCCATATTTTCACAGCTACAATCTACTCTTTTGGCTAAACTCTGTCAATCATACTATAGTGTTGAAAGATTTGCTAGTAACCAGCCCTACAAATCTTATCACTGCCATGCAATAAAAGAGCTATACAGGCTTGACTTCTGCCATCACCTGCTTCATGCCCAGCTGCAAATGACTCATACTCTACTCTTAAAACCCCTTTCTTGTCTTGCTCTATCCACACTGATATCACATTATACCCGTCCCAGAACTTTCCTCAGTTCTGAACAGCTCCTTCTGGACACCTATAAACCAAACAAAAATACTAGTAAACTTCTTTACAAATATAGTATTTCCCATGCATGGAACAAACTCCCCTTAACATCCAAATTATTTCTAACATAAATCTCTTTAAATCTGAACTTAAAACTTTTCTCCTAAATACCAACACCTGTTACTGCAATGATCCCACTTAAATCCCACCTTACCACCTCACTACCTCTCACATTTTTACAACCAACCTATTACAAGTATCATATATCATTTGCATCTCTTTCTCTTTTTGTTGATTAAAAAAAATCTGAGTTTTGTACTGCATGTTATGCACATTACTGTAATTATTGTAATGTTTATGTAAACTTTATTCTTAAGCCTTTTGTAAATTGCTAATGTTCTCATGTAAAGCACATTATTGTAATGTTTGCATAAAACTTTATTGTCAGATGTTTTTCTTTTTTTGTAATGTTTTAATAACTGTCTGGAGCTATTCTCCTCAGGTCTTCACTGAAAATGTGCCATTGGCTCAGTTGACTAACCCGGTTAACAAATGACAAATAAATAAAAATAAATAAATAAATAGTTCACATTAATGATTAAAGACATTATAGAAAGCATCATATTCTTAAGAAATTATTATTCTCACCTTTTATGTATAAAAGCTTTTTTGTTAAATGTCTAGTTCTAGGTTTGTGTTACATACATATACTGTTTGGCAGGTTAATCTTTTATACAATTGTTTCTTGTCATTTCCATTTGACAGAACTTTTTGTTTTATTGAAAACCCTCAAACAAAATACACACACACACACACACACACACACACACACACACACACACACACACACACACACACAAACACAAAAAATACCCTCCTAAAACCTAAATATGAGAGAAAAGCAATCTTAAAAACAACCAATAACCTCAAAGAAGATTGCTGGAAATGCACCACACAAAGCACGACTTGTAAATTAATTTATTCACAGAAACCACAAAATGAATGCCGACAAATCCATATACGTTTTCATTGTACAAGACTTCTTCAGATAACATATAATACAAGGAAACGCATTTAAATACTACACTGATTTCAAACTAACCAATAAAAATATCCAATCAGTTAACCCATCATGGGAAATATTTAAAGCAATCCTTTCTAAAACATATTGCACACCTCCATTAAATGTTAAAACTTTGTACAAAAAAGTATAAGAAATAAAATACATTTAATTAGCATTAATATAAAAATATATGTATGTATGTGTAAAATATTCATAATACTATGTCTGGACAAGCTAATTTTGCAAAAATCAGCGCTACCATCTGCTAACCAATAAAACATAATGCAATGTATACAACTAAAAAATACTTTAAAGTTTTGCTGCTCTTAACTTTAACAATGGAACAATCAAAATGCTCTCATTCAAGCCATGGGGTCTGGCAGCATCTAAAACCCTCCTAAAACCTATTAACTTAATAATAATAACACACACTATGTACATCTTCAAATATTGAAGTTTTACTGTCCTATTAGGAACAAATTTTCCAAACTGACAGCCACACACAAAGGCTTCAGCTAACCGAAAGAAATGTTATTTATGCTAAGACACATGGTACAGCCTGTGGTTGTATTAAGTGCTATTTTTATATTATCTTTATAGCTTTCTCAGCTTGGAAAACAGTTGAATGGTTTCAGAAAACATTTTCTCCAAGCCATTTCTCATTATCAGACTGTCTATAAGAGACATAAGAACCAGACACAAAGCTGTTTACTAGAAAAAAAGCCATATAATATTTAATATTCTTTTTCATTTACTTGATTTCTTTTAAAACTAGTTACTAGATTAAGTTACAGCCTTAACCTAGTCACTGCCCTGTGAAAGAATGAGAAAAAGAACAGTAGTTTTTCTTTGTCGCGCTCTTTTAACCAGATTTTTTTTCTTTATATACATTGCGGTTTCCTAAAACTGTACAAGAAGAAAGAGAGAAGACAGGAGAAAAAAACAGGAGCACCTATTTACATTAGTATCCTCATTACACTTAAAATGACTGATAAAATTACTTTATAACATGCAAAGAAAATCATGCACTATTTAGATAGTATTATTAAAAAAAGTTTTACTTACAGTTAACTTCCTCCCTTCTCTTCCCTTCTCCTGAGTGTTCTTCTGAGCATTAATGACATAAAGTAGAGCATATGCTTTAGAGTCACCTTCAAGTTTAACAAAGTCCAAAAAGTCCAATATTTCCAGATTTTCTTGTTCTGTCATGTTTCACAAATATAATTATTGTTTTGTAATCCCACGTTTATCAGTTTCCAAGTTACTGATTTTATTCTCCAGATGTTAATTACATGAAATAGGGCATATGCTTTAGTGTCCACTACAAGTCCAACATTGTCCATTTACAGATTGGCTTGTTCTATTCCTGTTCATCTCCATCTCCCCAAACCCTGTCTTTGCTTCATTTCCAACATACACTTGATTCTTCTAGTCAACTCTCATGCTTTTTCCCCCCTTTCAAGCATTTTCTGTTGAAACACTGGAAAAAGTTTCACTGCCACAGTCTCTCTGTGGTCTTTATTACCAGAAGAACAAGAAGCAAAAATCTCCTCCTGTTTTACAGCTCACTTGGTCAAGAAACAAAAATCTCCTCCTGTTTTACAGGTCAATTTTTGTTGGACTACCTTTTTTCCCTCCAGGGGAAACATATTTTGAAGATAGCTATGTAACGTACAGCAGTTTGAATTTTGCACCTGCTTTTTGACAGTTCTTAAATAATGGAATACGTTTACTTCTCTTCTGACTGATTTACAATGAGTAGTCATTCCCCACAAACACTTTGCTGTCTCCCACTTTTAGTACTTTGTCCTTCTGCCACAGTTTTGTCAGAATCAACTCCTTCTGCTGGTATGATGCATCTTTACTGTTAAAGGTCTTGGTTGTTTTCTCATAGCCAGGTTTGGAGCATACACACAATGTGCCCTAACAATCCCTGTTGTTGAATACCAGTCCAGTTGCTTATTCGTGCTTTCAAAAAAATAATGCAGTCTGTTTCTTTCAGCCTCTTGGGTACAGCAGAAAATCTCAGTTTTCCCCCTATGTGCTCTGTCCTCTAATTCTGTTATTTATTTAGTTGACATTTGTTTACCGGGATAGTCAGAATGGACTGCAGGTGTCCATTTTCAGCAGAGGCCGGGGGAGAAAAGCTCCACAAAAATACAATAGTAATAATGTTTAGTAATGATAGTTACAGGTTACAAAGTTTGATATGTAGACAGCAGTCAATAACATATTACAAAAAATTAAACAGTGTTGTAGAGAATTGTATTTAAAAACAGGAGTTACGAATGTTAAAACAATGTTGTAGAGAACTCTGTTTAAACACAGGAGGTATACTGTAGTTTGACTGTTTAGGGATCATAGTGTTGGAGTGTCGGGGGGGAAGAAAAAAGACATAACATATTTATAATATTTAAAAAAAAAGACATCATATGTACAATATTTACACAAAGCAGTTACGGTGCACATTAGTAGCATTCAAGGAAGTGTAAGAAAATGAGCAATGATGAGCACATCACTTAAATACACAAGAAACCTAGGGAGAGCAGCACTCCTATAAATAAGTGGGAGTTTAGGGTGGGCCATTGCAGCTGCATAGCTGGTTGGTGAGAAGGTAAGATTTAAGGAGCTGTTTGGAACTGGAAGTTCTGCTTTGTAGTCTAATGTCAGGAGGGAGGCTATTCCAGCTGATGGCAACTTTGTTAGGGAAGAGGGATTCACCAGAGGTGTTTTTACATGGAATATTTTCTATCAGGGCTTTATTGGTGGAGTGTAGTTGTCTATTTGAATTGTAGAAGTTTAGTAGGCAAGATAGGGCAGGGGTTGTATTGGATAGTGTAGTATTTGATGAGCTAGGATGAGTTGATGGTATCATACTAGGTTGGGGAGTTAAAGCCAGTGTAAAGTAAGTAGGAATTGGCAGTGGTGGGGACATGATTTGGTGTTGGTAGCGAATCTGGCGATTCTGTTGTAACATATAGAAAGTTTGCTGAGGTCGGTCTTATTTAGATTTGTTAGTACTGGAGAAGAATAAAGTAATGTAGATAAGAGATGGGTTCTGGCTCTAGCAATTCTAGAGTTGGAAGTGAGGTATTTTTTACAGTGATAAAGGTTGCCTAGCTTTTTGTGGACATTGGAGATAAGGATATATATTTGTTGAATCTTAGCTGTTGGTCAATTGTAATCCCAAGTAATTTGGCCTCTGGGAATGGGGTAATGATGGCGTTATTAGCTGAGAGTATAAGGAAAGTAGTTAGGTCATTAGTCTTTGTGGGGTGGAACAGTATAAACTGGGTTTTTTGGGGTTCAATATTAGTTGAGATTTGTTTAACCAGTTTTTCATCTGTGTGAAGGATTCCTGGACATTTTGTTAAAGGAGCTGGATATCAGATGCGGAGCAGATTAGTTGTGTCATCAGCATATTGTACTATTTTAGCACTTGTGATTGCTAGGTGAAATTGATTTGTAAAAATATTAAAGAGATGGGGACCAAGAATAAAACCCTGAGATACTCCAAGTGTGACTGGGAGTGAGGGGAATAAGGAGTCATGCCATTTGAGTGACTGAAGGCAGTTCTCTAGGTCACTTTTGAACTAGAGTAGGGTGAGGTTATCCACGTTGAGCTCAGAGAAGCAGTTTATTGTGGGAAACTTATCAAATGCCGTGGATAAATCTAGTAAGATGGCGGAAACTAGTTTACCTTGGTTTCTATATGTGTTAACGGTGCTGGTGAAATTGATTAGGGCAGTGGTGGTGCTATGGGATGAAAACCATGTTGAGTTTTGGATAGTAAGTTATTGGTGAGAAGGTGGGTAAGGAGTTAGTGATGGACACATCTTGCTATAATCTTAGGGCTGGCAGGATGGCAATGGGTCGGTAGTTGAGAAGTTGGTAGGGGGACTTCCTTACTTCCTTTGTGAAGGGAATGATGTAAGATGTTTTCTACAAGGATGGAGTGATCTGTTCAGTAATGGATCTATTTATCAGTAATGAAATGGGGTAAGCTATGGCCTTATATGCAATTTGAAGGTATACAGCTGGGAGATTGCTGGCAGGGAGAGTGGTGGGTTTAAGTTTAGCTTAGAGTTTTTGGATAGTTGATGTTGGGACTGGTTTTAGTGATAAGGGGGTGTTATTAGTTAGGACCTTGGGGGATTGTGAGAGGTCAGTGTGAGTTGTATTGTTCAAAAGTTTAAGTGTAGAAGAGGTAAAATAGTTGTTAAAATTAGAAGCTATGTCTAAGTTTGATCCTTCTATGTTGGGTGGGGGTGTAGATGTTCTACCGGGCTGGAGGACATTGTTCACTGCTGCCCAGAATTTTTGTGGTTTGGAGCTATGTTTCCTTTGTAGGGAGATGTAGTCATTTTGTCTGTCATTTTTAGTTTGTTTATTTTGTTTTTTTTCGCTTTATTGTGAAGTTCAAGGAAAGCTTGTCTAGTTGTGGGTGTTCTTAGTTGGCTTCAGGTATTCCATACCTTGTCCCTTTCTTTGAGTAAAGATCTAGTGGATTTCTGTAGCCAGTGGGCTAGATTACTATGGATCCTGATTATTTGAGGTTGGGCTAGATGGTTTAGGATGTTAAGAAATGTGGTGTTAAAGTATTCAACTGCATGGTCTAGTGGAAGGGTTTTTATAGGGGACCAGTTGCAGTATTTTAAGGCATCCAGAAATTGGTTAGTGGGGATTTTTTTTGGGGGGGTGTGGGTGAAAAGTAGAGAGGGAGAGTTATTGTTTTTAAGTTTTTGTCTAAGGTATGTAAGTGGGATTGTGAGCACTTAGAGAGCTGGCCAGAGTACCACACTGATGGGCAGTATTAGGGTGGTTAGTGAGGATCCAATCTAACTTGGATTCCTTTTTTGAGGTTTTGTCAATTTGGGTGGGCATATGAATGAGTTGGGTGAAGTTGTATAGGTTAAGGTGGTTGGTTGGTGAGGGAGAGTGAATGGTGCTCCAGTCAGTATTGATGTTGCTTAGCAATATTGTTGAAAAGAACACAAACCGCAAGTGATGCCGATAAAGATTATTCGACAGACTGTTTGAATATTTAAAATCCTGGTTTAATAAGCACTTTCAGTGGGGCCAGTGCCTCACCTTCATCAGACAGAGTGAAACATTAACACAGCGCCTTTATATAGATGTACCTTCCTTAATTAATTAAACAATTAAATGATTATCTTTCTTAAAGAACTACTTTCTCTATTAAAAGCTTTCAGTAGATTTAAAAATCATACATCCGTAAATACAATACAAAATACATATAAAAAGTAATAAATAAAAACACTACCTATGCAGGTACTTATTGAATACCACTACTTCAACTTAAATATGTTTAAACTAACAGCCTTGCCTTGGAAACTTGCACTAGCACATATTTGGATGTTCCGCAACTTTTAACTTGCTTTTTACATTGATTAAAAAGCTAGCTTTTAAATTATGCATACCTACCTATTCTATAACGTAGTAATAAATAGACATAATGATCGAGCACAAATTTAATTTAAATAAAAAGACATACAGTTATGTGGATATGCCTTAAAATATGATTTAAAATAATGAAATACATTTCCTTATCTATGTCTACATATACATACCCATATAATATAAAATTAAAGTCATCTTATGTGATACAAAGTACTTTACATTTAAAAATTTCCTGCTATGTGTATATGTGTATGTATAATGAATTTTATTTGTTTATTTGTGTAATCAGTTATTTTGACCACTTCTTTTTATTATTACTATATTTCATACAGGTTTTTATCACTGCAATTCTACCTATAAAGTGCTTTTAATTTCAAAATACTTTTTATTGAGGCATATTCGTAAAAAGCAAGTTAAAAGTTGCGGAACATCCAAATATGTGCTAGTGCAAGTTTTCAAGGCAAGGCTGTTAGTTTAAACATATTTAAGTTGAAGTAGTGGTATTCAATAAGTACCTGCATAGGTAGCGTTTTTATTTATTACTTTTTATATGTATTTTGTATTGTATTTACGGATGTATGATTTTTAAATCTACTGAAAGCTTTTAATAGAGAAAGTAGTTCTTTAAGAAAGATAATTGTTTAATTGTTTAATTAATTAAGGAAGATACATCTATATAAAGACGCTGTGATAATGTTTCACTCTGTCTGATGAAGATGAGGCACTGACCCCACCGAAAGCATTTAATAAACCAGGATTTTAAATATTCAAACAGTCTGTCGAATAATCTTTATCGGCATCACTTGCGGTTTGTGTTCTTTTCAACAGTGTTTATCTTTTGTACTTGGTACGTGGCTGCCTGGCAATATAGTTTTTTGGGGAAGGGAAGAGGAATCCCAGTGGAGTATTGTCTCTAGAGTGGAGAGGTTGTTACCTGGGGGTATGAAGATGCCTAGTAAATTTAGTTTTTTTTATTATTTTTGACGCATTCTTCTTTTACAGTTTCATATTCAGTCAGCCTTTTCTTCATTTCAACTTCTGAGTTTTGCAGTTTTATCACCTTATCTAAATATTTGTTTAAAGCTTCTTCCATTTTTTCCTGCCTTGTATTGCTTGAGTTGGTATACTCTAGCAGTGTTTCATTTATTTTAGTCAGGTCTGTGTGCAGTTGCCTTATACATTCCTCTAGGTTACTGGAAGTCACGTCTGGAGCTTGCACTGTTTTTTGCTGAACAGCTATAGTCCTTTTCCCAGTCAATGTTTTCTCTGTCACGTTTTGTAACTGATTTTTCTTCTGGTCCTCTGTATTTCTTTTTTCCTGGCATCTAGACAGTGCACTTACTAGCCAGTTACAGAAACTTACCCAGAAATCTAGGTAAACTGTCTTTCTCTGCTAAGTTTCTGTTTTCAAACTGGGAGAGCTAGAATTAAACTGTTACTCAATGTGCAGTCACATTGGATGTCCACAAGGTACTAGGTTTGCTTCTGACCTCTGGTTATTTGCTAGGATTAAAATGGGCCTACAGGGTAATTAACCTAGTATTCACTAATGAACTTTGAACTGTTTTTGTTGCACAGGGTGTAATTGCAGTCAGTTTGGAGAATGAAGACCGGTAATGCAGAGTTCAAATCAAGTTTACAAATAATGGGGGGATGTTTGGCATAACAGTTAAGGACATCACCTCATAGACACAAGGTAAAGGGTTTGATTCTGACCTTGAGATATTGGCTAGGCTTAAAATAGCCCTTTAAGGCAGTTAGCCTAGTATTCGCCTATTAGCAATTTTCTCCTTGCTCCCTTCTGAAGATCAAAGAGTTCTAAGCATACCTTTCAGTCTCAACACAAGAAATCTGGACAAACCCTAAAATAAAGGTGGACAAAGGGCCAACAATAAAGACACATTTTAAATATTGCTCTTATAAACTTAGAGTTTCTAGACTAGCAGGATCTGAATACATTTTCTGAATGATCTGAAGTCTGAAACTCAAGTGTATGTCATTATTTAATGACTTTAGCCCCCAGTGATTTACCAGAAAACAATAATTTATGAGAACGGACCAAAAATATAAAGCAAAACTCTGGACATCTGTAAAAATGTGGTCAGTTGAGAGGTGTGATTGAAAGCATCTACTCGCTTATTGTGTAATTCATAATTTGTAAAATAGTATATATGTTACTAGTTTGCCAACAATTTTAAATTTCACTTATATTCCAATGCAGCAATACTCTTGTCATAAAATAGACCGATTTTCCCTCACTGTGTAAAAAACAGTATTACTCTCACACATGATGCCCCTATTGAATGTTAACATCAGTATAATAACATAGTTTCATCCAAGTTTACAATTTTAGCCTCATCATAATTAATGTCTCATCGTTAGGACTCCTATTTGTGTCATACTTGTTAAATGCCACAGTATACAAGCTTCATACAATGTATGTAAAGAAAAATATTGAGTTAATGAGTTCAAAAAGTATAATACATTCATCAAACACACACAACAGCAGCAACAGCTGTATTATAACAGCCTTTGAACAGCTGTGACATGATATGTAAACTCTTTATGATCTACTTTAAATTTACTGCTATTTGTAAATCATATGACTCCTCCTTTGCAGCAGCATCCTCAGTTTAAACACTATGGCCCTGATTCCAAAAGACTTGGTCTCACTGTGAGTGACCCCACACACAGTGAGCATGCTGAATGCAGGCGTTTTGGAATTTGGTCCCCGCAGTAAGCCTATTTATAGATAGCAACAACCACGGACCAAGTGCCAAACAGCCACAATTCAAAAGAAAAAAGCACTCAGATAGCTGCTGCTTGCCCACAAACTTCTTTAATAACACCGCACAACACACCCAGTAAAAAAATAATGCTGAAAACAGTTCTCAGTACGTTTTCGTTCAAGACTTCATCAGAATGATTACAAACACAACTCTCTCCCATTTTATACAAAAAACACTTCACCAATAAAGCAAGTAAGACAATAAATCAATTAATTAAGCTTCTTAACTTGCTTAACACAACTAAGAACTTACTTGTGAATATAGTGCTTAAACTGCTTAAAGTTACTATAAAATGTCCCTACAAATAATTGTATTAAAAACTGATAATCCCTATTTGTACACACTCATAAACATTTAATAAAAATCTGTTAAAAATGTATATATATATGTGTATATATATATATATATATATATATATATATATATATATATATATATATATATATATATATATGTATATATATATATATATATATATATATATATATATATGTGTGTGTGTGTGTGTGTTAAAACATATTAAACTAAAACATAAAGAGAATACATATAAAAAACATAAAGAGAATGCATATAAAAAACAATACTTTGCTACCATCTAGTGACCTATAAGTTCATTACATTAACAAATATATATATAACATCAAAAATCAGTGTCAAATTGTTTAAAACCATGGAGTGGTCAATACCTGTATGTTAAAAATCTGACTTATTAAAACATTTAAAAATCTAACTTGCTAAAACATTAAAATATTCTTGAGGGATATGTTAGGTTTAAATACGTGTGTACAAAAATTTTTTATGTAAAGAACAATATTGAGTTAATGAGTTCAAAAAGCATAATACATTCATCAAACACACACAACAGCAGCAACAGCTGTATTATAACAGCCTTTGAACAGCTGTGACATGATATGTAAACTCTTTATGATCTACTTTAAATTTACTGCTATTTGTAAATCATAAATAAATACATACATAGATACATAAATAGGGTGCTAAGTCGCCCTATAATTTAGCTGCTCTTAATTTCAGTACAGGTGCAAGGGAGACTATCTCATTAAGCCCTGGCCATTTATTCAACTCAAGGACCAACTGCCAGTATACTTCTCGATATTCATTTTGTGTCTCCCATGGTCTCCCACGAATATCCATCTGGACTTCCTCTAGCACAAAAAATACAAAAGTAGCCTCTTTGCATGTCAAAGTATGTTTATAAATGACATTCCTATTATTGCCTTTTTTAATATCATAACTGTGCTCATATATTCTTCTTTTTAAGCACCTTTCGGTCTTTCCTACATAAAAACATTCACATTTTCCACATAGGGCCAAATACACTAGCCCTTTAGAGTCACAGTTAGAAGAACATTTTGCACTAATGCATCTATTTCTACTAGGGATGCAAACATCTGATTTATTGATAATAAAAGGCATTGTGGACAAGCACCACATTTATATAGCCCTACTCTTCTAGATCTGTTTTCTATGCCCTTCTTTTCCAAAATATTTTTGATACTTTTACTCTTCCTGAATACAAATTTTAGGGGGTAGTTCAGTTCAGTATTTAAATCCGATAGTTTACTAGACTTATCCCACTCGCCCTTTAAAATTATAGTAATGGTTCCTGCATCTCCACTATAATCCATTACAAAAATGTTTTCCACCCTATCATTACTATCAGTCACCTGTTGGATGCCACCTATCCCACTATTCTCCATTCCTAAAATAGGTGCAAACCTATTACTTCTATTTTCTAGGACTTCAGTAAAAATTTCATTAAT
This sequence comes from Protopterus annectens, assembly GCF_019279795.1. Classification (NCBI taxonomy): domain Eukaryota; kingdom Metazoa; phylum Chordata; order Ceratodontiformes; family Protopteridae; genus Protopterus; species Protopterus annectens. The sequence continues at coordinate 466,060,340 of NC_056751.1, forward strand.
AATTTTCTCAGGGTATCCCCTATCAAGAAACATACTTTTCAACAGTTCACCTTCTCGTATAAAGACTTCCTCCTCTGATGTTATTCTACTACACCTGACGTATTGGCCTTTCTCAATGCTCCTTTTTTGTGTAAATGGATGGGAGCTCTGAAAATGTAGAAGGAATTTCAGTAGGTAGCTTTTCTGTGTACCTTTGAAGTGAACTTATTACTATCACAGTCCATCCCAATATTCACATCCAGGTAATCAATAGAACCCTGTCCTATTTTTTAGGTGAACCTTAAAAATTTTGTACTGTTAGTAATGTAGTTCAAGAATTCACTAAATTTTTCCTCACTATCTATCCAGAAGAGGCAAATGTTGTCCAAAAATCATTGATAAAGGACCCAGCAGTCCTTGTACACAGAATTAAAAATGAACTTCTTCTCCCACCAGGCTAGCACTAAATTTGCAAAGGTTGGGGCACACATGGCACACATTGCCACTCCAACCACCTGGCAAAAGAATTCTTCCTCAAAATAAATAAAATTATGTTTTATAACCAATTCCATTAAGGTTAAAATAAATAAATATCTCTCACTAAAGCCTTCATTGTCCCTTAACATTTCTTCTAAAAATTCCAAGCCTTCTTTATGTGGGATGGAAGTAAAGAGGTCAGCAGCATCAATTGTAATAAATAACATACTGTTC
>NC_056751.1:466076029-466080943 GCF_019279795.1 Protopterus annectens
TAGGCCCCTTGAACACAAAACATACACATGCTCTTTGATACACCTTCCCGATTGTATTAAATTGTATTCCTTGTACAATACAGTACAGTTGTTAGAGGGCATTTTAAATTTATTGTTTTGAACATTAGTAAACAATGAAACAAAATGCATGAACCAATGACAAAACTACCCAATTCAGAATATTTCCATCATAAAAGTCTACTCAACCTTCTACAGTACACCAGTATCAGTAAATATGCACAATCTCTGAAGTGTAAAAGTCATCTAAATAATTCCACATTAAAGAAATCTGTAATAATGAAGAGGTTGCTGCTAGCAAACAACTTTATATGTCATTGTTTATTCATTTACAAATAAAGTGCCTGTTGCCCTTGAGGAATAAATTGCCTATGCTGCATGCATTAAAAAAATGATAAGCTAGTAATATCGCAATAGGGACTGTATGGCAAACTGATAATAGGTTCATAGTTACTACTCTAGGCATCTTTGCCAAAAAGGGCTGCAGCATCCGCCCACTACAACACAGTATAGTATCAGCAATGCATCTATCTACTGTGGGAGTAGAACCCACAACCTTCTGCATCAAAAGCAAGTACACTACCTGTTGTGCTATTAACAATACAAGCAGACTAAGAATAAGGAGCACTAAAGTTTTGTTCCCCTGCAGCTCTCAGCTCCTTGTAAAATCTACTGCACACAGTTGTATCTTTGAACTGTGAGCACAAGAAATCTGGAAAAGTCAAATTTATTGGGGACAAAGCCCAAAACCAGGGACACATTTTAAACATTGCTTGTACAATGTTGAAAGTTGCTAGAATAAAATGCTGTGTTACCACCATACATTTCACTGCCACGCTCTTTAACCCGGGGCCTGTGCAAAACAGTCAGAGAAACATACCACTATGCCAGATCAGCTGTTTGTGAAAGAGAGGAAGACGAACTTAAATGACTACCATTTAGTGAATTCAGTTCTCACCATAGCTGTCAAGCTTTTGGCAGAAAACACCTGAAAAAAGCCAATAATGGGAGAATACAGTCCCCAAACATATTAAGTGAATTTAGTTATCACCATAGCTCTCAACCTCTTAGCAAAAAAACACATGGACAAAGCAAGTAATGGGGGAATACAGCCTCCAAACATATTCATTGAATCTGTTCTCACCATAGATAGCTCTCAACCTTATCACAAAATACCTGGGCAAAGCCAATAATGGGGGAATACAGTCCCATAAATAGGGACAAATTTCAAACATCCATGTTATAAACTTAGACATCTGCTAGAATAAACAGTTTTGTGTTACCATGTACTTTCTGCAGAATATGAAATCTGAAATTCAAATGCCTGTTATTTTTAAACATTTAACCAGGAAAGTATGTCTGACTTTGAACAAAAGACAATTTTCAGCAGAGCAAGGAGAAACTCCAGACACATCTTTGTAAGATGGGAGGACAAGCAGACTCCACACAGAAGGCACCCCAGCCAAGAATCAAACCAGATAACCTGTAGCTGTCAGGCAGCAATGCTACCAGTGCACCACTGCACTACAGACTTTGCAAGCCAAGGAAAAATGTAGATACAGAAACCACAAATTTTATGAGGAACAGAACAAATATGAGGCAAAAATCTACAAATTGTTTTAGAAATGGTGGTGGATAGGGAATTCAGGTCCTTGCCACCTGCATCCAAGGTACAGGGTTCAAGCCTGAGTATCTCTACCCACCACCATTTGTTCTCTCTAGCCACCAGTATATAGCAACTGGGGCATTTCACACACACACACTTTCTGTCTCATACAGAAACAAACAGAACCACTAGTGTAAATTACATACACATCACTTACTTACCTTCTCTCTCAATGTAATGGCTATTTTAAATTCCACTCACGAGTGCGAAATAGGGTTATATCCATTGGCATGCATGACGCATGCATAATCCTCCTTAAACAAAAAAGATGCTGCCTTCACGCAGAGAAGAAGCTTTTTTTTTGTTTGTTTATTTAAATTGTTTGCAAAGTTGCAGCTGTAAAAGTGGGAGGGAGCTCGGCCTTGCCTCGCCCTATGGTTCTGGCACCCTTGCCTTTATCTTTCCCCCTGGATCCTAGTGCCTACCTTGTGCTACCCCTTGCACACTAACACTGCACTGAAGTGCTACAGTGAGTATACCTGCCGACGTCCTTTGGTATGCATTACAGGACTATTGTAGATGCATGTCTGTAACATTTGTGTGTGTGTGTGTGTGTGTACCACCCAATCTGGAGACTGTATTTCATATAATTTCTTTACATTGACTTTGGCAGTTAAGGTTATTCACAGTGCCATGGTAAAATTTCAAAACATATTATACAAGGAACTCATAATTCAGTCCAGGTAAATAACTCAAAATTCAACTCAGTTAAACAACTCAAAAGTTAAATTCTTTCTGACTTTAGATGTCAAGCTCAGTTGTTCAGTCTCTCTTGCTCTGTGCTTGACTATCACTCCACACTACATCCTCTCTCTGTCATGTTTTATTCTGTCAACAATGGTTCTTTTACTCTCTCACAGAAAGGCCTGCATATCTCCCTCTTTCTCTATCACTCACCTTCTGTTAACCACCCTTTTATAAGAAAGAGTGTATAATGTCCTCCATTCAGAGAAGGTGTAAAGTCATCCCTTCCCTTGCACTGCATGTACATTGATTTTTTTTTACTTTTTTGAATATCGTTGGTAAGTTTGTCACTTTTATATTTATTTCGTCTTGCAATAACATCCATTTTTTTGTAGTTTTTAGCTCTTGTGCAACAGTAGGTTATATATGAATATTATGCTTAAAATAACACTGTGTGCTTTGCTCAGACATAAAACACAGATCCCATCCCATCCACATTTTCGTGCAGCTGATCATCTGTGATTCTATAGTATGCATGTGAAAAACTAGCTGCTGTCAGTATGTCGGCTAAAATGTGTATTGACCTTGCATTTAGAAGCATTGACCTGCCTGCCTAATTATTTGCTTTGTAAGGTATAAAAGACTGAGACATAACTGCAAGATTTCACAGATGGAGGTGGAATTCATAGAAATGCTTTGTTAAAGTGCAAATCGCCTTGCTCAGATAGAGAGAGAGGGAATTGTATTTCTCCAGTTTAATGAAATTCATAACCATTCACAACCTGCTTGGTGCTGGATCATATTGAAGTACAATTTGCATGAGCATGCAACTGCTCAGCTGAAAGCCCTGCCATCATGTGCAAATAAATAGTGCAGTTGTCTACAAGAAAATACACAAAGACGATACCTATGTAAGAACATTTACAAAGCAATTCACTAGGATGTGTGATTACCTAAATGAAGTAGGTCATGACCCCAGAATACCGAGTTGCATTGAACTCTAATTGCTGTGTAGTATGATGCTGTTCTACTCAGCAGTGAGGAATCTACAAACCAGAACCCCCTTGTCTACAATACAGCACCACTTGTGCAGCTTCAATTTGTACAAAGCTTGGCTATGAATTTGAGAGAGTATGACAAATGCCAGAACTACACACAATGTTTTATAATGGCTGGTGTTTGCAGAAATAAATTCAGAAGAAATCACTAAGACTATGATTTGAAATATTTTCTTATGAAATATGTGTGTGGTTGGATTAAAGGGAATAAAACCCTCAGTGACAAAAGCATTTGAATTTAGAGGAGTTGTCCATTAAAGAAAACAAAAAATTAAGAGAAAGTTTTCCCGTGTGCTGGCTACACAGACAGACACACACACATACACACACACACACACTTTTATTACTCACCAACCCTCGGTTCAAGACCCTTGAGATCAACAACACTAATCCTCCTTGAATAATGCTTCCCTCGAGGCTCGTGACATCCTCCCGCTTCACCATAATGTTTGAATAACACTTCCTCGAAAAATCCTCCCATTCAACATAATGCTTGAATGAACTCCTCCTTGCTTTTGAATAAGGCTTCCCGCCGAAAAGCGCCTGGCCGGAAGCTATACATGTGCTGCAGAGCTCCAGGCTGCCCTGCTGACGCCATCGCGTGCAGTAAAGCTTAAAACAAGAAAATTTGAAAACGCTTAACGCTACCCCTTCTTCTAATAAGTTGTACCCTGAAATCAGCACAGTGCAAGATGCCTCCCGACGTCCCTCGCGAAACAGACCATCAAAACCAATTACAAAGTAGGAACCTTTGCCAGACGATGTTAGTGACCACTCCTTAACTTTTTATAACAAGAGAAAACCGACTGTCCAAATCCCTACATTACTAGAAAAATATGTACCATCAAACATTTTAATCCTGACCTATTTCTAAGCTCGAACTCAGCGCATGTAACTGAACCCATTAAAATTTTTTCACTTCCTCTTGAAGATGCAGTACCATACATTTTAACATGAAATATTTTATCCATTCTTGACACACATGCACTGCAGAACGTGCTATTAGAATAAAATCCAATACAGCCCCTTGGCTCTCCCATGTGAAACCCAAAAATCTTATTCTCGCTAGGAATAAAGTCTGGGCTAGCTGAGATCCCACAGTTGTAAATAAAACAGATCTCCTCTACTCTTCAGACAGCATAGAAATCTAACTAAAAAGCAGTCATAGCCGATAAAGAAATTCTATATTGATCTTCAACAAACCCATCTTAATGGATCCCAAACTTTTCTGGTCCTCAAGCAAGAGACTCCTCTCACCAGGATCTTCCAAAACACCTTCCCTCAAATGTGTAACAGACCCTGATACCCCACAACAGACTGTGTGATGCTCTTAACTCATTCTTCACTGAAAACTATCCAAGCACTAGCTAAACAACTTAATGCTAACAACTTCTGTCCTCTGAGTAAACCAACCAACTCCCTCTTTAACTCTTTCTTCTAAAAAGCCCCCTTAAATCCTCTCAAACCAATTTTATATCATTCATTCTT
>NC_056751.1:466081443-466114102 GCF_019279795.1 Protopterus annectens
TGACCTTTAGTGATAAAGTTCCAAAAATTTTGTTTTGCATTAACTTTATAGATTATTAATTTTTTATATAGCTTTGATGATAAGTTAGACCAGTTTTGGTTATTGTAGATCATTTCTTGGATAAGGAAAATGAATTGTGGTTCAGTTCTGAAGGAGGAATTGTTAATTATTCTGCATAGTTCTTGAGCATAAGATAAAATGCTTTGGAGTACAAGCCAATCTGTATTTGGAACATCAAATGTGTTTATTATTTGTTGTATGTTTAACACTGATGAGTTCCTAATGCAATGCTGCCAGCAGGCAAATTTCTTTAGTTCCCAAGTATTTAAAATGTTTTCATGTAGTCTGTTGGGAAAGTTTTTAGTTATTTTAAAGAGGATTAAGAGTTACCACCATAATTTAATATCTAAGTTTGAGTTTATGAAGGATCTAAATGAATTGTAAATGTAGTTTATAAGGTTTGAGTTAGTGGGATTCAGAACATTAAATTGTAGATCAACACATAGTATTTTCCAAAATGTATTGATCTGATCATTTGAGAGGGCATTTTTTGCTAGTTTATTCTCATCAGAAAAATGGAAATATGAAGAGATTTCCAAGCAGATGAAAACTTTGGGTCTATCCAATTGAAAACTAATTTAAAGATAGAGGCCCTGATATATGTCTCTAAGTCTGGGAAGTTAATTCCTCCCAATTCCCAGGGTCTAATATGATGAGAGTAGGCTATCCTATTTTGTTTAGGAAACCAGAGAAAATTTAAAAGGATTTTATTTATGTTTTGTAGTAATTTTTAATTTGGCAACAATGGTATGGCTTGGGCTATACAGTTTATTTTTTGGTAATAATACCATCGTTATTAATTGCAGTCTATCTTCAAACTTTAGAAATTTGTTCCATTTATCTGTGAGTAGTTTTAAAGTAGATATTTTTTTATAATTTGTGGACAAAGTTTTATTGATATTATCACATAATGTGATTCCTAGGTATTTTATAGAAGTGTCCTGTTTTCCTATTAAATGGAATGGGGTTATAAGAAAATTTTGTTTTTTTATTTAAATGCATGTAGTTAGATTTTGTTTTACTTATACGTAAACCTTAGCTATCAAAAAACTTTTTAGTTTGTAAGTCTAATTCCTTGAGACACTCCTGTGAGACACTCAAAGTTAAGAGTATATCATCCACAAAGAGCATGATTTTGGAGTTAAATTGATCATATATGTCTATGCCTTTAATTTTTGGGTTTTGACGTATTAAAAAAGCAAATAATTCTATTGCTAGAGAAAAAAAAATGGGTGACATAGGACAGCCCTGCTTAGTGCCTTTGAATATTTTAATGGATTCTGAAGTAGAAGGGCCAAGTTTTACATAAGCAAGATTATTTTATATAGATTTTTTTATCAAAGTAATGAACTGAGAAGGAAAATCAAAGATTTCTAGAGCTTTGAAGAGGTAATCCCATTTCAGCATGTCAAAGGCTTTTTCAATATCAAGAGTGATTAGGAGTGCTTCTCGATTGTCCTTATTTAAAATGTCAATGAGAGACAATATTCTTAGAATATTATCATAGGTATGTCTACTGTAAATGAAACCAGATTGATCATTATTTATAATATATGTTAAGGATTCTTTAATTCTATTAATAAGGATGGACACAAAAATCTTATAGTCATTGTTTAGTAGAGAGAGTGGTCTATAGGATCTGCACGGTTTTGGATCTTTATTTTCTTTTAATATGGGGTGATTAAAGAATATTTTCATTAGGCTGGTATTATATTTTTGATTTGTATTACATCTAAAGTTTTATGAAAAATTGAGATGGCTGAGGATGGGTGTATCTTATACAGCTCCATTATAATTCCATCTATTTCAGGGGCTTTGTTATTTTTACTTTCTTTAATTTTATCAACTATTTCCTTAAGAGAAATTTGTTTTAAGATCTCAGATTTTAATTTATCAGATATTTTGTTTATTTTGGATAAGCTTATATCTAGATCTATGTGATCAGAATGTGCAATATTATTGGATTGGTGATCAGAATAGTGAAATTTAAAAGTATCAAGAATATCACTAATGTCTGAAACTATTTTATTTTTTCTCCTTTCATGGATGATATTTGTGATATTATTATCAGAGGTTTGTTTTTTAACTCTCATTGATAGATTATGCAAATGTTTTGGTGACATCGCGTGCAAATTCATTTTCAATTTTTCCAATGTCAAGTTAGATTTATGGGTTAACATTTCATTATATTTATTATTTAAGACTGTAATTGTTTTTTTCTTTGTATTTAGATCATGTGAATTGTCTTTATTAATCTTTATGAGCTGTTTTTGAATATTATGAAGTTCTGATTCCCATTCTTTAGTCTTATTTTTAAACCAAGCAAGTATTTTGCCATATAGGTAAGCCTTCAGTGTATCCCATAGGATTGTTAGACAAACACCATCTGACTGGTTGGTATCTAGGAAATTTTGAATTTCAGACTCTAACTATGGTTTAAATTATGTTAATTTGGTAATGTAGTTTGGTATTCTTGTTGTAAAGGTGAACCTCTTAAAGTCAGTTTCAAGTTTTAAAATAAGTGAATTGTGATCCAAAAAAGAGCAAGGAATTATGGAAAAATTAATTATTTTTGTATTCAGGTTTTGAGATATATAAAGTTTATCAATTCTAGTTTGAGTGTTAATTCTATAGTCTCTATGAGAAAAAGATAGTGAGTTATCATCCTGGTATCGATAGGTGTCAATTAAAATTAGGTTTTCACACCAATTTCTTAGAGCTTTACCTATAGAAGTAAGACAAACAATGCTTTTTATTCGTGGTTTCAGAGATGTCTAGAATCCAGTTAAAGTCCCCCCCCCCAGGATTAGGTTACCTTCGTAAACTTTGTTAATTAACTCTAAATGTTTCCTGACTGTTCCTATCCCTATACCAGGAAACCAATAATAATTAACAAGTGTCCATATTCTGTTATTAAACCTTATTATTACAATTGCTATAAGACCTTCTTTATCTTCATAATTATAAATAATTTGGGGAATGATGACATTTTTCCTCCAAAGTATAAGAACCCCTCTTGTTTTTTTTTCTTGTATGAAGAGTGAGATAATTTTATATATTCCAGTGGACCCAACTAAAGTTGTCATCTGATTTGAGAGGAGATTCTTGAATAAATACAACTTGCACTTTATTTGATTTCAAGTACCTAAGGACGTTAGATCTTTTCCTTGGATTATTTAATCCATTAACATTTAAAGACAGTAAGGTTAAGTCCATCTAGTTTGACTTTACTTGTGAGATAATTAAAATTTGATCACAATTTGATGTTATCTGATCAGTTAAGAGTGTAACTGTATTTAAAGAGATTTTGTGTGGGATAATCAGATTAGGCCTCTCTAACGTAATATGTAAAAAATAACTAGAATTAGGCCAATAAAGTAAAAAATGTGTAATGAGAAAAAAATAAATGAGTGTAACCAAACTAGTAATGAATTTATTAAAATCTCTAACCAACATGGAGTGACATGCACTCCTAATCCAAAAGAACATACATGTTTAATCAGATGATCCCTCATGATAGACATGAAGTGGATAAAAAATTGACATGTTTGAGCTCCAGTATGAATTTTTAGGAGATGCAAAAATGATTTATATAACTAATTTTTGTAGTTAGGAATAACTAATTAGGTGACATTAAGAATATTTAAAGGAACAGTGTTTAGAATCCTATATAGTAGAAACATCTGTTTCAACTAACTGCTACTGGTGACAGTAAGTACAAATTAAAAATTGATTGCAAATGTATAGTTCAAAAAAGAAAATTTCATGAGATAGAAGTTAATAATTCAAAGTTATAAAGTATTCCAAGTAGAATGAAAGTCCATAAATGAATGTTAAATTTAGTTCTGTAAATGGAGAACAATGATAGGAAAATATTAGTTATAGGATCATTAATATGTAACATAAGCAACCTAGATACAGTAGGGCCACTATCAAGGATTTGTAAAAGACTAAAAATAGTTATAAGAAATAGTTATAAATCAAATAGCATAACACAACAATCAATAATTGAAATGATAGAACATTGTTAAATGATATAAAAATGCTTAAGACCAGGAGTTTCTTAAATAAACATGTTTAAGCATTGTTGATAAGGAAGCTATCTAGTTAAAATAATCTCTCCTCTAAATGGAAATCAACATATATAGATTTTTTATTTGTGATTCTTATATTGTAAAAGTGATAAGATTATCACACATTAAGAACAAGATGACTCGTGTCATTATCTTATAAATGATCACTAGAAGGTAAGAAACTTGTCTATCACATCTATAAATAATTTGTATCAACTTTTTTGTTCTGTATTCAAATATGCCAGATCAGACATGTATATACATGTCAAGAAAAAAAAATATTATACAAATACAGCTTTGTATGCAAAAAACACTGTCAATTGGTATGTGATTCTTATGTGTAACAAACTAAGTACATAGTAGCAAGAATTCAAATATTTTAATAATCTCATTTTTGAACATGAAGTGATAGACACTTCTAGTCTGATAGAAACAAAATTCCAACAGATCATTTCCCATATCTACAAACAGATAAAAAAGGTTTGCTACTCTCCGAGATCCTGTATGAAGTTTTGGAGATAAGTATTATTTCATTAGATGTCAGCTTAAGTGAATATGAGACTTATACATTGGAGAAACAGTATACAGGTTATGGATATTGTGCATCTTCTAAAGTAAAATTCAAAACTTTACTAGTATATTGTTTTAAAGGTGTCTTAAATTCTGGTTAAAACCAATTATTCAACTTGTAAACAGATAAACTAAAACACAACTAAAGTTTCCACACAAACCAATATCGTTAACACTCTTTTAATGAAATAAACTCTGTGAATAAATATGACAGCTCTATGAGCTTATTTAGAAATCATTTTATGAAACAGTTTTCCTTGCAACCAGTATAAGTTATATTTCATTTCTATTAAAGATTAATGGCAGTTATGAGAAACTACGAAGACTCAGTTCATTAGTTTCTGATTATAATGCTGGTGAAATGCATCTCGTTTGTGAACTGTAATCTAATGTTTCTTTTGTCATGGTTCTATGTCTCAAGTCTTGAATATAATGTTGTCACCTCACAGCAAGACATTGTCCCGTTTGATTCTCAGCTAGAGCGTCTTCTGTGTGGAGGCATGCGTGAATGGGCGTGCCTTCGTTAAAGGTTGTGCATCAGGGCTGGTAACTCGGCATGTAAAAATCCACTACCAAACATTAGCGGACAGGAGTTCCACTGTGGCAACCCCTAACCGGGATAAGCCAAAAGACACACACAGTGTTAAAGAAAGCCTATCCATACGTTTATATATTTTTTCTTAAAGTGCAGAATATGAGTTACTTCCTGTCAAGTTCCACTAGCGCTGACATAGATATTGTTCTATAAGTCCCTATTGATAGCGAACAAATAGAACTGTAGTGTTAAAATCATTGGCTGTGCATTAGCTTTTAGCATGTGTAAATAAAACACTCTTCTTTGCTTTGTTATATTGTATACCAAGAAGAGCCCTTAAAGCATAACAGGCTGTTAAAAAAATACCACAGAGTCTTGTCTAAAAGAGGGATCTGAGTTTTTTGTTTATTTCTCTCCCCCATCCCATCAAATACAAATTTACAAATTTGTTCTTCTATACTGATAGATCACTTCAGTTTACTGAGAATGTCTCCATCAACATCAGGTTTTAATAACTTATAATGTGGGAATGTCTTGAACTGTTTATATTACAAGTTTGATTTAACAATTTCATTATTCCCGTTAAGGTAGTGGAGTTATAATCTGCACTACTAGGCTAGTCTCCACCTTCTTTGTTTACTCAGAACGGTATTCCCCAGAAAATTTCAGTTAGAAATACCCAACTCTTATTTTTGTGTGAAAACAGTAGTTAGATAATATCAGGTTACTTATTATGTGATTTGTGAACTAGTTCTCCCTTAAATTGTAACAGTTATTGTGCTACAAGGAGAGACATTTACCACTTTAATGGTATTTTGTTTAACAGGAAGTGCCAAATTCAAGAAAGTCTTGGAAGCAATGGACAATAAACAGGGTTCTGAAATGGCTAAGAGGTTCAGATTTTAAGCTAATCTTTCCAGGTGGGAAAAGAGTGGGACAAAAACTCATACAAAGTAGGTTAGAAAACTATATTCTGGATCCTCTGGCTCAATAACATTTTTGCCTTTTATAAAGACATGCACTCCTCAAAATTACGATTTATTCTTTTTCAGTGAATGTAAGCTTGCATCAGAGAGCATGGATATCAAGAGGGGAAAATAACTTTAGCTTAGGGGCTCTAATCATAACATTTAAAGTGTTAAAAAAGACCTAATATTACTGAAGGTTTGATGTTAATTTCCCCGTTTGCCAGAAGGAACACACACTGCTCTATATAAGGCTTTAGACTAGTTAAATGAAGATTTTGTTGAAATGAGAGGTAGTCTAAAATCTGTATAAAGAGGTCAGAAATTAATACTCTCTAAGTGTTGCTTTTCCAAACTTCAAGAATTGACACTTTGGCAGCTTTTACTTGCCATTTATGCATCTAAATAGTGGGAGTACCTTAACTAATGAAGGCACCAGAAGAAAGGTGCTGATTTCATGTACATGTTAACGGGTTGCCGAGACACCAATCAGAATGCACACAGCTGCTATTATGGCAGTTAAATCTTTCATCTCCATGTTAACATATTCAAGATTCTGTTTTTTAGTTATCTGAAAAACCAAATTGTAACCATATGATTTATTGGTTATAGAACTTGGCTAACATTATTTCAGAATTTACTTTGGTATTGGAATATCATATCAATAGCCTTTACAAAAAAGACTTACAACATAATATCAGAAGACTCATAAGTACACTTCTATATACCAGCCAAATAAAAGACCACAAACTTTATGGTCAAGTTTCCTAACTTTTAACAGGAAGTGCAAGAAAAAAAGGGGGACGTACGTGTGCACATTAAACACATTTCACTGTCTTTCATCTAACAACCTATGCTTCTAACATTTAACAAGTATTGTAAGTAATGAGAGACATTCACCACTTAAATAGCATTCTGATTACTAGGAAGTGGAAGAAAAGAAAGGAAAAGTATGCGCGCATGTTAGTACACATTTCTTTGTCTTACTACGAATATCTCTTTCCAACGCCTTTTGTGTCAGCAGCTTAATATGCAACATAAACTAATTTGATTACACATAGGATGGGGATACTTTACAACTCATTCTCTGTGTGAGATATACAAGTGGATTGTCTAGTGTCACTGAAATGCAACAGGTATGTGAATTAGATAAGACTGTCTTTCCTGACACAGTATAGCTCGCAGCTACTGTTTGCTGCACATTGTACATTCTAAGATACCAGTTTAAATTATATGTGTGTGAAGAAGATCGTATCTTTCACTTTTTGAAAGAAATGATTTTGAATGCACGCGGACAGTCCTGTCAAAATGCTGTTTAACTATGGCGTCATAATTCATTCAAAAAGACACAAACACATTTATTTTTTTATACAAAGCAGAGAAGGTAATAGATTTTATTAATATAAATAGTGTTATTTAAGTTAATAATATAAGTGACCCACAAATAAAGGACCTCTATATGTTTCTAAATTGTTAGTATAAATATACTTGTTGATCAGTGTCATTATGTAAAATAATCAATTAAGCATATTGTTTAAAGTTGCAAGTACTCTACTTGTCAGTTAGTTTTTTCTGAATTCGTATTAACATTGTTAGAGTAGTATTAATTAACTGTCTAATATTATGAAATCATTAACTTGTTTCAACAGTATAAGCAGATTTAGCCTGTGTTAAAGTAATTTTATGAAGAAAAAAAGGAGAAAAAGAATTCAAAGGTATAATATGAACAAATAAGTAAGTTAAATATGTACTTTTTGGTTGCTTGAAAATGTAATTTATAACTTAGTTGAATCTTTGAGAGAAATTAGAGTAGTTGTGGTGTTAATATCAGTTTTTTGTTTCTTTTTCCTCACATCAGTCCATGTATTTTTTTTGGAGATCTTTTTAAGGATGAGGTTGCTGACCAGTCCATTTCTTCAGGAATTGTAATTATATTGTTGTTTCTAATAAATGACAGTGCTTCTTCGAGATTATTGAAGGTTCTCATTTCATTTGAGTGGAAAATTCTGATTTTAGCAGGATAGACCATCTGAGCTTTTATTTTGTTTTGTTTCAGAAGCTTTACCAATGTCCAGTTTTTTTTTCCTTAGTTCTAGTACTCTTGCAGAATAGTCATTATCAAACCTTATCTGGATTTGCTTGTATGTTAAGGGACTTTTCCTCCAGGCTGATTTTAGTACAAGTCCTTTATCTAGGTAAGACAACAATATAACTACAATTGAACTTGGAGGAACTTTAGATGAAGAAGGTTGTGGTTTTCCAATGGCTCTGTGAGCTCTTTCTATACCATTTGATAGTCCTTTTTTTAGGTTTAGTATTTCCGGTAGCCAATAATTTAGAAAGGTGATAATGTCCTCTCCTTCTGATTTCTCTGGGAGAGTATGTTTGTTCTTCTTTCTCTATTTTCTAGATCATCCATTTTGTTAATTAATTAATTAACCAGTTATTTTGATGTAGTAAGAATTCAGTTTGATTTTCATCTTCTTTTAGTCTGCCATCAATGTCATTCAGTGAAGTTTCCATGTCATGTGTTTTATTTTGTTGTTGTTGAAGTATTTCTTTTAAAACATCTGTTTGTTTTTGGCAGTTTTCTTTAAGATATTCCAAGTTCTTTGTGAATCAATCCATTGCCAAGGAAAATTAATGTGATGTAGAAGACATCAGTTGGATATCCTTCTTCAGTGTAGATTCTGAGTACGAGTTGTTTGAGCTGGCCATTTCCATACAATTGAAGTAATCTCCAGTTTAATTTGACAGGATAATCTCAACAAAAATTCTCCAAAGTTAATATAGATGAAGTTTGGAAGTTTTTTAATAATTTTATACTATTTCTATTTGGTAAACGTTATTTTTTTCCTGTATTCTAGTATAGTTGTGTGGTGCTCTGAAAAGATGCAGCTAACAGTTGGCCATCTAGGCTCCACCCCCAAATAAATTGGTGCTTTCTGCATTTGGTTTTCTACACTGAAGCCTTCTCTTTGCAGCTGCTTCATAACCTCATGCTTCATAACCTCAATTTCTATTTATTTGACTTCTTTATTACTAATCTCTTTTTCTACTTTTCCTCTTAGTCTTCTTCTTTTTTTATTGTAAAGTTTTCAATATCCAGATTCCTTTGCCTGTATTTCTCTTCAAATATCTTTGGTGCTTTTTTTTGTATTGGTTAGTTTTGCTTTTTCCTTTGCATAAATATTACACAATATTAAATCTCTTTTCCTTTCCCATGTCCATATTGCTTCTTCACGTCTCCTGATCTTCTTGCTTTTTCTTATTCTGAGGACTCACTCCATCATGCTCTGATATAGTCTGTGTTAGACCTTCTACATTAAATCCTTCACTTCACAGCCACTCCATAACTTCAACTTCTATTTCTTTAACTCCTACTTTCTTTTCCTTATTTAGTGTGGGAAGTGTGTATGCTAATAATCTGTTTGGCATTTAATTTGTCCTTATGTGAGAGTCTTACCTCCGATTTCATGGTGTAACTACATCTCTCACATAAAGTATTTGTTTGTCTCAGGAGTAAGTGGTTGTCAGTATAGATGAAACAATTGCTACATTGCCTCAGGATACCCATTTCTATCAGCCTGGCCAGAGAGATGATGGGAAACCACCCATCCATGATAGCAGGCTCTTACTGTATGTTTTATTAAGGAAGGGAATGGGTTAATTTGATAGGATTCTGCTTGTAATGCTGAGACTATAAGAGGGAGCTATACTTTGTGTTCGGTAAGGATGATCAATAAGGCAATCCTGCTTAGTGTGCAACTGAGTTGCTCCTAGACCAGCAGAAAAACCTTGGAAGGGTTTCACTGACAGCTGCTTAGAGGAAAAATGAGCTTCTAGACTTTTGCTTATGTACAGGACACTGCTAGCAGTCTCTGTGTGAAGAGCAGCACCACACAGACAAGAGGATTCAATACGAGCTAAGATAAACAAGTTTTAAGCTAACTACCAATCAGAAAAGCACACAATAAGCCTTCCACCAGCAACCCCCAACTTAGACAGGTTAGATCAGTACACGTCTACAACAAGGGTACAGAAAAACACCTTCTTAATGTAGAATATCTGGTTTATAGCCCAAGTGTAACATGACCACACAAACTACTTACAACAGTCTTACAACTAACAGATACAATGTAATACAGTGCAATTAACTACTTAAAACAGCAGCAGACAGTACAGTTTTCTTTTGAAACTATTAAAGTATAGTCACAGTATATAAGAGAAGTGCAAAAAAGTACTTAGAATTGTGTGTGCCCCAGCTCAGATAGTCCAGGTAAACAGCTACTGCCACTAGATGAATAATCCCAGGCCTTGTAATGTAAAAGACAGTAAAGGAGTGTCCAGAGTCAAATGCTACCACAAACAAATGTAAAGATATGGATATAGCAGTGTATTTTAAACAGCTTATAAAAGTGTGATTAATCAAAGTACTTTGCTTCGTATAAATCATCCAAGAGCCAATCAATTATACATAATTTATAAAGGCATTAAAAACAAGATGCACTGATTAATAAACCCTCCAGCCAATAAAACTATTTGCAGAAATCTCAAGTGTTTCTCCAACCTAAACAAACCAAGCTACCTCTCAGTGCAGTGGAAAGAAAATCCACTGACCTCTTGATAAAAAACAGGTGCTTGCAATAATGTAAAAATACACTACTTTCCCAACAACTAGCTACATAATGAATTCTGAGCAAGTAAATCAGTAGAACAAACAATGATGAGGCAAAATCTACTTTTTTCAATATAAGCACAAGGAAAGGCAAATAAATAATTCAAGATATCAACAGCAGTATAGAAAGGAAGGAGCTTATTAAGCTCACTTTACACTAGGGTTGGGCAACTTAAAATCACCAGGTTTAAAAAGTAGATCAACAAATGGGTGGATGGGTAGCTGGTAAAAACTAGCAGGGTGCCAGCAGCAGTGCTTTACTTTTTGCAGGACTGAAATCTTTTTAAAAAAGACAAAGGCCTAGAAATTCACTGTGTATTTCATATCACTCAAGAGACCATGTAACCAATGAAAAAACATATGAAATGTGGAGCCTAGCTAATTTAAGTGTCTACCTCTCACAGAGAACAAAAATACCAGGCTGAGCATATTCCTTACAACAGGAAACAAAATGTGGCAGGTAAAACAAAAATAAACTCTATCAGTAAGTCATAATCAAAAAATATAATTTTACTTTCCTCATCCAGCAGTGCCTTAGTTTATGTAGGTTTGAAATATTTTTAAAAATTGAAGAGAAGCATCTTGCTGCTAAGGAGGTTTATCGACTTCATTCAGCTCAATAATTCTAATGTGTAAGTGGTTCATAGGTGTGTACTAGGGTAATGGCCCTGGAGCCTTTACAAGCCTAGCCCATAGGATTACCCTGGCATTGTGCCACCCGACCTTAGTTCCCAGTGCCTCTGTCGAGTAGAGCCACTGAAGTGATCCCCGGGGTGAATTTTCTATTTCCCATCCACTCATCAAGATTTCTCTTGAAGAGGGTCAGTGAGATGATCTGTTTGACATATATGGGAAGTCTATTCCATAGCATAGGCAGTCTCTGATTTATGAACCTGTCCCTCCAACTTGTTCTGTTGATTGTGGTAATGAGGTTGAGATCTCTGGAGCATGTGGTACAAAGGAATTGGGATTTCTTTAGATGTAGCATTTCTAACAGAGCTGGGTCCAACATGGCTTTGCAAGTCAAGCAGAGATTGCCTCTAAGTAGGTGATATGAGACAGAGAATAGTTGGAGTTTTCTGAGTCTGTGCATATAGGACAAGTGTTTAAGGCCTAGGATCCTCTTTGTGAGGTAGTTTTGCGGCCTCTCCATTTGTTGCAGGTATCTAGTGAGGTACATGCCAAATGGGGCATTGCACTTGATCATTGGCCTAATGAAAGAAGAGTAGAGGGGAGACAATGAGCTCTTTCCTCCTGGATGCAAAACCCTTAGTAATGAGATGTGCTACATAGAAGGACTTTCTGACAACAGTGGCAATGTGGTGTTCAAAAGAGATGTTGAGGTCAACCTGTGTTCACAGATCTCTTGTAATGCCTTCTGTGTTCAGTGGCCTACCATTGATGTGGTAATTCATGGGAACCAGGTTTTTTCCCAAAGGGGAAGATGACACATTTTTTGGCATTGAGCTTAAGGCCATAGTTCTGACACCAGTCGTTGGTCTCAGTGAGGCCTTTCTGTAGGATGTCAACATCACTTGGTGAGTTAATAATAGCTCCCAACTTGCAATCATCTGTGAATTATGTTAGCCAGAGTCCCTTCATGTGGGCCTGGACTTCAGAGAAGCAGATACCAAACAGGAGAGGATCCAGGACTGAACCCTGTGGGACTCCACTCATGATTGTGCAGCAGTCTGACTTGGAATCACCTACTTACACATTGTGGGTTCTATCTGTGAGCCGGTTTGCAACCCACCTACTGATATAGGGGTTGATGCTTAGCTTAATGAGTTTTTCTATGATTCCTGAACGGGGAATGGTATCAAAAGCCTTGCCCAGATCAAGGTAGGCTGTATGAACCACCTTGCCTTCATCTAATGCTCTGGTGACTGACTCAAAAAGTTGACCAGGTTGAGAAGGCATGATGTACCCTTCACAAAACCAAACTGTGTGGGATCCAGAGTTTGGAGATTCCCTATATCCTTGTTTATTAGGTCCATGATGATGTGTTCCATAGCTTTGCATATCAGGCTCATCAGGCTAATGGGGCAATAGTTCCCAGAGTCTGTAGTCGCTCCTCCTTTGTGGAGAGAAATGACTGTAGCAGTGCACCATTCGGTAGGGACAAAGCCTAAGGTGAGGCTGTAATTGAACAGGGCACACAGGTGAGGTGCCAGTTCACTCTGAAGTTCATATAGAGCACAACCAGGGATATTGTCAGGTCCCATGGAAGCTGTATTCTTGGCATTGGACAGTGCTGTTTTAACCTGTGCAATAGTAATATTGGGTGCCTGGAAATCTACTGGTATTGTGATTGGTCTTTTGGTGGGGGAGAGAGGGGAAAAGTTGGCACTGAATCTCTTGGCCAGTATATTGGCAATATCTGTTGGCTCGGTATAGGAGGTACCATTGTGCAGTAGCTCAGAGCAAATGTGGGTATTGCCATGGAGATTCTTTACATAACTATAGAAGGTCTTGTGGTTGTCTTTATCTGCTGAAATTCTCTTTTCATAGCTAGCTTTAGAGGATTTGAAGAGGGATCTCAACTTTTTGTTGAGGCTGATAAAGGAGTTTTTCCAGTCTTGGGACTTTAACTTATTTTGCATATGTTTCCTTCTTCTGATGTAGAATTTGCTTATGGGAGAGAACCTCCAGATTGGCTTCCTTTTTTTGGAGGAGAGCATATTGGTTCTATTGGGTATGGTGAGATCCCTGCATTTGTGTACGTGTTTGTACAGTGCATTGGTGTATGATTCAGCGGTCATGCAACTATTCTCCATTTGCATGGGTGCTGTGAAGTTAGCCACCTCTGTTTTTAGGAGCTCAAAGTTAGCTTTGGAGAAGTTTTTCATGGTGGTTATCTTTGCGGGGGGATTTGGATTTCCAAGGTGATTAGTTTGTGGTTGAATCTAATCAGTAAGGAGTTGACTATTGTTGTAGAGCAACAGTTGCCCATGTTAGTAATGACCATGTCAAGGATGTTGCTACCTCTAGTGGGTGTAAAAGTGATATGGTCCAGGCCATTGGATTTAATGAATTCAAGGAAATGTCTGGCAAGTGTATTGGTACATAAGTAGTTTTCCCAGTTAATAGAAGGATAGTTGAATTCACCCAGTATGAGAGTGTTAGGTTGAACCCTAATATTCTCCAGGGTGCCTAGGAACATAGAGTGTGAGTCTTGGGACATGGTTGGGGACCTATAGTGGGCTACAACCTGAATCGCTGTCTTACCCAATATTAGCTGCACCTGATGTATCTCTGATGCATTATGTTAGGCTACCAGTCTGATGGTGTGCACATCCTTTATAAATATGGAAACACCACTGCCTTTGGAGCTTTGGTCCAAGTTCTGGGGCCGAAAGGTGTGGAATGCGTTATAGCCTGGAAGTGTAGGGGTGCTTTCTGCTGCCTTGAACCAGGTCTCTGTTACAGCACAAATGTCGATGTTCTCCATTTTAAGGAGTGCTTCAAGAGAGTGCATTTTGAGATTTAGACTTCTAGCATTGAGCAGCATGACCCTCAGATTGCATTTGTTTGTAGCTGTTATGGTGGTAATTTGGTCTTTGGAACACCACCTAAAAAAGGCACTATGGGGTGGCAAGAGCCTTGGTCATTATCCGTAAGCCCAGGAGTGACAGATGCAGGCCATCTCTGGCAAAGCATCAAGGTCTGTCAATCATCCCAGGCAGACAGATACCGGATCCCCTTAGAATGACACCAGAAACTTAGCCAATTGTAAAATCAATAATTTTCTGCTTGTACTGTGGTATCATTGTGGGTGATGTAGGAGGCTTCTCAGGGCTAGGGTCATACCCGCCTGGGCTACATAATCCAAGAGCTCCTCCATGTCTCTTTTCATGTAGTCCAGGAAGGTTCATCTCAGGTCATTTACTCCCACATGTACAATGACAGAGTCATATTTGTACCTGTTGTTGAGGGACCTGAGTGCATGGATTATGTGGTGGATCCTGGCACCTGGCAGGCAGCTGACTGTTACTTTCTCCTTATGCAACCTAGTGAGTGGGACATCAGTGTGCCTCACGTTCGAGTTCCCTATGACTAGTGTGTTGGGCATGCTGTTTTGCCTTAGTGGCTTTGGTTGAGTGGCACACTGTTTAGGAGAGTTATGTGTCTCATGATTAGTGTTGTGTTGTGGTGGTCGAGTGTGTTTCTGCCTTGGATGTCTCTGCTGCTTGGGTAGATTTTTATTGAGAGCCTCCTTGAAGGTGGGTGTGTGATTTGTGTTTTTATGTGAAGGCAGTGCTGGTGTGTGTTCTGGAGGGCTATGTGTTCCATGTGGTGTGATGCAAATGTTGACCTTGGCCAGCTATTTCGGTCTTGGATGAAGAGTGCATGGCTTTCAATATGGATATAAAAGTGCATCTCTCGTGAGTCTGAGTGTTGGTAGGGAAGAGTAGAGGGTTGTCAGTGTACATGAGGCAGTTGCTACATTGCCTCAGGATGCCCAAGTTCACCAGGTTAATCAGAGAAAGCACAGGAAACTGACCTTCAGACATCCCTGGAGGGTTGGGCATTTATAATTAGTACTGGAGATGTTTTCTTGTAGAACGCTTAGTACTGGTAGCACTTTTGTGTGCTACAGTAATTGCTACAAGTCTAGTAAAGGGCTAGACTAATAAACTAGTAAAAGTGCAGAAGAGGAGACAACTAGTGGATCTAAGGGAAAAAATTGAAGAGCAGACATTTTGGCACCACTCAGAAGCTTACAAACAGCCCTTGATACAGCAAATCTGTATCTGGACTAGACTAGTTACAGGCAAGGTGGGCAACAAGCGCAGATGTGGGCTTTTAAATCAGAAATTTGAAAGAGATGGCGCAACTGCTCAAACAACCAATAAGCTACAATTTCTGGGCGATAATCCACTCCTCTTGTGGGAGATAGGCTGCCTAGTGCTTATCACTCCCACTTATAAGCTAGAAGGCTTCCCCCCAACACAGAAAGGCTTGGGGGCTCAGAAGCTTACAAACAGTCCTGGATGCAGCAAATCTGTATCTGGACTAGACTAGTTACAGGAATTGTGGGAAACAAGCACAAATGTGGGCTTTTAAACCAGAAAGTTGAAAGAGAGGAAAAAACTGCACAAATTGCCAATAAACTACAATTTCTTGGCCAGAAACCACTCCTGTTGTGGTAGATAGGTTGCCTAGTGCTTATCACTCCCACTGATAAGCTAGAAGGCTTCCCTCCATTACAGAAAGGCTTGGGGAGCTCAGAAGCTTACAAACAGTCCTGGATACAGCAAATCTGTATCTTCTGGACTAGACTATTTACAGGAAAGGCAGGAAACAAGCTTAGAAGTTTTTTACAGAAAAGCAGCTAAAACAGCTTTAAAAACAATTTATATGCTACTTTTATGTCACTGATTGAGACTGTTCTAAAAGGTGGATTTCCAAGCCCATATTCAATCTTGTTATTGTAAATATTGGAATCCATGATGAAAATGTCCACTCTTTTTATGCTTTCATCACCCATCAGTCCTTATCCTGGATCAGATTCTTCATTGATTCCAATTTGTCCTTACAGATGTTATATGTTTTTCTTTGCAGGGATTTTTTAGGAGTTGCCTAATGTCATTCTTACATTTTGCCTCATAAACCCTGACAGTTGGGTGGAGAGGGATGCAGAATGTGCAGGGATTTTTGCATCTGTGAATCATGCCCTCATGGTGTTGGTGGTGAGTCCATGTCTTCACAATAGTTTCCACCTTCTTCTGTGTGGTTCTCCTCATTGGTTTTATTTTTGTGATGGAAGTGCACCTTTAGGTTTAATTTTCTGAAAAATATTTTAGATTAATAATAATATCCATCAGTTAACTCTACTTGTGAGGCACAAAGGTGAGACATTTTTTGAGAACCTTTACTTCCATCTCAGAGAGTTGAGTGGCTTCTCAATGTTATTTCAGATCTAATTCTGGTGTTTGGTGTGCCTTTCCATCTGTGGTTTACGCTCCTTCTATTCCTTCATTTCTGTGGGAACACTGCTCTTTTTCCATTCTTGTCTTGGTGGGAAAGGAATCCACCTGTAATGTCTCCCCATAATCCCAGATAATTGGGGTTTGTGAAATGAAGACCCACCTGGGTCCCATCTGTGGTGTTGATGGGTATACTGCTTTGTCTGGGACTTGCCTAGATTTGTCCTGGGAAAACAAAACTCCTGCTGTCCCACTTGATTTGCATTTCTTTTTCAGTTTGATCACTTGTGATAGTACTCAAGTTCATTACTAAGTGGCATAGAAATTTAGCTTTGGAATAATTTCACAGCATATTTCCCTTCAGTATTTTCCAGTAATCTGTAATGTCTGAGTAGAAAAAGCAATTCTCCAGATGTTCTACTTTTGTAGAAGTAAATACATTTACTTTATTGGGTATTGCTTCTTTTTACAGTTCTGTAAGGTTAAGGTACAGGTCAAGGTCAGCTGACACTTGCCTTGCCCTAGATCCTGTTTTTGACATCATATTGATTTATGAGGTCCTTTTTCTGATCATAATGGATGTGGGGTAACTCGTTGAACTCTTCCAGCATTTATATGACATCTGACTTCTTACTTCAAAGGTTGTCATTCTCCATCTCTAAAACAGGCTTTGCTGTCATGCAGAACCCACTTTTATAATTTCTTGCAGAAGTCTGGCATTTATTGTTTTTTTTTTTTTTTTTAATGATCCAGGGAAAGTACTTTAACTGTTTTCTGTGAGCACTTTTCTATCAATAACACTGTAGCTTATAAAGAGTAGTTTTTGAACAGGCTGTGAGGATTGTTTTAGGAATATGATAAGCTAAGGCTTTTTCAGTCAGTGTAAGCATCTTGTTTTAGTTGCAAATATATGCACTACAGCATAAAAGCAGAATGAAACTAAGCTTATTTCTGCATCAGGAAAGCTTCTAAAATAAAATCAAAGTGTCATAGTTCTGGTTGCATGTCCAGTAAAGCTATGAAGTAATCTCATGCCAACTTCAGATAATAGTATATACAGAGCCACAGATGTCTTCTTGTAAGCTCTCTAACTAGCATCTTGCAAGAGTCACTACCCTTGGCCACTATACTCCATCTCGGATAGAGGAAAACATTTTTTTCCAAGTCAATGTTCTGCTTGGTAACCACCAACAGTTCCTGCTCTTGACCATATAACTCCTTCACTGAGAAGTATTCTTCTCTGCCATGCTGTTCAAAGTTCTTTTAACTGTTTTTTCTACAGGTTTACCAAATCAGTCCCTGGTGCTGCAGGCTTTCTGCTGCTGCATGCTTTACTGTATTGTTTTCAGTATACATAGCACGTCAACATTAAACAGTATTTTCATATCCTTTTAACATCTCCTCTTCCCCTCAGAGTAATGAACTCCCGCATCTGTTCTGGATAGGATGTTTTATGAGACTTAACCCATCTGTATTTGTGTTCTTTTACCCTCACCTAAACTTCACTGAAAACAAGTTGAAGGGTTGCAGTGACAAACCATTTCTGCCTAGTTTGTTGTTAACATCCCCCTTTTTGTGAAGTCACTGTGTTGGTGCATAGTCATTGACCAATGACCTAATAATATTGTAATGAGGTGAGACACCATTTAATGTCAAAAAAAGAATAATTAGTTGACCCTATAAAATAATGCATGTTAACTATAAGAATTAATCAGAGGAGGTTACAAAGGAATGGGAAGAGAGACTGGATAAGCAATTCACAAAGAAACAATGGGGAGAATATATATATATATATATATATATATATATATATATATATATATATGTCTCACAAATATGCAACAGACTCTAGAAGATTTAGGATCTTTGCTTAGAAGTGTTTAAATACACAACTGGAACAAGGATCTTGAGAAAACGGTAGGAGCAAATTGCATAGAAAAAATGAGAATTGTGGGAACAATGCACGTAAAGTAGGAGTGAGGTTTAAAAGAAGGCAGGATTTGAATGAGCTATGTAATGTTTGACTAACAATGACTGGATAGATTATAAGTGATGTATAATGTTTGCAAGTAAAATTATGTCAATATGGTTTGTGCTGTATAATGTTTGCAAGTAAAATTATGTCAATACGGTTTGTTTTCATTTGTATAAATGTAGGATTGCCTATGTCATACATGATCATTTAAAAATAAAAGAATCTTGTTGGATGGTGAAGTACCTTTTCTCAGTCTTTTTTTAACTTTTTGACATGATAATAAATTTGGTGTTTTTCACCACCTTCTTATTGAAAAAATACAGCTCATAACCATGTATTTGTATATAAGATGAAGGGCTTATCAAAGTCGGGGAGTAAACAAATTTGGCTCTGAGCACAAAATGTCTTAACTTGTTATTTGGTACTGGGAATTAGCTAGTTATTGACAGTATCTGTTTTATATATCATTACCCTCTCCCCATCACATATCCTAAATATCTGACTTCTCTCATACAGTGCTTACCTCTGGCAGAATTAACAAATACGTTCTGTCGGTCTTAAAGTTTACAGCATGTCTTGGACTTTAGTTCATGTAATTCACAGTCTTCTGAGTAGACTACTACATCAGCAAGGAGCACAATGGAGTAGCTTTCATGTGGTTTTACAGCTTATCCATGACCCTTTGGAAAGTGGCTGGAGCTCTCTGAAGTTCAATAGGTAAGGCAGTGTAATGAAAAACACCTTCAAGGGTGAAGAAAGTAGTTTTCTCTTTGATTTAAGGAGTAAGTGAAATCTGACTGTATCCTTTGGTAGGGTCTAAGATGTTCAAAAGCATTGCTTTGTCTAACCTTTGTATGAGCTTATCCAAGCTGGACGTTGGATAAGTATCAGACTTTGATATCTTATTTAGTTTCCAGAAATCATTACAAAATGTTATGGAGCACTCAGGACTGGAGACCATGAAAAATGGACTTTTCCATTAATTTTGGGATTCCTCTATAACTCCTATTGTATGCATCTTTTCTCTTCTTCATAAATGCTTTTCTCTTGGACTCTGGTATCCTGTATGGTTTTAAGTTAACCTTTCCCCTTGCATAATTTCAGTACGATGGGCAGCCACGGTGGTGCAGCAGTTAGCATTGTCACCTCACACACAAGAGGTTTGCCAGTTTGATCCTCGGCTGGGGTGCCTTCTGTGCGGAGTCTGCATGTCTTCCCTGTGGTTGCGTGGGTTTTCCTCTGGGTGCTCTGGTTTCCTCCCACATCTCAAAGACATGCTATAGGTGGATTGGACACTCTAAATTGGCCCTAGGCATGAGTGCATACATGTGCTTTCCGTGGAAGGTTAGGCGCCGGGCTGGCAACTGGACACCATAAAAAACTCTACTGCCAATCATGAATGGACAGGTGATCCACTGTGGCCATCCCTAACTGGGAAAAGCCAGAAGAAGATAGAACAAAATTAATTCAGCATTGTACTGAAACTAACTGGTATGTCAGAGAGAAAAAAAAACTTATTATTTCTTAGTAAGAACTTTTTGGCTTCTTGTTTCTGTTTTTTTCCTATCAGAACAGCAGGGAAAAATAATTGTATTATACTAGTCTTATCTTTTTTAGCTACCAGGCTGACAATAAAAGCTACAGCTTCTATCTATAGTTCTAACACATGTATGCAATACTTTTCTGGTATTCTTTTTCCAGTTTATTTCATGTTTGCAATTAATTTAATTTATCTTCTCTATCATCTCAAATGGTCCTTGCCATCTTTTTAGAAATTTATTCTCAGCAAAGGGTAATTACACCATTATTTTGTCCCATGTTTTAAACTCCCAGAGTCTGACATGTACCCTTTGCATATGTTCCTTATCTATTGCTTTAACAAATTTTCACCTATTTTCCAAGTTTGCAGAGTGTGGTGTCCGAGGTGCAGTTAGGGTTGGGCAAAGGGGGCAGCCACCCCAGGTGCAAAGTGTTATGAGGTGCATTCCAAAGGTTCTGACCAGTGTTCAGTACATTGCCAGTAAAATGTTAGTATTGCATTTGCAGTCAGATCTTTAGCACTCCTTGTGAGGGATAAACTGAAATGGCACCTTGGTACAAATTTAAATTTGATAGCAGCAATAGACTGGGGGATGGAACCAGGTCCCAGGATACCTAACTATACCTCAGTGTACTATTAAACTTTTTTACACTATAATTGGAGTTTCCTAATCTAAGAGTATTTCCTTGAGTTGCCCTACTGTTGAGAAATGTATCAGTAATTCTACCTTAGCATTGCTTTTTCATAGTCATAATGTTTCTGAAAGCATAGTAGCATGGTCAGTAAACAATAAAATATATTAGCAGCCCTTACTGGACTTTACCAATGAGTCTACAAGATCCATAGCTACCCATTTGAGTGGGAACTTGATAATTAGTATAGGTATCATGAGACATCTAAACCCAGCATGTGGTGCACTTTTTGATGTTGTAGTCATGCTGCACAGAAGCTCTCAATGTTTCAATGTCTTGCATTACACCAGGCCCATAAACAAATTTAAATTGCAGCTTTCGTTTTGACAGTCCTTCTACCAACACAGTACTATATCACAATGTCATCACAGGTGATCTGAAAGGTTTTGGAGTAGCAATTGGTATAGTAGTTTTTTCTTTGTCTTTTTATATTTTACAGAGAATCATCGTTGGTCAAAACAGGGTTTTGATGGGCATGACCAGCCCATCTGTCTCTTCTTCCTCTCTGGCTTTCTTTTCTTTGGTCCTGCTTAATGTATCATTCTCTCATACTTTGTGTTTAATTTAATTGCTTACCTGCAAATCTGCCATGTAAAAACATTTTCATTAATACACTGAACTGAACTGAAATGTATAACTTCCTGACCTGGGAATACAGGTATGTGTTTCTTCTGCTGTTTCTTCCTCTGCAAACATACAAACAAACAAACAAACAAACAGATAAATAAGTAAATAAAATAAATAAATCCTGTAAGTTTTTCCTGTTTTTGGTTTTGGCAATCCTATAACTTTTATGTTAATAGTTTCTGTTTCTCTAAATACCTGCTACTGAGAGTCCTGTTTCAGACAAGCCTTCTGTTTAGGCCCCCCGACTCTGTTCAGGTTATCTTTCTTCTCTTAATAAATTTCCATTCTGTCTCCACAAAGGCGTCCTTCACTACCTCAGTGACCAAAATATTTTTACAAAGATTCACATAGTAATTGACAGCCATGACTATGCTCTAAAATCTAGGACAATACAGGTTTGTTAAACACATTTCTGACATTAGAAAGGTGCTTACCAAGCTTGTTAAGCACTCCTCATTGTGTCTCTAGTCTTGTACCAGAACATTAATGGTGGGTGGCATCCACTAGAAAACAGTGTAGAGACATGCTAAGCAATTTAAAAGATTAATCCCTTCATTCAACATTTCTCTTTTTAGCCATATGAAGTGTTTAAAATGTTTCAAAGACACGGCAAATTAGCCCCTTTACTTAGTAACATTAATAAATGGATGAATTTTCACAGAGAAAGTAAAAAGATTGTCACCAATCACCATGAAAGGGTTGGTGCTATGATTATTAGATATAACCATCAGACTCCAGCACTAACAGGTGTTTTAAATTAAACTTGAAGTACAGTTTTTACTACTAAGTATCACAATGTTTTAGGTCTGGGACCCAAAATTACGTACAGCAGGGGTGAAAACCTCAAGAATATGTTTGAAAAAAATAATAGTTGTAGTACAAGATTTTTAAATTCAAAAATGACAAAGTGTGGCCATTGTAAATATTGTAAATTTGTACAAGATGGACCATATGTAGTTGTTGATGGACATGACAAGACTCTCACGTCTAGGGGTATATGATGATTGTAATACAAAGGTGGTTGCTTACCTTGTTACGTGTTCATTTTGTTCTGCATTTTATATAGGTAAAACCACTAGAAAGCTTAGAGAAAGGATTTATGAACACGTTTATGATATAAAAAAATTCAAACCTACAAATGCTCTTTAACATTTTATGTACTGTCCAGATTTCAGGAGATTTCTTTTTTTCATTATTGACAGAATTTATATGTCGGACAGAGGGGGAGATAGTGAACTGTAATTAGAATAGAAGGAATTAAACTGGCAGATCCAGTTAAATGCAATTAATAAACTCAGATTTAATGTATGTTATTCTCTTACCTGCATTTTAAAAGCAAGAGCTGCTAAATTAAAATAAGTATTTTTGCACTTTTAAGTAGCATAGTATTGTTTAATGTCTTTTTTGCTTGTTTTATATGTATTTCTGCTTCGTATATATGCAATGTCACTTTTAAATGCTGCTACACTTATTCTTGATAAGGGTTTTTACTGGTTAAATATCTTTTGAGAGGTATATTTAAACAGATTTGCTTCCTGTGTTTTGATTATATCTTTAATGATGCCTTTACTGAAGGTGAAAGTGCTTAGAAATGAACCTATACTTGTTTATTCAGCTGTGTTGTTTCCAGTCCTTTCATTTCACTTGTGGTCTGCTGGAGGAGTCTGGTGTACTTCGTTTGCCATTGGAGTTTAACCTTACATTGGGCAACCTAGAAGTGGTTACTAGTCTTTTTTGGAAGTTCCCACACCTGACTGCTTTCCACTACCTTGTGGGTGGTCACAAGTTTTGAGTTTTGCTTCAGCAGCTCATCTGGGTGGCATTTTGGGACTTTGCTGCTGTTTACACTGCTTTTTACAGGCTTTTTGGAACTTTGCTAATTATTTGTGTTATAAAGCTGTGCAGACTGCTTCTTCATGGAATCTATGCCTGGAGATATCACATTGTTAATTCAGTAGTTATCCACGTTTGTTCAAATACCAGTGCTGGGGGAAGGGAATGGGTTGCTTAATCTTACAGACAGAGTGTTCCTTTCTGCTCTACATAGGACTTATCTGTACATGCTAACCCTTTTGATAATGGCTCCCACTTTGACCTTAAAGCCTGGCTTTCCAACCCAGACTTTATGACACAGGAACCTATGGGTAAAGCTGCTCTTATTTCACAAATTAGATTATTTCAACAGAATCTCATTAAGTATAGAAATTTACAACTTGAAATATGTACTTAAATGAGTGCGTTAAATAAAAAATGGTACCCAGAGGCTTAACGAATTTAGAAGTTTCCAGTTGGTTTACTGCCTAATTCCTCTTTACACTGTGAACTTATTGATCTGCTTGACCTTACAAGAATTGAGTTAATTAAATTGCTTATTACAAATAATGAGCATAAAATCCAGTTTTTGGAGAATGAAATACTGAAATTACACAATAATATTGAGGCTGATCCATCTTTTTCAGTGTACAAACAAGAATATTTCAAGATTTTTAATAAGGCTGACAATCTTGTAAAAAAGAGTAAAATAAGGAAACAGAAAAAAATGCTTATGGATAAACAAGAGTACAACAAAAATTGTGCTTATCCCAAACCTAAGCAGTACCATCAAAACAATGTGCTTTCTTATAATGAAAAGCAACAAGAACATGCTTTTTATCTAGACCTTAGTCCTTTCATTATAAATGGGACTGAGGTATTTGAAATTTTGGAACTGGAGACCCTGACCATAATGAAAGAAGGCCCTCCAAGAGATTTGTTCTCCTGAGTCCCCCTTTTCGGAATCACCAATTGAATTCTCCCAAGCAATTGAAATGGACCAGAAAAGAGAGGAACAACAAGAAGAAAAATTAAATGGAACTTTTTTTTACTGACTAGAGAACGACTATGGCTGTTGCAAAATTGTTACGAACGATGGCTTGAAAGTATTTAATTATAGTTACCTTGAACTGGATAGTACACGTTTCGCTTTTTAAAAAAGGGTTTAAGTTTGGGCCTGTTTTTAAGCAGGATAATAGTACAAGTGTTACTGCATTTTAAACTGTTTGCCAGACAGCTTAACCTTACATGTTTTTTTTTAATTCTTGTCCGCCCCCTCCCCACCCGTAGTTCCTTAGATTTGAAAAGGAAGAGTACATTTGTACCACCTTGCTGCCCTATGATTTCTGTTTTCAAGAAAGTTTGTGAGGGTAAATTCAGATGTTTCTTGAAAAACAGTAGTAAAGTAAAAGACAATTTAATTTCTGAAGAAAGAGAACTGTTGGTCCAGATTAAGGTCAACAAGGAGATCCATGTTATGAAAATAGATAAGGTTGGGGGGGCTGTCATAATAGATTTCTTCCTTTATAAAAGTAAGATGTTGGATTTATTACATGACACATTAATATATTGTCAGGTAACAAAAAAAAAAAAAAAATTAACACAGCCTAGTCTAAAACTGATTTTTATTTGAATGATCTTGTTCTTCAGGGGGCTATGTCAAGAGATATTTTGTATTTTGTTAAACTTAACAAGCCGATGGTTCCAGCAATCTTTGGAATGCCTAAGATGCACAAGTGTATACATAATCCTCCACTTAGACCTATTGTGTCAGCAGCGGAATATAGGCGCCAGAAGCTGTTGAAGACTGTGGGGGTGGAGGTCAAGAGGGGCACTTAGTGATTGAAATAAAATAGCACAAACACTGAGCCGTTTGCTAAACAAACAATACAGTCTCACAATGAAAACAGAATTAGCATGAGCAGTAAACTTCTCTGCCCTTGAAACTCACATTCATTGAAAGGGCATGAAGACCCACATTCATTTTGTATCTGCCCAGTGGAGGACTAAGCTTACCTCTTGAGTGTTTTCAAACCATAGGCTCCTTACACATTTTTAGGGCCATGCATACATATATGCGTTCTTTGTTTCACCTTCTTGATTGTATTAAATTAAATGCCTTGTATAATACAGCACCATTTGTTCAAAATGTGTTTTACACTTGTAGTTTTGAACAGTCTTCTAGTAAGCAATGAAACAAAATGTATGAACCAATAATGACAAAAATACCAATTTCAGAAAATGTCAACCATAAAAGGACACTCAACCATCTGTCATTACAATCCACCAATATCAGTAAATATGCAAAATCAATGCAGAAGAAAAGTCAACTAAATAATTCCACATTAAAGGGATCTGTAACTAATGAAGAGATTGCTGCTAGCAAACAACTTTATATTTCATTGTTTCATCTACAAATAAAGTGCCACAAGTTTACTTCTAAAGCCTCTTTTGTGGTGGGAATACAAGCTACTAAACTGCAAGAGATTCCTTCTATTAATTGGTCCTACATACCCAATAGTCTTAAATGCACTACTTTAAAAAAGAGAAATATTGTTAACACACTTTAAAGTGTGAATGGGAAGCCTCCCAAATGAAACCACATGACAATGCACTACATTTTCAGGCTTTATCTCTCCCTGCAATCACAAAAAGGTAAGTTTAGACACATTTCTAAGTTTAACCATGCAGTGAACTTGTGCTGCAAACACTGTTTTAACTACTTTTACATGATCTATGAGCCAAAATGCCAGGAAGACTTGCTTAGGTGGAATAAAGTTTTCATTTGATTACACACCAAGGTTCATACCTCTCAATCTCTTAGAGAAGAAATCTGGACAAGGTTACAAATAATGGGGGGACAAAGGCCCAAAATAGGGACACTTTTTAAATAGTGCTCTTACACACTTAGTAAGTTGACAAAATAACAACTTTTGCATTAGCATGCATATTCTGAAGGATATGAAATCTGAAACTCAAATGGCTGTCATTATTTTCTGACTTCAGTCCTCAATTTTTTGCTAGAAAAACACAATTTTGTGAGAAACATATGAAAAACATGGAAGCAAAAATCTGGGCATTCTCTGAACATCTGGGCAGATGAGATGTATGCTAAGGGTACAGCTAGGCACCCTTAGCATACATTACTTAGAGAATCCATGCCTTTCTATACGTCATACTAGGTCCACTGCTGTCTAAATTAATGCCAATGGTTTTAGAAGAAAAGTGATGCAAGCATTTGTTAAAGTGTGGGGAGGGGTAATGTGTCAATTTTTTAACTGCCAGATGGTTTGGTGAAGGGCAGCAATAAGAGTGTATGAGTGCACAAATTCTCTGGGTACACTCCTTTTACACACTTAGGTATACCAGGCTCTACATTCAAGATTTATACTGAAGAAAACTGAAATGCGCTATTATGGTTAGTTTCTGTAATAAGACAAATGTACAAAACAAATGCATTTAAACATTCTCAGTATTTAGTGACCAAAGTACACTGCACAGCAACCATAAGTTGCCAAAACAAGTGCACCATCATAAAGCTTATCTAAAAGATTGACTGTATTCTTATTAACACAGGCTGTCAAATTCCCCCAAAAGGTGTGGACAACTGACTTACAATTGCCCTGCATTCAAATAAGCACTGCACCACCTGATGGGGGTCAGTTGCTAGGTACTAAAATGAGTGTTGAGAGTATGAAATAATTTAAAAATTGCGGGATCTTGTTAACAAAATGCAGTAGTACAAGTTAAACACTAAGCAAGGAGTAAGACAAAAAAAAAAAAAAAAAACAATCCATGCTAAGAAAAAAAAGCATACCTTGTGTCAATCATAGCAGAAGTCCTGAATTGCAATAAGTTTCCATTGACCCCATTTCAGTCAAATACATAACTCACAGAGGGTGCCCTTAGCTATAATTCTTAATTATATTTGTTATACAGTTACAAAATATTATGAAATATATTTCATAACTGATATACATTATTAAACAAAACAAAGTGTCATGATAAACAGATTTCATGCAGTGTATGCATACAGCACACAATGCAACAACAACTTTACAATATATAATAGTGTGCTATAAAATGCACAATTATCAGAAATATAGTGAAACAAGTTTGGCAGCTGCCTGTACAATTTCCTTACCCTAAATGTTCCAACTAAGGTTTCATATTATAGTTGTAGATCATATTAGAATAACAAAAACATATTTTATTTATTATAGTCACTGCATCTATCAACAAAACACAAAACAAGTAAATAAAAAAAACCCAATATTTTGCATCATTATCATGGTAATATAAATGGTCCAAACTTAAGTAATCTGAAATTCGCCTTTTGCAGCCCATTAGTCCCTTTCTATAAATTCCCATCAATGAGATCATTCCTCCTAAAAATATTTAAATAGTCTCTTTTAGTGACACTTGTCAGTTATTCAGAAATACTCAGCCTTCACACATGCACACGCACACACACACACACACACACACACACACACACACACACACACACACACACACACACACACCAGCAGAAAACTCTCTTCTCCTGCACACCAGCAGAAAACTCGCCTCTCCTACACAACAGCAGAAAACTGTACCTGAAAAGTTGCAAAAAACACTTGGACAACAACAAAATCAAACCTCTCCTTACCTGGAAGCAAAGCATGACTCTGACTCTTGGGGGACAGCACAACTCTCTGGCAGCAAATATCAGCAAAAACACTCATGGAAAGCTAGTTTAAATTCCACGTCGGAATGCTAGTCTAAATTTATGTGGAGTGGACTTCCACATTGGCGTGCAATGCATGCATGGAAGAAGCTTCCGTCATGGAGTTTGGAGGGTTTTTTTTTAAATTGTTGAAGCCTCATGACCAATTAGCTGTAAAAGTGAAGCCTCATGGTCAATTAGCTGTAAAAATGTGTGTGTGTGGGGGGTGCTCCCTCCGCCTCATTCTATGGTTCTAGCACCCTTGCAGCTGAATCCAAAACAGAGCCCTTAGCTATGTATGTTGATGCAAGCTGTAAAGCTTTGGTGGAAAGTGAGCACCATATTCTGTGTGACTCATGGCATTTCTTGCATTTGTTCCTTTCTGTTCCATTCAAAAAACATGTTAGTTTTATTGCCATAGATGTGGTTAACTTGTTTTCAGTGATTCCACATGATGAGGGTTTACAACATTTTCATAATATGCTACTTAAGGACAAAATAAAGAATACCAATGAGATATATGTTGTTCAAGAATTCATTGAAATGTTATTAAAAATACTTTTATTTATTTTGATAGTGAGTTCTACCATCCATTTACAGGGGTAGTGATGAGTGCTAGACGTGCTACCACTTATGCAAATTTAGTTCTTGCAGATTGGGAGCATACCAAGGTTTTTAATTCCAAGTTTTTCAACAAAGTGTTTCATTATTTCAGATTTTTGGATGACATTCTAATTTTGTGGGACAATGAAGTTTCCCGTTTTGAGCAATTCCTATCTGAACTAAATACCTCCACTAGCTTCTTGGAGTTTACATCCACAGTTGAAAGTGATTCAGTCAACTTTCTTGATGTGACATTGATGATGGACAGGCAGCAAAAAAGATATGTTGCAAACAGGAAGGAGACTTATTCAAACTCCTTTCTACACTGCAATAGCTGCCATCCCCCTTATCAAAAGAAGAATATAATCAAAGGCCAAATGGTATGCTTGTCAAGAATAGTTTCGCTTGACACTGTATTTAAAGAGGAGCTAAACAAGCTTGGCAATTTGTTCTGTGAAAGGGATTATCCTACAGAATTGGTTGAATCTGTTAAGACGGAAATATTAGAAGGTAGACAAGGCAAATTTCCCCCTTTACTTAGTAACACTGATAAAATGGATGAATTTTCACAGAATAAAAAGATTGTCACCAACAATCATGATAGGGTTGGTGCTATGATTACTAGATATAACCATCAGATATGAGCAGTAAGGTATATTAAACAAAACAGAGAGTACAGTTTTTACTATTGAATATCATAAAGTTTTAGGTCAAGCACCCAGATTTGCATACAGTAGAGATGAGACCCTCAAGAATACTTTTGAAAAAAAAAATAAAAGTAGCAGTACAAGATTTTTACATTCAAAAATTACAAAGTGTGGCCATTGTAAATATTGTAAATTTGTACAAGATGGACAATATGCAGTTGTTGATAGACATCACAAGAGTCTCTCACATCCGGGGGTATATGATTGTAATACGAAGATGGTTGTTTATCTTGCCACATGTTCAGTTTGTTCTGCATCCTATATAATGTATGTAAAACCATGAGAATGCTTAGAGAAAGGATTTATGAACATGTTTATGATATAAAAAATCCAAATCTACAAATGCTCTTTTTAAACATACTATGTACTGTCCAGATTTCAGGAGAGTTCTTGTTTTTATTAATGACAGTTTCTATGTCGAACAGAGGGGGAGATACTGAACTGTTATTAGAACAGTAGGAATTAAACTGTCAGATCCAGTTAAATGCTACTAATAGACCCAGATTAAATGATATGTTATCTCTTAACTGCATTTTAAAAGCAAGAGATGCTAAACTAAAATAAGTATTTAAGTATGTTTGCACTTTTAAGTAGCATAGTATTAAGTTTTGTGTCTTTTATGTTTGTTTTATATGTATTTGCATTTGTGCTTCATATATATGCACTGTCACTTTTACATATTGCTACACTTTTTTCCTGATAAGTGTTTTTACTGGTTAAATACCTTTTGAAAGGTATATTTAAACAGATTTGCTTCCTGTGTTCTGATTTTATCTCAGATGATACTTTTACTGAAAATGAAAATGCTTAAAGATTAAACTATACTTGTTTATTCAGCTGTGTTGTTTCCAGTCCATTCATTTCAGTTGTGGTCTGCTGGAGGACTCTGGAGTGTTTCCTTTGCCACTGGAGTTTCAGCTTACATTGAGCACCCTCTAAGTTGTTCAGTGTAACACAAATCCTGCCTTAGCATTGGTTGTTCATAGTAATAATGCTTTTGGAAACATAGTCGTATAGTCAGTAATGGAATATATTAGCAGCCCTTACTAGACTAAGATCCATAGCTAACCATTTGAATGGGAACTCAATAATTAATATAGGCATAATGACATATCTAAACCTAGCATGTGGTACACCTTTTGATGTCGTGAGCATGCGGCGCAGAAGCTTTCAGTGTTTCAATGTCTTGCATTACACCAGGCCCATAAAACAAAGTTAAAATTATAGCTTTCATTTTGACAAGCCTTATGTGTTCTACCATAATAGTACTATATAGTAATTTCATCACAAGTGTTCTGAAAGGTTTCAGAGTAACATTTTATTTATTTATTTTACATTTGTTATCCGGCAAAGTCTGACTGGACACAGGTCCTTTTTCAGCAGAGGCCAATGGAGAAAAGCTCTAGATACAATATTATTCAGAATATGTTATACACATTGATTAATATTAAAATACTGATTTAAACACTGACAAATTCCTTGTCAGTAGACAAGTTGGTGAATATCAGTTGGTATTAATGCATATCTCACTACTCAAGTTGTAAAACATGAACCATGTGATCTTCAGCTGAGTATTACATTTTATATGGTGTAGTTTTAATATAAAGACAGTTTACATAAATTATGATTTATGCCCAGCTCATAGGGAATCAATGTTTGAAAAGGAATTGGATGACTTGGTTTATAGGTTTTGAAGAAGTAGTCAAAGGAGGGGGGGGGGGTAAGTAGGAGGAGGGACAGAGTTAGGACTGTTAAGGAAGTGAGTGGTGACAGGATTTGAATGGTAGGTGATGGTGGAGAGGAAAACTAGAGTGAGAAACACAAGGGCTTTAAAAGTTTTCTGGGGTTACTACAGTTACAGAGATAAGAATTTAGCAGATGTGATTTTAGGGCTGATTTGAAGGATGTACAGGAAGTTAAAGTTGTGATATTGGGGGGCAAGTCTGTTCCATTGTTTAGCAATTATATTGCTGTTAAGGGATTCACCTGCAGAGTTATTGGCTTTAGATACTTGTAGTAGAGGTTTGTGGTTGGATCTAATGACTCTTGTGTCGGTGCAAGGGTGCAGTATGTTTTGAAAGGATGGTGTTTTGATCGGGGAGTAAAGTATGTTATGGGCTAGTGTGAGTTAGTAGGAGGTGGGGAGGTTTTAGCCAGGAAAGCTGTTTGAGAGGAATGCAGTGATGTACTCTAACAGGTGAATTAGTTGCAAATTTGGCTATTTTATTGTAGCAAGCTTGCATCTTGGCTAGTTCTGATTTTCTAATGTTGGTGAGAATAGGGGAGGCATAGAGCAGGGTAGATATGAGATGAGTACGAGCTACTGTGGCCCTGGTGTTATTTGTTAGGAATTGCTTTTTTCTATATAAGAGACCTAGCTTTTTGTGTACTTTTGTAATAGTTAGGGATATACGTATGTTGAATTTCATGTTGCTATTGATTTCTACCCCTGGCAGTTTGGTGTGGCTGACTGGAGAAATGACTGTACTGTTAGTGGAGGTGATGTTAAATGTTGGGTTATGTGTTGTGTACTGTGTGGGTGGAAAGATAAGGAGTTTAGTTTTGTTGGTATAGTAGTCCCTCTTTGTCTTTTTTTATATCATATAGAGAATCATCCTTGGTTAAAACAGGGCTTTGAGCAGCCCATCTGTCTCTTTTTCCTCTCTGGCTTTCTTTTCGTTCATCCTGCATAATGTATCATTCTCTCATACTTTGCGTTTAATTTAATTGCTTACCTGCAAATCTGCCTTGTAAAGAAAATTTTCATCAATACACTGTACTGAATTGAAATGTATAACTTTGTAATCTGGGAATACAGGTATGTGTTTCTTCTGATGTTTCTTCATCTACAAGAAAACAAACAAACAAACAGATAAATAAATAAATAAAATAAAATAAAATAAATAAATCATGTAACTTTCTCCTGCTTTTGGTTTTGATAATTCCATAACTTTTATGTTAATAGTTACTGTTTCTCTAAATACCGGCCACTGAGAGTCCTGTTTCAGACAATCCTTCTGTTTAGGCCCCTCAAAAGAAATCTTAAGACTCTGTTCAGGTTCTCTTTCTTCTCTTAATGAATTCCCATTCTGTCTTCACAAAGGCATCCTTAACAACCTCAGTGGGCAAAATATTTTTACAAAGTTTCACATAGTACATTGACAGCCATGACTATGCTCTGAAA